>NC_133651.1:236687223-237020290 GCF_009905375.1 Apium graveolens | reverse complement strand
TGATTGTGAGATTCTCTATCACTGGGGAAGCCAATGTGGTGGTTGATGCCCTTAGTAGAAAGGAAAGACTTAGAATGATAATGACTTCGGAAGAATTGATAAAGGATTTCGAGAGAATGGAAATAGAAGTAAAGGTAACCGGAACCGGAACTGAAAAGCTGTTTGAGATCTCGATGCAGCTAGAGTTATTGGAAAAGATCAGATTATGCCAAGAGAAAGTAATGAATGAAAGCAGAGAGTCAATGACTGGAGAAGAGATCCATACTGAGAGAGATGATAAAGGGATAATGAGGTACTTCTACCGGATTTGGGTTCCGAACGTTCAAGAGCTTAAAGAAGAGACTTTGGATGAAAGCCATAGTTCAAGGTATTCCATTCACCTGGGAAGCACCAAAATGTATAGGGATTTGAAGGAGTATTACTGGTGGCCCAACATAAAGAGGGACGTAGAAGAATGGGTAAGCAAATGCTTGACTTGCCAAAGAGTAAAGGCAGAGCACCAGAGACCCAGTGGACTTTTACGACCCCTGGAGATTCCCGAATGGAAATGGGAACAGATAGCCATGGATTTTGTTGTCGGTTTACCAAGGACGAAAGCCAACCATGATGCCATATGGGTGATTATAGACCGCCTGACAAAGTCAGCCCATTTCATTCCTATCAATGAGAGATACACATTCGATAGACTAGTGGACATTTACCTTAAGGAAATAGTGACGCGATATGGAGTCCCAGCGTCCATTATCTCAGACCGAGACCCCAGGTTCAACTCCAGATTTTGAAGGAGCTTTCAAGAATGTGCGGGGACCAAGTTAAATATGAGTACCGCTTACCATCCCCAGACGGATGGGCAGAGTGAAAGGACCATCCAGACACTAGAGGATATGTTGAGAGTCTGCGCAATAGACTTTAAAGGAAGTTGGGATGATCACTTGCCATTGATCGAGTTTTCTTATAACAATAGCTTTCATGCTAGCATTGGAATGCCGCCTAATGAGGCCCTGTATGGAAGAAGGTGTCGATCTCCTTATACTGGGATGAAGTAGGAGAGCGGAAGATGCTCGGACCCGAAGTGGTCCAAAAGACCAAAGACATAGTGGATCTTATCAGAGGACGGCTGGTAGCAGCCCAAGACAGACATAAGAAATATGCAGACCTAGCCCGAAAGGACAAGGAGTATGAAGTAGGGGACTTAGTACTACTAAAAGTATCCCCTTGGAAGGGATTAATAAGGTTCGGAAAGAAAGGGAAACTAAGCCCAAGATACATTGGACCTTTTGAGATACTAAGACAGATTGGGAAGTTGGCTTACGAGCTAGCCTTACCCCCGAACCTACAACAAGTTCATAATGTGTTCCATGTGTCAATGCTAAGGAAGTATCATCGGGATTCCAGGCACATAGTGAAGTATGAGCAGGTGGATATTCAACCAGATCTGACTTACGTGGAAAGACCAGTAAAGATTATGGATAAGAAGGAGCAGGTGCTTCGGAACAAAGTAATCAATCTAGTCAGAGTGCTATGGCAGAAATAATGTGGAAGAATCAACTTGGGAACTAGAGAGCGCAATGCTAGAAAAGTACCCCCATTTGTTTTCTATTTGATTCCGGGACGGAATCCTTTTAAGGAGAAGAGACTGTAATAACCCCAAAATTTTGAACTTTTTTGTAACCCTTATGAATAGTATTTTTGTTGATATTGTTGAATAAGAAAACTTTTCATGCCACACTATGTAGGGGTTCTTTTTATTGTTATTCTGAGATCTTATTAGTACTCTATATGATATATAAGTGTATGTAAAGATCGTCAGAATCCAAATTCAAACACTTTGATTTTTCCCGAAAATCGACCAGATACCGAAAGAATTGAGTATAAGGTAACACGATAAAAAGGATTTAAATTCAAGGATTTAAGAGAGGATCATAAAAGGAATATAATTTATTGAGAAAGGTTAAGGAAACACAAGTAATAAGATCCCGGGTATGATCCCTCAAACGATAAACGAAAATGAAAGTAAAGCGAACCGTATAACAGATCAGCGGTCATTAGCCAAGTAATTAGAAGCTAATCAAAGAGGTTAGTGAGGATGATGTCATCAAACCAATAAGAAGAGGACGACCATGGGAAGATGACATGGGATTGATGACCTAAGCATGACCAAAAGGGAAGGAGATGTGGTTGATTTCAAGCCACACAAAAATCACCATGGTTAAAAGGTAAATAATTAAAACAAAAGCAAAAACAACCAACCAACAAATCATTTCACCAAAAACACAAGTTGACTTCCCATTTCAAGCTAAAAGCTCTCGGCCTCTTTTCCATTTCAATAAGAAAAAAATCAAAATCCAAGTTCCAAGCTTCATTAATTAGTGAGGTAATTATCTAAGATTCCTTATGCATAGATATAGCTATCCTATAAGTTTAAGCTTCAAATTCCTTCACAATCTCTTCCTAAAATTCATGGAAGAAGAGGGTGAATAGTGTTTTTCAAGAACTTAAAATTTTGTTGTTGAGTTTTTGTTTGGATTAAGCTTTGGTAAGGACTTTCAAGGGTGATTCCAAGCTCCTTAGTTACTTTTACTCACCAAGGAAGGTATAATCTCAAACCCTAGCCCTACTTTTGTATATTTAGAACTTTTGTGTTTAGTATGGTTCATGAGAAGATTGATTATTGAGTATTTAGAGATGTGTTGGTTTTATGATGTGTTTGGAGTTGTAAATCTTGTTGATTAGTTAAAGAACTTAAGTAAAGCTTTTAGTTCATGTTGGGAAGTAGTATAAAATTGGAAATATTGAGTTGTTGGGGCTGTTGTAGCATTTT
This sequence comes from Apium graveolens, assembly GCF_009905375.1. Lineage (NCBI taxonomy): Eukaryota > Viridiplantae > Streptophyta > Magnoliopsida > Apiales > Apiaceae > Apium > Apium graveolens. Next base: position 237,017,469 of record NC_133651.1, on the reverse strand, counting down.
ATGTATGGAGTTGGGTTGTATGGTTGAATTGAGGTTGATTGGTGATTGATTTGGAGTAGGATAAAAATTGGTAATCGCGTAAACATAGCCGTCGTAATGTCCGATTTACTTTAGACTGTTTTGTTCTTAACATAAGGACCCGAGAACTCACTGTTAGGTTTTGACCATTGCCATGATTAGATAGTTCATGTTACGAGTTTCGTTTTGATATGTGGTTCGTTTGAATCCGATGTACGGTTTAGGAGAAACGACCGTTTTAAGTAACGGCGTTTCGCGAACGAACCATTACCCCTCGCCTTACTTTGGAACATAGGTTAAAGACCTTAAAGGACTAATTGGAGTATGAATCATTTATATAAAGTGTATTGGGCAGTTTGTAAGGCACTCGCAAAAGAATCGCCTTAAAACCCTTAATGGTTAATTTATTAAAAATGGTGGAGCCGAGGGTACTCGAGCGACTTAAGAGAATCGTTGAGCGCAAAGCGAGTGTTATAGTCTAATTGGTTAAAGTATAGATTCATAAGTGACTTTGGTTTAATTCCAACTTATATGTTGTTTATAGGTTACCAGACTCGTCCCAAGCCATTTATCACCCCCAGTCGCTCAGGCAAGTTTTCTACCCGTTATACTGTTGTTGTGATGTATATATGTATATGCATTATCTTGTGATGGATGCATGATTGTTATTAGCAAACCTTGCGATATATTGGAGCATGCTGATATGGTTTATATGCATGTCTGTTTCGTAATCTGGTTATCTATCTATTTATTTCAATGCTTATAGTTGCATAATACCTATGCTAGAGATAAGCAGTAGTTGTGTATACCCTTAGTATAGGGGACCCAAAGGTGAATATATTTTCTAAACCGGGAGACGATGTTCCCGAGTATATTATATATATATATATTTATATATATATACATAAATAGTTTTCAAAACTATTATTCGAATAAGGTTTATTCGATAACTTTATTTCACTTAATGAATATTATTTTGAATATTCATTCGAGGACTTATGACTCAGTTTATATTATTTAATGAATATTACTTGAATATTCATTCGAGGACTTATGACTCAGTTTATATTATTTAATGAATATTATTTGAATATTCATTTGAGGACTTATGACTCCGATTATTTACTAAATAATATTCTTTATTTTATTAAAGAATAATGTTTCGAAAATCAAACTTATTTTCGATTATTCAAATAAAGATAGTACTTTCGTATAAGTATATCTTTGGTTATTTAATATTCATTTCAAGTATGAGTTTCAAAACTTCTACTTCATATTATTTATATAGAGATTATCCTTATGGGAATATTATTTAAATAATAATATTCAGATATTTTCTAATATATCGGGACTGATTATTTCATTAAATCAGCATTACTCCAAACATTCTTAAAAATGTTTGCGAGTCTTCAAAATGATTTTAAAAGTTAGAGCGGATCCCAAAACTCATTTTTATATTTAAGATCTTCCTTTCAAAGGGGATTTAAATATTCGTTCAAAACCTGAAGGATCCGGCTCTGTGGAGTATTTTATATTCGCAACGAGGTTGCTGTTTGGTAAATGAATTGATTACTTACCCAACGTTCGGGAAGTAAGTCCATCTATTGAGTCGGCATAAGCAACATGGGCTCAGTGGGCGTCCATGAAAGTGTAAGTGGCTCAGTAGGAGTCCATCAAATACGTAAGTGGCTGAGTGGCAGTCCAGCATAAGGTCCTATTGCGGCCAGGGTGATGACCAGTGGGGAATTCGTCCATCTACTAGTAGAAAAGGTTACTTATTGGTATCTTTGCCTGATCAGCAAGATATCGGGTTTATGCCAAAATTCTTTTCCTTTCCAAAATTCATTGGATGTTGCAAACTCTGTTCATACTTTACATAACAGAGGTTCCCAGGAAATATATAAGAGATATATATGTGGATATATATATCGGGACTAAATAAAGTATCTTGTAACTTCATTTTATTCAATAATATTTCAAAGATTGAATCTATTCAAGTCTTAACTTGTGGTCTCATCTATGGGATGACCTTTTGAAACCTTTAATACTTTGAACAGTGGTAGTTCAAGTAGTTTTATAAAATGGTATAAGTATAGTGAAGTAATTGGTAACTTCATCTTCCTTTAAGCTTATATCCAGTAAAGTAATTACCTTACACTTGATAAGGGTTTCCAGTAAGTTATCTATTTAGATACTTGCATTATTGTTTACACTATATATCATCTTGCGAGCTATAATGCTATGAACTGTAATTTTAGATTTTGGTGAATGTGAACCAACCCTTGGACCTAATTGTCTCTCAGACACATCGGTCTCAGCTAGTGGTTTTAATTTTATAACTGATTCCTTTTGAGAGTAATCAGAAATGAGAGACTGTTTAGATTTGGGTTTGAAAGTGAAACATAGCAAAAGAATTTTGATTTTAATAAATCATGTGAGTTTTTTATATTTTCTTGTGTGTTTTACATCAGTACTTTATCTCTAAAATTCATACAAACTGTTTTATTCCATAAGAAAGTACGATAATTCTAATTAAAAAAAACACATTCACCCCCTCTGTGTTGCATTTTATACATAACAAGAACTTTAGTAGTTGTTGTAATGGGATGCACTTTGTCTTGCAAATCCAAAGCCAAGATAGTAACATCAGGAGATAAGCCTTCATTATCACTTTGAGATATTGGTTCTTGTGTGGCTGGAGGTGCAGGGGTTGCTGAATCCCTTTGAGATTCATGTGCTTGTGGAATCCACTCTTCATTTTCTTAATCATTTGCTTGAACCTTGCTGAGAGGAACACCAGATGTATCCTTCTTATAGTGATACTCAATGTTCTTGCAAAATCTTTTGACCTTGGACGTTTAGCTGTCAACTTGGCATTTTTAGCATCATGTCTTTCTTGAACGGATTGAACAATAAATAGGATCAGGATTTAATATATCTTTTATACCACTTTAAGGTGTAGGTTCTTGTGGGACTGAGTCATCAATAACTGCTTCACCATGAGGAGATGGAGGTTCTTGTGGGGTAGGCTCACTTTCTATGAAGATCACAGATGCAAAGTCTCTGTCAGCAACTATTTCCTGAGCTGCTCTTTGTTGAATGTTAGCCATTACTCTTTGTACCTGCTCAGATTTAAGAAAGATTTCCCTTATTTGTTTACCAGACTTGACAAGTGAATTTGAGATAGAGATAGATGTAGCTGCAGCTTTACCATCTTTATGACTCCTAGAGCTTGAGTGAGTGGCTGCAACTGTGCTTTCTTCAATAATTTCTTGCTTGATTTTTAAGGCTTGCTCAAAATAGTAAGTTTTGACCAGCTTTTTCCTCTTTGGCCTAGGGCTAGCAGCATCAAAATTAACATCATCAACATTTGATGTGCCATGTTCAGTTGATTAAATAGCTGGTGCTTGCGTAGAATCAACTTTTTAATTTCTGAAATATAGCTGACTAAGGGAGAATTATCCTCATCATCTGATTTGACTCAGCAACAACTAGCCTTCTCTTTTTATGATTCTGAAAGTGTTATTGGAATTTTGAGAGACTGTTGTCTTACTTCCACCATGTCCTTATTATTTGTTGGTAGTTTCTGAGAGACTCTAAGTCCCGATGTCAGAGAGACATCAGACTTGCTAGTTTTTTTTTCTGTTTTTATAACAGGTGCCTGTTGGGAGGACATTGGGTGGATTGTGTTTGGGTGGTGGAGATAAGGTTAGCCATAGTAATTCCTATAGTTTAGCTCTTCTGCACATTATGTTGCGCATAAGGTTAGCCATAGTAATTTCCTATAGTTTTAGCTCTTTGAACATTATTTGTGAATTAAAAATAATTTTCGGAATTAAAATAATAATTTTTAGAATTTTTCAGAAATTAAAAACGGATTTTTATAATAAAATAAATAGGACATTGATTTTTTAAACTTTTTAAAACAGGAATCCAATTTTTTTGCAAGTCTGGAAACTTCAGGGACTAAACTTCATCATCTACCAAAACTACAGGGACTAAACTGAAATTTGCAGTCCAGTCGCCGGAAAACACAGGGGTGCGCCGGAGAAACACGATTCCGGCCTCTCACCTTGCCCACAAGCTCCAGATCACATCTACGGATTACCAGGAACATAACCATGCAATCAAATCGATCTAACAATCCCTGAGTTGGCAGGAATTTTGGCCGTGAGTTTGCCAGTTTCCGTGCGAACTTCGAAAATATTCAAACAGAACTCCTTTCTCTACAGACCTCGTGATTCATGAAACTTATCCGACTGGATTGCAAATTTTACAGAGAACACAATCCACTATATCACAACATCAATCTATTCCAGAATAAGAAACCCCATATTTCAATTAAGAACATTCATTCGGGTTATAAACCTAATTTTGAATTCGAAAATCAACTCAATTTGAACATGTTATTGGACTCCAAAATCAGACGTATAATATACCAAAATCATCAGGGAAACAAGCTCTACAACATGCAATCATCAAATCATCAAACACACTCATCCGAACAAAAATTCATATTTTTCATGAAATAATTCAAAATAATTAAATTATAAAAAATCAACTCCTTGATTCTGCAGTAAAACAGGTCCTGGAATCTGATAGTACTCCTTGAGACCTTCAAATGGTACTCCAACTTTCCATACGGATTTCACTAACACCTTGAATTTGTGGTTTGATTCTCAAAAAGGTTTATGAATATATGATTTTTCTCTGTAAAAATTATATATTATCTGTCTGCAAATGATTTTGATACGAAATAAAATACGGTTAAAAGGCTATTTATAATTAGGAGAATTAGATAGTATCGTTGGATCATTCCGGATCTAAACGGTACGTTTTATTTATAAAAACTGATCCAAACGGTAGCGGGGTTTTTTCGGGATAATTATCCAAATCAGTTACAATTTGTACTGCGGTCTTGGTCTCAGCGCCTGGTTACACGTACTACGAGGTGATAATTGGGATAGTTTAATAAAAGCTCCCATTTATCGAAAATACGGGTGTTATTGATTTACCGAAACGAATATTGTATCGAAAATGTTGCGCCGGGACCGCGCAGGACCAAAAACCGCTCACGCCGGATCGCAAAAGTCAAAATATGGAAAATGCTCGGAATTATGCAATTAGGTTAGGAAGGAGTTCTCGGAAGAGTTTCGGGTTCTAAAGACGTAAAAACGGTTAACGGTGGTTGGGTTCCCGTTTTATAAAATAGATTTTAAATACCCGGAAAAAGATTTTATAAAACATCATATGATTCCTATAAATTCACAAATCAACATAAAAATAATTAGGAAGATATGACAATTATCTATATTTATTTGGAACATATAAAAATTGAAATACTTAATTAATAACATTTTTAAACATTCAAACATATTTAACACTTAACAAATAATTCACAGAATAGATACTGAATACATATAATAATTATCTATTAGCAAAAATAATTACACGATATATCCCGGATATTACATCCTCTCCCCCCTTAAAAGGATTCTGTCCTCAGAATCTTCTAAGAAAACAATGAGGATACTTGTGCTCTCATATCACTTTCTAACTCCCAGGTTGACTCTTCAACCTTTGGGTTTCTCCATAATACACTTACTAACTTTACCACTTTATTTTTTAATACTTTCCCTCTTTCTTCTAGAATCTCTATCGGACTCTCTACATATGACAAATCTGCCTGAAGCTCTATTGGCTCTTATTCTATTACATGTTTGGAGTCTAGATTATGCTTCCTAATCATCAGTACATGAAAAACATCGTGGATGTGCTCCATGTACGGAGGTAACGCCAACTCGTAAACTACTTTGCCAACGTTCTTTAAAATTTCAAAAGGTCCGACATATCTTGGGCTCGGTTTTCCTTTCTTTCCACATCTCGTTAATCCCTTCCACGGTGATACTCTCAGTAATACCAAATTCCTTTCTTCGAATTCCATATCTTTCCTTGATTAATCTGCATATTTCCTTTGACGATCTTGTGCTGCTATTAGTCTTTTCTGGGTAACTTTAACAACTTCCTTTGTCTGCTGCCCTAATTTAGGTCCAAGTAATTTGCGTTCTCCTACTTCGTCCCTATACATTGGAGATCTGCATTTGCGTCCCTAAAGGGCTTCATAGGGTGGCATCCCAATACTGGCGTGATAATTGTTAATGTAAGCAAATTCTACCAGAGGTAAATGCTTGCTCCCAACTTCCTTTAAATATCAATACGTGCAACATGTTCTCGATTCCGTCCGTCTGCGGATGATAAGCCGTACTTATATTCAGTTTCCGTTTCCAATATTCTTGAAAATTCTTCCAAAATCTTGAATTAAATCTTGGATCTCGATCGGATATGAATGGACACAGGATTCTAGACGAACTACAATTTTCTTTTAAGTACATATGAACTGACTTGTCTAGTGAAAATCTTCCATTTATAGACAGAAAATGAGCTGACTTGTAAATCTATCCATTATAATCCAAATGGTATATGATTAGCTTTTGTGCTTGGTAACCTAACTATGAAATCCATGGCGATATTCTCCCCACTTCTACTCTGAGAATCTCCAATGGCTGTAGCAATCCAATTGATCTCTAATGTTCTACTTTAACTCTTTGACGTATGTAACATCTGCTAATCCATTCCGCAATTTCCCTCTTCATATCCGGCCACCAATAATTTTCTTTTAACTATATCATCTTGGTACTCCCTGAATGGATGAATACTTGAATTATGAGCTTTTCTGTAAAATTTCATTCTTCAATTCCGTCACTGGTGGAATCCAAATTCTAGAAGAAAATGTAAGAATACCTGATTGTCCTTTTTGCGTGCACAATTTTTTCAACTACCAAACGATTTATATTCCTGATCATTACCTCTTCCTGACGCTTCTTATCCTTCTATAACAATTCCGACTGAAAAGTCATACTTATACATTCTTACTCCTTTTTTTTTTGGAATCATGAACCCTGACTTCCAATTCTCAACTTCTAGAAGTCCCTAGCTAATTCTTCTGGTACAGTCTCTATGTTCATCCTCTCTCTTTCTTACTTATCTCTTGCCACTACATTTTGCTTTTCCTCGGGAGTTCATACTTCAAACTCTATGGTCCGTTAATATGATAAGTGGCATTTTATACCACTTAGAACGTCTTAAAATGGCTTAAATTGGTGTCTTGAAATCAAGTATTTTGTGTATTTGATGCGTTTTCTAGTGTTTATGCATTTCAGGGTTATTAGTGCATTTCGGGAGGAAGAATCATCAAGAATAAGCCTTGGCATGTGTTCACCATTGCTGAGAGGAAAAAAACGGGCAGATTACGGCGAAGAAACAGAGCAAACACGGAATTTTTCCAGAAGGGTCCTGCGCGCCCGCGCAGCAATGCTGAGCGGCCGCGCCAGCAGCCCTTGCGCGCCGCGCGAAATGCTGAGCGGCCGCGCAGGGTCGGGGAAACAGATATATTATTTTAGACTTCTACTTCTGTTTGGCTTCCAACTTCTATGTAATCTGAGTTTTATGGGACTATTATATAGGTAGATTGAGACGTTTTTTCACAGAGTATTAAGAGGAGATTATGTTTTAGATTGTGTTTTACAAGAAGCGAAGGAGATAAGGAAGAAGACCGATTTAGCACACAGCAACGAAGAAGAAGCATATATCTTGTGATTCTTGTTTCGTTGTAAGTTGGATGCTAGTTTTCTTGCCTGGACTTATTTACTCTTGTGACGTACTCTGTTTTAATATAATCAGTTTAGTTATTATTTTCTTGTGTTTGTTTATCATGATTTCATATGAACCCATGATGGCGATAAGTTCTATTATGTGCTAATCGTGATCATGGGGTTGCAACGGATTATTATGGAATTCTTTAGTTAATTGTTTAATACTTTAGTATGTGATGATTGTATGATATCTAGTATTGGTTGTGCGTATTCGTCTTATCTGCGTCGCGAACATATAAGATAGGGTGTTAATCTCTTGTGAAGCGACGGTGGATCTTGAGATTTAGAACTTGCCATGCTAGCATAGGTTCATGTACGTTGTGCATGATTAGTGGGTAACTCTAACAGTTTTATTTGCCCTATGTAATCAAAAAGGGATAACTTGTGCTTAAATCGTTGTGTTGTCAATTCCTGTAGACATATAGGAACTCAACATAATTGATGACTATTCAACTTCTATCTTAATTGTGGATGTTTGGTAGAATGGTATTAGTACAATGAAAGTTGGCTTTTATCAGTTTCGGTGTTATTCGATTAATATCATCACGGTCACATGGCTAAGGTAATAACTATGGCTATAGAAGTAAGTAATAATGAAGTTGTGATCTCATGAGTATTTTATATGATAAATTGAAGTGTTAGTTAAGTGGTTAATTAAGTAGTTAATTATAGTTAAAATTTAATCAACAATTTTAAGTGTATTATCTTAACATTGAGAAGGTAGTCATACATTGGTGAGTGAGTTAACTTAGACAATAAATCGTCTGAGTCTCTGAGGGAACGAACTAGAAAGTATTCTATATTACTTGCGAACGCATATCCTTGCGTGAATATTAGTGCGTGATTTTCGCCCTAACAAGTTTTTGGCGCCGCCTGCCGGGGATCGAGTTCCAGAAAAAAAAAAAAATTTGCAGTTCAGAAAAAAAAACAAAAACACAAAACCCATCACAGCCCATAAACCCACGAATTCTTTTCCCATTACCCCATGATTTTATCCCTCAACCCCACTCCTAATCTAATTTAACCTACTCCACACCCTATATATACATACACCTATCCTACATATCTCCCACAACTTCCTACACTTAAACCCTCTCATAAACATCAAAAATCAGTTCTTACACACTTTTATTCACAAATCAATGGCACCCAAGAGAGCACGCACTATTGACAGCAGCAGCACAGTTCCTACTGCTGATTCATCAAGGGGTACTGCTGCAAGGCCTCGGTTAACTGACAGAGCCGCGAAGGAGGAGTACACTAGGCTGTTGGGGAAGCCGATTCTGAAGGAGAGGGGGTTTTTACCATCAGGGAGGGATGGTGAGTTGTTGCCCATGATTGCAGAGAAGGGGTGGATAGCTTTTTGTGAGTCACCCGAAGCAGTACTGATGAGTGTTGTTCGCGAGTTCTACGCGAACGCGAAGGCTGAAAAGAATGGGTTTTCTGTAGTTCGTGGGCTGACGGTTGATTATCATCCTGCGGCGATTCGCCGTGTGATTGGACAGCGAGAGAGGAAGCCCGAGGAGGAGAACTGGAATGAAAAGACTGCTGAGGACTTTGACTTGGATTTGATTTGTGCGACTCTCTGTCGACCGGGCACAGTTTGGAACCGCAGTCCAGCCAATAATGAGTATCGTCACTTTCCGGCGATCGCCATGAACAGGTATGCCCGTGCATGGAATGCATTTATATGTGCTAATATTTTGCCTTCTTCACATGCACACGAGGTCACAGTTGAGAGAGCACAGCTGTTGTGGGGAGTTCTGAATGAGGAATACTATGTGGACCTTGGTGAGTTTATCTACCAAGGAATTCTGAAGTTTTTGAGGGGAGCAAAGCATATGAACATCCCTTATGCATCCACGGTTACAAAGCTATGCCGAGCAGTAGGAGTGAACTGGCCGGCTCATGAGCAGTTGCAGTTGCCAGCAGCTCCGATAGATTCTGGCACTCTGAATGGGATGCAGGAGTGGACCGGTGGTGAGCCTGAGGAGCATGGGCTGGGTTATCGTCTTCCAGGAGGGCGTCCAGCACGAGGTGCTACTATGGCCAGGCCAGGGCGTGGTGAGGCTAGTTCTTCGAGAGCTCAGGAGGGTGCTGGGATGGGTGATGCCCAGTATAGGAGGCTTTCACGGCGGATGGATGCCATGTATGAGACGGAGAGCAGGTTTGCTCAGGAGCTCACTCTTGCGTTAGGGACTGCTTTTCGAGGCCTTGGAGCTGATATCCAGTGGCCAGTTTTTGGTGAGGACTCTGCATACCCGCCGCCTGATACTCCACCCACTGAGGGTGATGATGATGATGACTCCGAGTAGGTATACCCTGTGTTCCTTTCTACTACCTTCACTGGGGACAGTGAAGATTTTAAGTTTGGGGGTGGTAGTTAAGGAATATTTTGTGTGTGTCATATAGCCGCATATTCATGATAGTTAGTTCATATAGTTGCATAATTTTTGCCATATAGTTTTTTTTATATATAGCTTTATTTGTTTGTCATATCATATAGCTCATGCATATACCATGATCCCTTTTGCAATGATTTATCGACTGAATTGTGATATTGATGCGAGTGTAGTGATAGCATTAAAGTGATATTAAGTTGTGTAGGTTGATATGCATGCTAGAAGCACTTGTATTGTCACTAAGTCTTAGAGAATGCTTAAGGACTAGATTGTTGTTATCATCTGATTATTTTCGAGGATAATCTATTTATTATGCTTAGAATTTGATAATAGGTTCTTAGTGGTAAAGGCATGAAAAAGAAAAAAAATGGAGTAAAAATGGAATTTGTTGCTAGTTGTGGCTAGGCGTCAAATGGCTAGTAGCCGGCTCGCATGTTATGCGAGTAGTCTAGGGTTGAGCAAGATGGAGCGAAACGCACTTGCTCAGAAAAAAAAAATAAAATAAAAATAAATAAATAAATAATTTTTTTGCATAATTGATCAAGAGTGGGCTCTTTGGTATTCGAGTTATTAAGTTCTTAGGGGACTTTGTGCCTAGTGACCTAAGGCTTTTAGAGTCTGGGATCCGCTAACCTAACGCTCGTTACATGGATACCATTGTATAAGTCTTTTGTGGACCTCACTCATTGCACGGTCAAATAAGCATTTGAGTTGTAAATAAAAAGCACGATTCCGTAGTAAGCTCCAGAGTTCTTGTAGTGTTGTATATCACTTTGTGCCTAGAATTTTTATTCTTTGTATAATCGTAGGATTGCCTTGAGGATAGTCTAGTCATAGAAATTGGTCTAGTTCCAAAGCATATCTGTTAAGCATTTGCACACACCACGTTTCTGGCGGTATGTCCGTTTGCATGAGTTTATTGATCTTTAGTGTCTAACTGCATTCGTTGAGACGTGACAATTTGGTTGGTTAATTGTAGTAAGGGGGATCGTTGCATTTTCATATAGATTGCATTCATGCATATTTTTATTTGTTTTTGAGTCTGTGACGCTTGAGGACAAGCATCGATTTAAGTTTGGGGGTGTGATAAGTGGCATTTTATATCACTTAGAACGTCTTAAAATGGCTTAAATTGGTGTCTTGAAATCAAGTATTTTGTGTATTTGATGCGTTTTTCTAGTGTTTATGCATTTCAGGGTATTAGTTGCATTTCGGAGGAGGAATCATCAAGAATAAGCCTTGGCATGTGTTCACCATTGCGAGAGGAAAAGAACGGGCAGATTACGACGAAGAAACGGAGCAAACATGGAATTTTTCCAGAAGGGTCCTGCGCGCCCGCGCAGCAATGCTGAGCGGCCGCGTAGCAGCCTTGCGCGCCCGCGCAGAAATGCTGAGCGGCCGCGCAGGGTCGGGGAAAAAGATATATTATTTTAGACTTCTACTTCTGTTTGGCTTCCACTTCTATGTAATCTGAGTTTTATGGGACTATTATATAGGTAGATTTGAGACATTTTTCACAGAGTATTAAGAGGAGATTATGTTTTAGATTGTGTTTTGCAAGAAGCGAAGGAGATAAGGAAGAAGACCGATTTAGCACACAGCAACGAAGAGGAAGCATATATTCTTGTGATTCTTGTTTCGTTGTAACGTTGGATGCTAGTTTTCTTGCTTTGACTTATTTACTCTTGTGACGTACTCTGTTTTAATATAATCAGTTTAGTTATTATTTTCTTGTGTTTGTTTATCATGATTTCATATGAACCCATGATGGCGATAAGTTCTATTATGGGCTAATCGTGATTATGGGGTTGCAACGGATTTATTATGGAATTCTTTAGTTAATTGTTTAATACTTTAGTATGTGATGATTGCATGATATCTAGTATTGGTTGTGCGTATTCGTCTTATGTGCGTCGCGAACATATAAGATAGGGTGTTAATCTCTTGTGAAGCGACGGTGGATCTTGAGATTTAGAACTTGCCATGCTAGCATAGGTTCATGTACGTTGTGCATGATTAGTGGGTAACTCTAACAGTTTTATTTGCCCTATATAATCAAAAGGGATAACTTGTGCTTAAATCGTTGTGTTGTCAATTTCTGTAGACATATAGGAACTCAACATAATTGATGACTATTCAACTTCTATCTTAATTGTGGATGTTTGGTAGAATGGTATTAGTACAATAAAAGTTGGCTTTTATCAGTTTCGTGTTATTCGATTAATATCATCACTGTCACATGCTAAAGGTAATAACTATGGCTATAGAAGGAAGTAATAATGAAGTTGTGATCTCATGAGTGTTTTATTATTGATAAATTGAAGTGTTAGTTAAGTGGTTAATTAAGTAGTTAATTATAGTTAAAATTTAATCAACAATTTTAAGTGTTATTATCTTAACATTGAGAAGTAGTCATACATTGGTGAGTGAGTTAAATTAGACAATAAATTAGTCTGAGTCTCTGAGGGAACGAACTAGAAAGTATTCTATATTACTTGCGAACGCGTATACTTGCGTGAATATTAGTGCGTGATTTCGCCCTAACATCTATATCAACCATTGTTATTGAATTTCAGACCAGAACTGTTACTATTAACTTCAAACTTGTCAAGGCTCAGATCTGGGACACTGCTGGCCAAAAAAGGTACCTTTTTTATCTGTCTTTTATTTATGAATTGAAGTCAAAGAGTAGTGTAGAAATATGATAAATTTGATTTTGAGTGTAGGATGCTGTTATATCTCAGTTTTAATAGTTTTGTTGGGTGTATTTATTTTATCTGAGACATAACAAGTAGTACATTGAATATTTCTCTGCATTATTTTTTTATAGTACTACTGGTATCTTCAAAGGGCCCAGTTTGATATGCATTCATCAATTATGATCTGATAACATTATTAAGTGTATTTTGTTCGCCTTTTTATAGTGCTTGGATTATGATATGATGTTAATTGTTATTTGTTTTAGGGAAATGTTAAATTCAGAGCACAATTTTAATTTACAGAGCAAAAGAGCTCTGAAATAAATGAATTACCCTCACATTAATTTTTAATAGGATTATGATGTACATCCAGGTAGGGAATTTTAGATGTTTACATGCCTTTTGAAACTGAAAAGATTAAGACTTTCATGACCTCACATCTGGCTTTGACTTGTTAGGGAAGCATATATATTATTCTAAAAACCAATTGAAAGGAAGTACACACTGTTTGAATTGTTATTATGTTTTAGATTAGGTGCTAAATGTTACATGTACCTGTGCTTATAGACGACACTAAAAATAGTATAGTAAAGCTCCTAGCTCAAATGAGGTGTGTGTCTACCACTCTGCCTTATAATTTGTTGCCTTGCTCATGAAATGCTTGAATGGAACACATATACACATTTATATACATGAGATTAAGAGAACAAGAGGGTTTCTTTGTTTCTTTGTAACAACCCTGAGATTTATAAGATTCCATTTGCATGCATTTATAAGAGTTGATACTTCGTCAAGATAATTAAATGCTATATCAGTTATAACAAAAATTAGGATCATCATGCTTTTAAGTAGTTACTATATCTATGTATTGTTTCTGATTTGTTAATATTAATTATGTAATTGCAGAAATATAAAAAATTCTTGCAATGTGCTACCATCTTGCATTAAATCTATCTTCTAACTAAGCAGGAGAAAAAATCCAGAGGGGAGAAGCAACCATGTCCAAAACTTGGGTGATCTAACTAGAGAAGGAAACATTGAGAGTATGCTTTCAGTCGAAATGGGATTAAAGGAGCTGGTTTCCTTGAAGGTCTTCTTATGAAGAGATTGCCTTAAACTATCTCATATCCATTAATTGCAGTATAGACCGACGTGGCTACAATCTATAGTTTGGCTATAAAGTTGAAGTATTATCGTTCTACTTTTTTTTTCTCAGTACTACGATGTTTATATTTTGAAGTGTGTAACTTTAACTTGTTAAAACTTTCGCTTTTATTTTATGGTTGGTAGACAATTGGTGGTATAAGGATGGTAGTATGTTGATGGTGAAGGTAGTGGTGTTTATTTGGGATAACTGATGTTATAGTTGGTAGATTGGTTGATTGTGTTGGTTTTAAGATTATGGTCTTATTTATGTGAATGCCAATTTACAAACAGTTCCTTGTATTTTTTTTTTGTAAAAGCGTTGCAATAGCTCTTTTAAGTGTTGCTAATAATCAGTGTAAAATGTTGCAAAAAACACTAAAAATGTTGCAAAAAACATTAAAAAAACATTGTAAAAGGGTTGCATCAATACCCCGTGGGGCCCACAATATTTACTGATAGCCTAAACCCTACTGTAACACTTTTCAAGACCTATTGCAACCCCATTGGTGTTGCAATAGCACGTTTCTGTAAAGGATAACCAAGGGTTGCAATAGGGTGTCACCGGGGTTGCAAAAAACTCTATGGCAACGCCTAAAATTGTAACCCCGAAAAAGAGTCACCATAGCCTTTTTTTGGCCTTAAGAAACGCTTTTTTGGCCTTTAGTTACGCTTTCTTGGGGTTGCGGAATCCAATCTATGACATAGTGATTAAACATTATTACAAACTTTTACAAACTTAAACTATCTCAAAAGCTGCCAGCTAGCTTAACTCGATCAATCTGGACCCCTAGCTCTTGCACTGGATTGGGGACCCTCGCTACCAGCTGGTTCCTTCTTAACTGGAAAAGAATATAAACAACATCGCACAAATGAGCTAACTAGCTCAGCAAGTCACAATGACAAGACTGAGAATAATGATCATCAAGTGAAAAGGATTAAGGTATCAAGTGAACAATGATTAATGATTTAGAATAGGATATTATATCTTTATTTAAAAACCAAGGTTAGGCTGCTGATCAGTCACGCACTAACCCCGAGCAAGGCACACAGCTCTACTCTAATTACTGGATCCAAGGCACACATTGGCCTAACTTGACCACCAATCTGGTCTGACCACGAATCTGGTCCACAATTTTAAAAAACAATCCAATTCTAACATAATAACAGAAGAAACAATGTAAAGAAATAAACAAAATCATAAGGAACGTTGGATATTTAACAATGAAATGGTTTCAGTCTTCACAAAGGATCAATATGTTAATTTCAAAGAATGGATGTTAGGTACTGAAAGAATTGGATAACAAAGGAATCAACATTTCAAGGTTACAAGGATTTGGTCTTTCAAAGCATAAGGTACAATAGTTTGAATATGAAAGCAATTTGATTCAGTGTTTGGCATTTAGTTTGTATATATTTGTGGAGTATATCTGTAATTCGTATACGGGTATACAAGAATCTGTTGGGTTCCGAGGCATAAAACGCAGCGGATAAACGTAAATAAAACAAAAATTTTGAAACCCAAAAATATGATCCATGTATAATTATGGGCAGATTATGGAGATAACGAATCATACCTTTCTAGAGCTTAACTTTCACGAACTGAACGGAGATCCTAGCTATCACGCTTTGTGTCTACCTCTCGGAGAAACACCTCTATGGTATCCACACGAGCACCTCCAAGAACGTCTCACGAACTTGACTACGGAATGGATGTACTAGCCTCCTTCTTGACGATCCGAATTGCCTCTGCCTCTCTTTGCTGCTAGGGTTTTTTCTCAAAAACGTGCAAGCCTCTTTAACCTATCATTATGTATTTATAATGGCTGATTAAAAAGGCCCATAACAGCAAAGCCCAACCCTAGTAGGTATTGGATTAAATAATAAAAACGAATTTCTATTATTTAATTAATAACTAAGTCATACTTAATTATTATGGGCAAAAAAACATTCCATTTAATTCGAATTTATATTATCTCAATTAAGTCTTACTTAAATATAATAAAATTCGAATAATCATCAATTAATTTAAATCCATAATTTAAATTAACTATTCCATTAAGTGCTCTATTTGTGCGACCCTATAGGCTATTATTTAATTGGCAATAATTTTATTCTCTAATAAAAGTATAAACAATGAGCGGTATCTAGTAATACATCATTGTTACCCAATTAAACAATAATTAAATCGTGATTAGATAAAACCTTTCGTGATTAATGTTTTTCGTGTAATATAATCCCTTTAACCATACATATTATAGATTAAACTCGAGGCATGTATTTAGTCATCCTCTTCAACATTTAATCCGGGTTTACTTGATCCATGTGTAGACTATCAAGACAAATCATTATTTGAGCATGACCATACTTTTATAATCTCACTCAATCAAGAGGCCAATAATATCTCTCCTAATTATAGGAGGGTTAAATCCTTTATCAATCATTCATATTTCTCATACGACTCATGATATACCCGATGTCCACTTTTATCATCACCCGATCAAAAGTAACTTTTAATGTAGTCAAAGTATATTAATCCTCGTATAGAAATATAAAGATTTCAAGTCAAAGGATCGTTACACCATTATCACTGTGAGTCTTTCTTATGACTTTATTAAACATGAAGAATCTCACTGTGGGTCTGTCCAGTACCATGTACTCTCACATGTACCTATGTATTGACTTTAGTATCCCCATACTTATAACCAATGAGATGTGGTTATCTTGTCAAACAACATACTAGTCTATCTATGTATTATTATTGTCCTATATAATAATACTCGACTAGGGACCTTTAAGAGTATGATATATTATATAATCTCAAGTTCAAGTCATGTACTTAAACTATACAATGTGTATCATGATTCTAAGGACATTTATTATGCTAACAAAATATCACAGTAATTAAGGTCATAATAAATACATTTATTGAATGATCAACTGACATAAATATTTAAAAGAATAATGTATTGCCTCTAGGGCACCTACATTAACAATCTCCCACTTGCACTAGAGCCAATCACCCATATATCTAATACCCATGAAACTAGTATGACCATCATGCTTCTGCTGCGACAAGCCTTTGGTCAGTGGGTCTGCAATGTTATCATTTGTGTGCACTTTACATATGTGTATATCACCCCTTTCATTAATCTCTCGAATAAGGTGAAATCTCTTGAGTATATGTTTGGCCCGGGAGTGTGATCTAGGTTCTTTAGCCTGTGCAATGGCTCCATTATTATCGTAGTATAGATCAATAGGATCTGCGATTGATGGAACCAATCCCAAATCAAAAATGAACTTTCGAATCCAAACGGCGTCCTTAGCTGCTTCACAAGCTGCAATGTACTCAGCCTCCATTGTAGAATCAACTACTGTTTCTTGCTTTGAACTCTTCCAGCTTACAGCACCTCCGTTTAGACAAAACACAAAACCATACTGTGATACAGTTTCATCTCTGTCTGTTTGGAAACTTGCATCGGTGTAACCTTTTACAACGAGTTTCTCTTCTCCTCCATACACCAAGAATGAATCTTTAGTTCTTTTCAGGTACTTAAGAATATTCTTGACTGCCGTCCAGTGACCTTCACCTGGATTAGACTGGTATGTGCTCGTCATGCTCAAGGCATACGAGACATCTGGGCGAGTAGATACCATTGCATACATGATAGATCCAATTGCTGAAGCATTTGGAACTTTATTCATGTGGTCCTTCTCATCCAATGATTTTGGACACTGGTCCTTAGAGATCGTTATCCCTTCAGACACGGGGACATATCCCCTTTTTGCATTTTGCATTCCAAAACGATACAAAACCTTATCAATGTACGTGCTCTGACTTAGACCGATCATCCTTCTAGATCTTTCTCTATAGATCCTCATTCCTAGAATATAGGATGCCTCTCCTAAGTCTTTCATAGAGAAATTGCTCCCTAACCAAGTCTTAATAGCCTTTAGAGAAGGTATGTCATTCCCCATTAGTAGTATATCATCAACATATAGTACTATGAATGCCACATAGCTCCCACTAACCTTCTTGTAAACACACGGTTCATCTTCGTTTTGAACAAAGCCATACTCTGTGACTATTTCATCAAAACGGATATTCCATCTCCTAGAGGATTGCTTCAATCCATAAATGGATCGACGCAATTTACATACCTTGCCAGCATTCCTTGGATCGATAAAACCCTCAGGTTGTGTCATGTACACATCCTCTTCAAGGCTTCCATTAAGGAAGGCTGTTTTGACATCCATTTGCCAGATTTCATAATCATGGAATGCTGCAATGGCAAGTAAAATCCTTATAGACTTGACCATAGCCACTGGTGAGAAAGTTTTATCATAGTCAATACCATGAATTTGTTTGAAACCTTTTGCAACCAGCCTAGCTTTATCGGTCTGAACATTTCCATCCGTGCCCTTTTTCTTCTTAAAAATCCATTTGCACCCTATGGGTTTTACCCCTTCAGGTGGATCAACCAAAGTCCATACTTGGTTTTCGTACATGGAATCTATCTCGGATTTCATGGCTTCAAGCCATCTCTTAGAGTCTGGACTGTTCATAGCATCTTGGTATGTGAGAGGCTCATCTTCATCTATGAGCATCAAATCACCACACTGAGTCATGAGAAATCCATATCTCTCTGGCTCATGGCGAAATCTACCAGATCTACGAACAACCTGTGTTTGTTGAGCATTATCATTATTCTGCTCTTGTTCCACTTCAGGTTCAATGCTATTTTGCGGTTCTCGATCTTCATCGAGATCTATAGTTCTCCCGCTGTTTCTTTTGGAAACAAAATCTCTTTCCATGAAGACAGCATCTCGAGCAATAAACACTTTCTGCTCAGAAGGACTATAAAAATAATACGCCTTTGTTTCATTAGGATATCCTACAAAAATACACTCTTCGAATTTAGGTCCAAGCTTGTCAGATTCTTGACGTTTCACAAACGCCTTACATCCCCAAACTTTCATAAATTCATGCCTGACCGTTTCTCCTTCCATTTCTCATATGGAGTCTTTTGAACCTTCTTAGTAGGAACACGGTTAAGTGTGAAAGCCGCTATTTCTAGAGCGTAACCCTAGAAACTAATTGGAAGATCTGCATGACTCATCATCGATCGCACCAAGTCCAACAAGGTGTGATTTTTCCTCTCTGAAACTCCAATCCATTGAGGTGTTCATGGCGGAGTGAGTTGTGATACAATACCACACTCTTTCAAATGCTCTCTAAATTTGGTGCTTAAGTATTCACCTCCACGATCGGATCGTAAGATCTTAATAATTGCATCTCCGCTAATTTGCTTCTCTACTTCAACCTTGTATTCTTTAAATTTTTCAAAAGAATCGGATTTGTTCTTCATAAGATATACATATCCATATCTACTGAAATCTTCAGTAAATGTTATGAAGTAGTAGTAGCCTCCTCTAGCCATTACACGCATTGGGCCACATACATCACTATGTATTAGCTCCAGACGTTTAGTGGCCCTTTGACCCTTACCAGTGAAAGGGGCTTTAGTCATCTTACCAAGCAAACAAGATTCGCATTCTTGGTATGATTCAAAATCAAACTTATCGAAGTATCCATCCTTATATAATTTGGATATGCGTTTCTCATTTATGTGGCCTAGACGACAATGCCAGAGGTATGTTTGATTTGAGTCATTCATTTTAAGTCGTTTGTTTTCTATATTACAGATAGGGTTATCTAAATCAAGAACATATAAACCATTAAATAAACACGCAACACCATAGGTTAAATCATTCAAAGCAAAAGAGCAACTGTTGTTCTTTATTGTAAACGAAAAACCTTTCTTGTCCAAACAAGAAACATAAATAATGTTTCTGCGAATCGCAGGCACGTAAAAACAGTCTTCTAGTTCTAAAACAAGCCCAGAGGGCATATATAAATAATAAGTCCATACAGCTAAAGCAGCAACTTTTGCTCCATTGCCTACTCTTAGGTCCACTTCTCCCTTAGCCAAAGTTCTACTTCTCTGCAGGCCATGCATATTTTTACAAATGTGAGAAGCACATCCAGTATCAAATACCCAAGATGTAGAAATAGACAAATTGACTTCTATAACATAAATACCTGATCCAGAAATCTGAACTACTTTCTTTTTCTTTAGATCCTCCAAGTAAATTGGACAGTTTCTCTTCCAGTGACCATCTTTCTTACAGTAGTGACATTCACCCTTGGCCACACCACCTTTAGGCTTTAAAGCCTGTTTGGGACCTGACTTTGGCTTGGGTGTAGAATCAGATCCAATCTTCTTCTTACCGTTCCACTTGCCCTTCCCTTCGGCCTTACCTTTATTTACCATCAGTATGGGAGCAGGTTCAGCTGTCTTCATGTTGGTCTCATATGTTCTCAACATATGCAACAATTCAGTAGGTTTTTTGTCAAATTCATTCATATTGTAGTTCACAACAAACTGAGTGAATTTGTTGTTCAAAGAATTCATGATTAGGTCAATACCAGTTTTCGGACCAATCGGGAAACCCAAAGTTTCAAGGTACTCAATGTAACCAATCATCTTCAGAACATGTGGGCCAACTGGTTCACTTGCCCCTTGTTTGCAATTAAAAAGTGACTTACTCGTGTTGAACCTTTCTTGATGAGTTTGGCTTGCAAACATGCTTTGCAAGTGCTCATTGATAGTATATGCATCCATATGCACATGTTGTCTTTGAAGCTCAGCACTCATAGTTGCCAACATAAGACATGCAACATCATTTGCATCATTCTCATCCCTTATGCGTGCTGCTCGTTCATCAGCAGTAGCACCCTCAGGAAGGGGGCCTGGAGGAGGAATATCAATGACATGAAGCTTGCGCTCCTGCCTGAGGACAATCCTCAAATTCCTCTGCCAGTCTAGGAAGTTGTTTCCTCCTGTCAGCTTGTCCTTCTCAAGGACTGAACGTACGGATAGTGTGTTTGTGTTGTTTGCCATTACTCGGTATCTACAATAATAAAAGCGCAAAATAAACATTAGATTGTCTGAGTTAAAATTTTATGTTCATATGATTATGATATATTCATAATATATCTCCCACTATTTTTTTATCAAATTAATAGCCCTAACTATTAATTCGGAAAGTATATCCCATAAATCTTTCTAGTGAGCCAAGATCCATATTTCGTCATGTCCTAAGTCAACCACTGGTATCCTTAAAACATGATTATTTAGGTAGACAATAGTTGTCAATTATATCATATATAATTCTTGGATAATTTGGTGAACAATAATTGATCTTATCTATCTAATAAATTTTTAACCAAACTCTATGCTTCTAAGTTCATAATAGTTGAATATAACCGTTTATATTCACCTTATTATGATGACTCAGTTAAGTTAGACCCAATGATACAACGCCCGAATATAACCGTTTATATTCGTCACATTTCACCGTGATAGATAGGAGTCCCCTGCCACTAACAGCCCTTCCCCTTATCGATCTAGGATTCAATGAGTGTTCATTCATTGGAAAGCATCTGATTAAAACTTAATATTTTTACTTAGGGATTTTTAATTTAGAACGATCATGATCCCATCATAAAGAGATTCCCAATTTTTCCTTGAATAAAATACTTCAAATCAATACTAGTCAATGGTTTGATTTCCAGGTAATGGAGGAGTCACATCGATCTCGCTTAAAACCCACAACCTTACAAGTTCTATGAACCCGTTGTTGACAAAATCGTCCCATGTCAGAAATAAAGAAAATTCGTATTTTATTCCGTGTTTCATAAACACGAGAATCTCATGATCGTTTGTTAATTTTAAATCTTGAGTCGTTACAGATTTTATCTTGTTTAAAGGCATGGCATGGGTGATGTATCTAATACATACATGCATCATTAATCTAATTAAAACATGCATTTTCTACTCTACACATACTATTTATACATCATATGAAAAGTGCGTAAAGTAAACATGCAATAGTTATGGCCCAATCCTATGTGATCTTTTCAGGCTAATGAAAAGATCAAGGTCAATCTATGGTGTAAAAATAACTATTACATATGTCTTCTCTATTGCTTCCATTGTCTCCTTGGCCTCCATAGGATGCCTCCTTGTTCCCTTGTCCTTCTTGGATGTTACATTAAGAATTATACCAATGAACTTACAAAAGAACTCGAGTTACATTCGAGATAAAACAACTACAAATAGAAAACGACATGCAAGTCGTGTTTATTACAAACCAAAAGAATAAACCATTACAACTAAGGTCTTAAGGCCATAACTATGCACCATGCTCAAGTAACCATTAAAGAACATGATAGATCATATAAAGATGACATACTATTTATCACTTATCATGATCCAATCAAGAATAATAAATAAGTAGAGCATATGTCATAAGCACAAATTAAAAACGAAACCCTAAGCAAAATCAAGTATCAGAATACTAGCAAAACATGTATCAGAATACTATTCCAGAAGCATGTATCAGTATACACACGATCCATATCCCAGTTACCAAAAACATGTATCAGTATACATATTTTAAGGGATCGCATACATATGAGTTATGGCAGATCTTAAACATAGTATCATCATATAGATCATTAACAGATTCATCATATCATTCATATAACATAATTGTTATTATGGCAGACTCATATAACATAACTGTTATCATGGCAGACTCATCACACATGCATACTTGCAAAAATACAGTAAACACGTAACCAAATCAGCCCCTTATACACATAGCTCTGATACCATTGTTGGGTTCCGAGGCATAAAACACAGCGGATAAACCTAAATAAAACAAAAATTTTGAAACCCAAAAATAGGATCCATGTATAATTATGGGCAGATTATGGAGATAACGAATCATACCTTTCTAGAGCTTAACTTTCACGAACTCAACGGAGATCCTAGCTATCACGCTTTGTGTCTACCTCTCGGAGAAACACCTCTATGGTATCCACACGAGCACCTCCAAGAACGTCTCACGAACTTGACTACGGAATGGATGTACTAGCCTCCTTCTTGACGATCCGAATTGCCTCTGCCTCTCTTTGCTGCTAGGGTTTTTTCTCAAAAACGTGCAAGCCTCTTTAACCTATCATTATGTATTTATAATGGCTGATTAAAAAGGCCCATAACAGCAAAGCCCAACCCTAGTAGGTATTGGATTAAATAATAAAAACGAATTTCTATTATTTAATTAATAACTAAGTCATACTTAATTATTATGGGCAAAAAAACATTCCTTTTAATTCGAATTTATATTATCTCAATTAAGTCTTACTTAAATATAATAAAATTCGAATAATCATCAATTAATTTAAATCCATAATTTAAATTAACTATTCCATTAAGTGCTCTATTTGTGCGATCCTATAGGCTATTATTTAATTGACAATAATTTTATTCTCTAATAAAATTATAAACAATGAGCGGTATCTAGTAATACATCATTGTTACCCAATTAAACAATAATTAAATCGTGATTAGATAAAACCTTTCGTGATTAATGTTTTTCGTGTAATATAATCCCTTTAACCATACATATTATAGATTAAACTCGAGGCATGTATTTAGTCATCCTCTTCAACATTTAATCCGGGTTTACTTGATCCATGTGTAGACTATCAAGACAAATCATTATTTGAGCATGACCATACTTTTATAATCTCACTCAATCAAGAGGCCAATAATATCTCTCCTAATTATAGGAGGGTTAAATCCTTTATCAATCATTCATATTTCTCATACGACTCATGATATACCCGATGTCCACTTTTATCATCACCCGATCAAAAGTAACTTTTAATGTAGTCAAAGTATATTAATCCCCGTATAGAAATATAAAGATTTCAAGTCAAAGGATCGTTACACCATTATCACTGTGAGTCTTTCTTATGACTTTATTAAACATGAAGAATCTCACTGTGGGTCTGTCCAGTACCATGTACTCTCACATGTACCTATGTATTGACTTTAGTATCCCCATACTTATAACCAATGAGATGTGATTATCTTGTCAAACAACATACTAGTCTATCTATGTATTATTATTGTCCTATATAATAATACTCGACTAGGGACCTTTAAGAATATGATATATTATATAATCTCAAGTTCAAGTCATGTACTTAAACTATACAATGTGTATCATGATTCTAAGCACATTTATTATGCTAACAAAATATCGCAGTAATTAAGGTCATAATAAATACATTTATTGAATGATCAACTGACATAAATATTTAAAAGAATAATGTATCCCCTCTAGGGCACCTACACTAACACAATCAATGGTTCAGAAAGAATAAAGTTTACGGCTCAAAGATCAATAACTGGAATCAAGGTTAGGGTTCAGTGCTGCAAAGCACTTGCAATATAGAATGGAACTATCAATCATCTACAATATATTACGAGAAAGTTCAGAACACTTGCCTGATATTAGCCTGCTATACTTCATTAACTTTCAATTACAACCGTCTTACTCCTCGACTATCTGCTTTCCTTTCCTAAGCCTTGCCTCTTCTGCTCACATATCATAAGCATCTATCAATACTCAACTCATATGATTCTATTTGATATACACTTCTATCTACTCTTTGTTTTACCCAAATCCGACTAACGGATTGAAAGTTATGCTATAAACAAATAAACACCGTCTATTTGTCATAAACAGGCTTTCGGGTACTTAATATGATTTTTAAAATATTTTTCGGAATTAAAACGGGTCGTTGGATTAATTTCGAAGCAATAAACAGGGTTCCGTTGGCCAAATTTGGCTTCAAAACAATTTTATAATAATTATCGAGCATGGGAAACAATTTAAAATAATATTTTAAAGCTCGAAACTATTTTTCAGAATTTTTAAATCATTTTTAAATAATTAAATCTAATTAAATAATTAATTAAAATCAATTAATAATTAATTAAATCAATTAATCAATTAATTTTCGAATTAATTGACTAATTAATCAATTAATTATTAACTAAAATTAATTAACTAATTAATTCAGATTTATTTTTGAATTAAAAATAATTTTTGGAATTTTCAGAAATTAAAAACGAATTTTTATAATTAAATAAATAGAAAATATGATTTTTAAATATTTTTAAAACAGGAATCCTATTTCTGCAATTTCCAGAAACTTCAGGGACTAAACTTTACCATCTTCAAAAGTATAGGGACTAAACTTCAATTTTGCAGTTTAGTCGTCGGAAAATTACGGGGATGGTCGGAGAACACATTCCCGGCATCCTCACACCCCCATCTCCTCCAGATTAGATCTTCTAAATACCAGGAATCTATTTATGCAATCAAAACATATCAATAACCCCTGAGTTGGCCGGAATTTGGCCGAGAAGTTCGCCGGTTTCCGGCGACTCGACGAAAACTTTAAAACACATCTCCCTCTTCTACAGACCTCGTCGATTAGCAAGACTTATACGATTCGATTGCAAATTTCATAAGGAACACAACCCACCCCTCAAGAACATCTGTTTATCCCGAAATAAGAAACCCCCAAATTCAATTAAGAACATTCAAACGAATTATAAACCCTAATTTAAAAATTCGAAAATCAAACTCAATTTTGAACATGTTATTGAACTCCAAATCAGTCATATGACATATGAAAATCATCAAGAAAACAAGCTCTACAACATGCAATCATCAAATCATTCAAACAATCATCCAAAAAAAATCATATTTTTAATCAAAATAATTCGAAAATAAATAAAAATATATAAAATCAACCTTTGTTTCTGTAGTTCTGAAACTTGTTCAATCTGATAGTACTCTTCAAAACCTCCGTTTTGGTTACTAGAGCTTCCCGAGCAGATTTCGCTAACACCTTCAAATAGTAGTTTAATTCTTGAAAGGTTATATGAATATATAGATTTTCTCTGTAAAGCTATATAATTACTGTTTGTAAATGATTTTCGGTACGAAATGAAATACGGTAAAGGCTATTTATAATTAAGGAAAATTTGTATCCCGTTGGATCATTCCGGATATAAAATGGTACATTTATTTATAAAAACAGAACCAAACGGTACCGGTTTTCGGGATAATTATCCAAATTAGTTCAAACGTATTACGAGGTGATAATTGTAATAGTTTAATAAAAAGATCCTGTGTATCAAAAATACGAGTTTTATTGATTTACCGAAATGAATAATGTATCGAAAATATTGCGCCGGGACCCGCGCAGGACAAACCGTACGCCGGATCTAAAAAGTCGAAACATGGAAAATACTCGGAATATTGCAATTAGGTTAGGAAAGAGTTTTCGGAAGAGTTTCAGGTTATAAAAACGTAAAGACGGGTGACGTCGGTTGGTTCCCGATTGTATAAAATAGTTCATAAATACTCGGAAAAAGAATTTATAAAATCCATATATTTCCTATAAAATAATATATCCATATAAAAATAAATAAGAAGATATGATAATTATCTATATTTTATTTTGGACATATAAAAATTAAAATACTCAATTGATATTATTTTTGAAAATCCAAATACATATACCACTTAACAGTTAATTCACAGAATAAATACTGGACATGCGTAATATTTACTTATTAGCAAAAATAATTACACGAGATATCCCAGATATTACACACAACACATATATTCTATTTACAGAAGCGTTGTTGTATTGCCAGTTGACATCATTTCTTGTTTTTCACATGGGTTACTAAATGATGTCTTGGTATGTCTATTACATTAGTTATTTATCCAGAAACAATGTATTATATTATCTTTCACATGTGAAAAACAGGGACTTTTACTACTCCCACAAAGACATCAATTTTTAACATTTTAGACATCAGTTCTGAGCCATTGCATATTGACCTTTTTCTTGTAGTGTTTTTAAAAAATAAAGTGTGTAGTCTCTAATAATTTAAATGAAGTATACAAAATATGTTAGAGAAAACAGCTTATTCTCAATCATTGTCTAGCTTGTTAAGTGATAGTATGTCATGCAATGTTGATAGTTTCCTTTTCTAGGCTTTGATGATTATGATAATGATAATTTTTTTGGTTGTTTGTGATCTTGAGTTAAAGATTGTTTATATCAATCATAATTTGTGTAGTTCTGATATATATGAGTGTAAAGTGATTGAAACTTGTCACGTATGAATCGATAAAATTTCATTCCAACTTAGACATTCTCGTGTTAAATGTCTATATTGTTAAGTACATGATCACAGTGTATGTATATTTATCGTTTATGCATGATGTATATATATGCTGTGTTCTACTTTAAGGACTAATATAGAGTTATTTAAAACATTTTTTGGTCTTGTTCGTGAATGATTTCAACTTTTTTAATACACTAAATTATTAATTATATGTGTTATTTTTTCAAATAAAAATTTCTAAATTCGTTTAAAGTGTCATAAATAATAGTTTTATTTTTCTATGAAAGAATTCATACAATAATCTATGTGACTAATTTAATCATTTTTCATTAAATTATTTAAAAGGCACTAAATCGAGTCATAAAATTGCGTGAATTTACAAGTTTTATTCATTTATTGTAATTTTAAATATTAAAGTAATTTTAAAATTTTATGTTACCTAATCTTTCCAAATATCTGATTTAAGTATAATTTGGTAATTTTTCATGACAAATAGTGTGATATAAGTTTTTACAACATGAAATAATTTTTTATTAAATCAAATAATTGTGCGGGGTTGAATATTTTATTCACAAAGTTTTGAATAAAATATATAGTAGAACCTCGATAAACGAATAATCTTGTCAAATCGTTAAATGTCAATATCTTTTTCAAATTAAACTAAGCGTTAGCATTTTTTTATAATTATAAAAAATAAAGAAAATCTTCTAATTTCGAATGAAATAAATTATAATTTAAAACTCCAATATTTTACAATTTATCATTATTAAAAATATCACAGACATATAATTTAGAATTTGATAAGAATGCATATTATTCTAACGAAATAAAATATTGAGAAAAAGTTGGTGGAGTACTAAGCCCGTACTTTTACCTACCAGGGCCAAGTTCTTGACAACTCACCACAAACAATCTAACAAGCTTGATCTACAAACTCACCATAAATAATCTAACAAGCTTGATCTACAATATTGATTGGCTTGAAATTATAAAGGTCTATTAGGCACTAATTAAATTATGTGAATATAAAATGCTAGAAATCCCAATTTCATTGAGATAATATCATCATCAAACCAATAAACAAACATACTAAATTCGAGAGGAAAAAAACATTTTAGTTCAATAAGTGTCTGACACCATTTATGAAAAATGGTCAAATATTGAGTATTTTTCAAAATTAACTGACATTATGATGTTGAGTTCAAAATAAGTTTAAATACATTAGTCCAAATAAAAACTAAAAATATTTATACTTTCAGTACAATTTATAGCACTTCTACCTCATAATTGATTACTTTTCTCAGTTTAACCAAATGGCTAAAATTTAACATTTCATTCTCTACAAATTAAATTATATTTACTTTTTAACAATATAATTTTAATATTTATTTTTTATTATATGTATGCATCCACTAATTATTTTTTTTCATATAAATTTATGATTATCACATTTGAATTTATTAAATAATAATAAATATCTAGTAAACATATTACAATTTAGAAAATATTTACTACTAATATCATATCACCAAGTTGAATGATTTAAAAATATATAACTTTACTATTATACCATACATTACTAATTTATACTATATAACTATATAATACAAAGTACAAATGTAAAAAGAAAAGGATGTTTACATTTTTTTAGTTAATCTCTATATATAATTAAATATTTACTTTTTTAATACACACAAATAGATTTAATAATATGTATACTATTAATAACAGATGTTGAGTGGTTTGGTGGTATAATATAGTGTAAAGTAATTTAATGACTAGGGATTGATTCCAAACAACAACAAATCTTTTTAATAAATATTATAGTTAGGGGAAAATTTGGCATTTCAACTCATTATTAAAATGTCTCACAATTTTTATGTCTATGTTGGTGTATTATATACATAAAGGAAGGATTATGTTATAGAGTGTGCCTCATTTTCCCCCTAAATATATACATCATAAAATGAATTTTGAAATAATCAATTTATTTTTTTATCGAAAATATTTTCAATCTTAAATTAAATGAAATGTTGACTTTTAAGATGGAAAGTAAGTATTTTTTCCACTTTATAAAACTTAACAAGTCACTAGTGGATTTATTTAGAATATTTTTATATTTTTGAATATCTTAAATCACTGCACTAGTGACTTGTTATTTTTAGAAGTTAATAATATTAGTGCAGTGATTTAAAATATTATAATGATAAATTGAACACTTTATAAAACTTAACAAGTCACTAGTGGATTTATTTACAATATTTTTATATTTTTAAATTTCTTCACTTTTTATAAAGAAATATTGAAAATAATATTAATTAGTGTAGTTATATTTGAAATACATATTTTATTTATTTTTCAAAAATAATAATATTAGTGTAATTGAAAGTTTAAAAACTTCTCAAGTCATTAGTGGATTGATTTACAATATATTTAGTTGAATTTATTTATTATTCATAATTAAATATTAAAAACATTATTTAAGAACAGAAAACAGAAATAATTAATTAAAATAAAAAAATGTTGAGGCGGGGTTGAAAATTGGGAAGCGGTAAAACCGCATGCTTTGAAATTATAGACAAAAACCAGAATGGGGCTTGGAGACTCAAACTTAAACACACACCCTCGCACTCAAGAAATGTCTTGTCTCAAAATTAGGGTTTTCATCAGAAGATTTCGGGCTTCAAAATTTGGGGATTTTGTTTGAGGTTACTTAGGGTTTCGATTGAGGCTAAATAAGGTTTCAATTTCCACTCTCTAAAAAATAGGTTCAAAATTTTGGGGTTCGGCTTTCACTAATTTGGGTTTCTATTCGGGGTTTCAATTGAAGAGTGTTCTTCAAGACTTTAGGGTTCAAGCTTGGTTTTGGTTCAGAATCAATGGGTTAACCTTGATTTGTTTTGATTTTAAGGTATAGCCCCCTTCTCTTTGTCTCGTTGAGGTCGAGAAGTCTCCTAAGCCTGTTGCCTCTTGCGCTATGCCTGCACTTCCAGATTTTGGATTCTCTTATCTTATATTTACATTTTTATATCATTACTTATGTTGTTTGTGTTCGTTTAATGCTTTTCTAATATTATTTTTATCTGAAATATATGGAGTATTTGATAAGGAACTAAGAAGATGATAATTCCACTTTCTTTAAAAAAAACGTGTTGGTGGTATGCACAAGATGAATTGATGAATTATCCATTTCGCATTTGTATGTTCTGATTAGCTTCGAAAGCTCTGGAAGCCCTCAATTACTACACATTGAAGGGGAAGTCTATGAGGATAATGTGGAGCTAGAGAGATCCTCTTGAACGAAAGAATGGTGTTGCTAATCTCTATGTCAAGAATTTTGACTCTTCAATTACCAATGCTCTCTTGCACACCATTTTCTCCAAATATGGAACTATACTTTCTTGCAAGGTGGCTGAGGAAAATGGCAAGAGTAAGGGCTTTGGATTCGTGCAATTTGATTCTGAGGAGTCTGCCCTTTCTGCTATAGCTGCTCTGCATCAATCTTTTCTTGAGGGAAAGCAGTTGTAAGCCCCCTACTCTTTCTGAATTTTTGCACTATTTCTTAAGTTATTTAGTAATGTTTCATCTGTAACGTTTGGGTCAACTGCATTATGTAATTTCCCCCTACTCTACATGTATATATTCAGTTTTAACTGTAGTTGCTTCTTTGATGTTTTGTTACATGTTTCATACTTCCCTACCATACATGTTCCATACAGGTCCTCTCCTTTCATTTTATAGTAAAAACTATAAATTGTATTAGGTGTCTGCTAATCTAAATGTCTACATGATCATTAACTTTGATATGTATAGATATGTGTCCAAGTTTATAAAGAAGAGTGAGAGGGAGAATGCAAGTGAAGAATCAAATTTTACAAATGTATATGTGAAGTATCTTAGTGAAGATGTTACAGAGGATGTCCTTCGCGAAAGGTTTTCAGAATATGGGAACATCTTCAGTGTGGTCATCATGAAGGACAGTGCTGGAGTATCAAACGGATTTGGGTTTATTGGATTCAATTTACATGAAGATGCTAAGAAGGCCATGGAGTCTCTGAATGGTGCAATCATTGGTAAGCATATTTTCAACTTTTATCTTTGTATGCATTACAGACTTATTAATGAATCTAAAAACTTATATGCTTCTTTTTGTTGTGAACAGGATCAAATAACCTGTATGTAGGGAAGGCTCAGAGGAAAGCTAAAAGGAAAGATCAGTTAGTATATGCTAACAAAGAGTTGCTGAATTACCACACACAGATATTGAAGGCCTCAATTCTATTTGTAAAGAGTCTCAACATATCCACCGACAACATAAAATTAGAGCATATCTTTGGTGCTTACGGGAAGGTGACTTCAGCAAGAGTGATGCATCATTACAATGGGTTTATCAAGGGATTTGGCTTTGTAAACTTCTCTACTGTGGAAGAAGCGAAGATGGCTCTGGATTCACTAAATGGTATTATTTATATTCTTAACACTCTTTTAGACAATGCGTATTCAATATCTGCTTAATTTATCTATTAAATTGAATTTGTTTATTTTCAAGAAACTATTGTGGAAGGAACATGTCTCCATGTGACTGCTGCTCAGTATAGAGAAGAATGCAGAAAGAATTGGTAAGATTATTTTGCACTCCTTCCCCTATTTCTTTATACTCCCAACTACATTGGTTTTCCTTCTCCAAACCTTGCATACAACTACAGTGCCCCCTTTATTTCAAATTTTGTTTCTGCATCACGCATGAACTCAAGCCAGAAAAAAACCAATCAGTATGCTACATCATCATGTACCTTTGCAGCACACAAAACCAGGGAACTAAAGCACGCAGTTATCAGGGAAGTTATACCACATATGTAAGGGATCTCGTGTGTTTATATTCCTTAGCTTGTTATCTTATGCAAGATTCTGCCTCTTATATGTATTGCCTTGAAAATGTTATGCAGATGCCAATGAGACAATCTCAAGAGGTGACAACTACCAAAAAGGTTTCAAGTAACCAGCAATATGTATGTTCTATTTCTGTTGTATCTTTCGGATGCTCGAGCTATTGAGAACTTCATTTAACTTAATCTTGTTATCATAAATTATCACAGTATATATTCACTTCTATAATGAATTATTATTCCAGCATCTACGACCATTCCAATTATTATTTCACATGTGGTTACTATTGTTTATGTTTGTATCATGTTAATTTTACTCTTATTCATTCATCTATTTACTTTACTTGACCACCTATGGTGGTGAAA
Source organism: Apium graveolens (assembly GCF_009905375.1). NCBI lineage: Eukaryota > Viridiplantae > Streptophyta > Magnoliopsida > Apiales > Apiaceae > Apium > Apium graveolens. The sequence continues at coordinate 236,985,107 of NC_133651.1, read as the reverse complement.
ACACCGTAGATTTTCTTCCTTCCTAAAAATTTCTACCTTTAATATGCTAGTACTATTTTCTTGGAAATGTAATATACAAACTTTTGTGTCAAAACCTTTAACATTCTTCTATGCTAATTGCATTTGATTTTGATACCAGGCCATGTTTGAAAGGCTGTTGATTTTTTCTTGTTATTGTATGAGAGGTTGTTATCACTCTCGTCTGGATTGAATGTTAGGCTTTACCGTTACAAGTAATTAACATGATCTTTAGAATTCCCCCCCCCCCTTATTTGTCTCATTGAAGTCGAGAAGTCTCCTAAGCCTGTTGCCTCTTGCGCTATGCCTGCACTTCCAGGTTTCAGATTCTATTATCTTATATTTACATTTTATATCATTACTTCTGATGTTTGTGTTCGTTTATAGAGTTGAAGGGTACGGAAAGCATTGATGTTACAGACACTACACACTGAATGATACTATTATGGTTTTCTTCACTTACTTTTGACTGCATTAACTTATGATTTTAGATCAACTATATGTATATATGTTTTTGTTTTGTATGTAATGGAAAAAAACATTAGAAAGAAAACTATACAAAAGGTGACAGGAATTCAAAATAATTACACGAGATTCTAATCGCTTATAAGATTATTTTTCTTTCTCTTTGGTAGGGGAGATCTGCTACTCCATAAATGAAAATGATGGCCTTGAGTTCTCTACTTGCCACTTGCCAACAGTATTGAATTCTGATATACCAGTATCTACATTTGCCATTTATGCTGTGATATTTGACATGCTTTTGTTCAGTGAAGTTTAAATTATATTATAAACCAAGTTTTTGTTATACTCATTCACCATTAGAGGCCTTATTTATTGCCTCATGAATTTCTGTTGGACACAATTATTCAACAATCGAAATTTCTATTTGTGCTTTAATTATCATAATCCCATTAAGTGTATCACTTAGAATTACCATAAAAAGAGGTTCAACAGGTGATCAACAGCTCAAGTCTTGTGATTTATGGCTACCATGATGGAAAAATCTGCACCTCCAGTGGCTGTTACTATACAGAGTTATAGCATAACAACAGTTTGGTGTTATCAGACACTATTAAATTGATAAAACAACAGTTTAGTGTTATTCAATTTGTTTTCTCTATTATATTTTTTTTATTTGTTTGATTCTTTTCATCATGCAAGTGGATCTTCCATAGAGAAAGATTATGCAAAGCACTAACCCCTGATGTAAAACCTTTTACTTAATCTTTTATAAACTTAGCATTTCTTTAATTAGCTTTTTTGTAATAGTATTGCGTGGAATGTGATGAATTTTGATTGCAGGTATGCCCTAGACGTGAATATTGAGAGAGCAAAAGATTTTATTGTCCACAAGAAGCTATTAAATGTGGCGTATGACCCTGCTACTAGAATTGATAGTTCAAGATTATTTATTTTTGTAAATTCAGTTTGTATTATAATGTTTGGAATTTATGAGATAAACATGTAATGTGGGATGGTAGTATGTGTTTATTTGTGATAAGTAATGTTATGGTTGGTGGATTGGTTGATTGTGTTGGTTTTAAGACTATGGTCTTATTTATGGGCATGCCAATTTACAAACAGTTCCTTGCATTTTTTGTAAAAGCGGTGCAATAGGTCTTTATAGTGTTGCTAATAATCAGTGTAAAATGTTGCAAAAAACACTAAAAATGTTGCAAAAACATTAAAAAAAACGTTGTAAAAGGGTTGTATCAAAACCCCACATGTGGGCCCCACCATTTGTATTATACTGATAGCCCAAAAGCTATTGTAACACTTTTCAAGTCCTATTGCAACCCCATTGATGTTGCAATAACATGTTTCTGTAACGGATAACCAAGTGTTGCAATAGGGTGTCCCAGGGGTTGCAAAAAACTCTATTGCAACACCTAAAATTGCAACCCCGAAAAAGAGTCGCAATAGCCTTTTTTGGCCTTTAGCAACGCTTTTTTGGCCTTTAGTAACGGTTTTTTGGGGTTGCAGAATCCAATCTATGGCGTAGTGTAAAATGGTTATTAAATATTACTTATTTAATTTTATTGATTTAGCAATACAATTATTTAGTAATTATTAGTTTTTTGGAAATAATTGAATGAAATGTGATTTTTTAATTGTGGACAAAAAGAATGGAACGGAAAGAATAATATCTCAAAAAAATCTCTAATTTTAATTACTGGGTGCCATTAACAAATGAAGATTTAAAACAGTCATTAAAAATATATATATATATTATGCCAATTCATATTTTCATCTGATCGCTATAGTTTGCCAAATTTTTCATGAGGTGTAGTTACTGTGACGCCATTAAATCGGGGTTAAGATTGAGGACCCACGACAACTTATGTAATATACAGTACGACATTAAATGCAATAAAAACCCCGAAAAGCTACAAGGATCGATACATGATAAGGTATGAAATAAGATACAATTCCGATGTGGTGCCAGATAACCCAACTGTATCTGAAAGTCCAAAAGACTATAATCGATCTTCTCACAAAGCTTCTACCCGAGCTGAACGCCTAAATCTCGCTATCTTTTTTCTTAATGGCCATGGTTAGATCAACACAAATAAATGAGCTAAACGGCTCAGCAAGTAAGTAATAAACAATTCTAATTATCAAAATACTAAAGGCTTTTTATTCTCAATAAACAAGGTGGCAGTATTATAACGATATCTAGGAAAGGTTCAAGAGAGGGTTTCAAGGCAATGAAGATTTAAGCTTTGTATATCAAATGTCAAAATCAATTGACAGGGTTCTCAAATAAATTTTCTCACAACTTTAAGAACTTCACTTCAAACTTGTATATCAGATATTCGAAATGGAATAACAGGTTCACAAATAAGTTATTTCACAACTTTAAAAAGTTTAATCAATATAAATCATTTTCAAATCACAATGAAATAAATAGTGTTTATCATACAATCAAACTCGTTTACTTTCATTTTTAAAAATATAGAACCCTTGATTGGATTATCCGTCTTTTATTATAATACGGGTGATCAGCCCGTACTAACCTCCATCCGGTTATATTGGTACCTTATGGCATTATTTCAGTCTCTAATATTGGGCTAGCCCCGCTAGCCTTTTTTGCGACTGGACTAGACCCGCTAGTCTCTTACGTCTCTATCCACTCCTTTAGGAAATCATTGAAAACCTTTATATTGGAATATAGTACCATTACCAGCCTTTGAAATCATTCGGACTCTTTCAAGTCGAAAATCATTCTTAGATTAAATTCAAGAATTCAAGTGAATAATCAAGCAAAATTAAAAGAGGGTAAGTTGGGAAATGATCAAGCATCAGTCATACGTGTTCACAAGGCTATTAGATAAAGTGGTTTCAAGGAACGAAATGTCAACAAGGTTCAAGTTTACTATTACAGGAATCTAGGTTAACAATGTATCGAATGAGAAGTTTCGTCCAATTTTATAGGTTCATAGATTCATATGGATAGCAAAATATTAACAAGAGCAGGCATACGTAATTGAAAGGAAATGGACTAATATCAACGTTTATTAGAAAGATTTAACAATACCGTTAACAAGATCGTTTACTCTATCAATGCTTGTGATAACAAATTATCTGTTATCAAATCTCAAGTAAAAAGGTCAGAGTTACTTGTCTCACAAAACTTTCCTTTTTCACAGGGTTTGAGTTACTGCCACCTAGAACTTTCTTTCCTTTTCTAATCTGAATGTCTTCATTTTATGAACCTTACAAAGCTTGATCATATTAACTCTCGTTAACTTTTTATAACGTCCTTTCCTTTGATATACTTCCCGTACTCACGCGTTGTATCTACACAAAATAAAAGACATTACTTCGGTGTCTGATATAAAACTAGACGTTCTACTCTGAATGTCTAACTTAATCTACCCCTTTCGCGTTAACAGATCAACTTGTCCGTACACATAACTTTAACCACGTTGTCCAGGTATACATATAATTATATTATCATCACTTATATATGTACCTTTATCCAGATTATTCTACCACGTAATCAAATATACACATAATTAAGTAACACTTAACCTCCTACTTATTCGCTTATTCTCATATCTTAATCAATCTCTTTCTATCATATAATCAGACAAGCATGTAATCATCTTGTAATTATCATGTAATATATATATCACTTAACAATTTCTTTACGAGTCTATTACTACAATTTTTGCTTTAGATGAATCTATATTTATAATTAACTTATTTACAAGAAAACCAATATAAGTTACATTACAAACACAATAGTACATTAGACTCACTTTTATACCTATAGTTGTACATAAAATTCACCATGACTCGTTTGTTTATACACTTAACCCATCAATCATACAACAATTCACACGCAATCAACTATTCTTGTACTTCCATACTTAGTCTAAACAAAATTTCCAAAACTACAACCAACTTTCAGGAAAACAATTCCATAAGAATCTGAAAATCAATATATTTTATTATTCAAACGCATCATCATACAATTATGTATCAACTATTCTAAAAGCTAAACTAAAATCCATTACTCGAACTAAATCGGACTAAATAATCTGAAAAATGATAAAACTTTACATGCATCGAAATTTTCACAAAATTATTAACAAGCCAAAAAAACATATATCAACTATTCCCATCAACTCGAATCATAAATGGAAGAACCATATTTCAGAAATCAGAAAAATTAACAATCGAAACATGCACCACGAATCTCGATTTTGAACGAATTAACTTTATAATTTCGGGGTCAACGTAGCATCATTGTCGCCACCGGTTCATCGGAGTTCATCACCGGCAGTGGTTTGACCCGGAGGTTTCCGTGTTTTTGGGCTTCCAATCACGGGTTTTACCTTTAATGTCCAGATTCGGTTTAATCAAATATTACTCGTCAAAAATTGAGCTTTAAAACTCAAAAAAAATCGTACTAAACCCAAAATGGGTCTTTAAAAAAATTGAACAAATCCAGGCATGTAGGTACAGAGATTGTAGAGGAAGAAAAGAGGAGCACAAGCATGGTCTCGGATCGAAAAATGACCAAGAAACGAGTAAGATATGAAGAGAGAGATTGTTACATGAGAGAAAGAGAGAGAGAGAGAGAGCGAATCTTCGGGAGTTTTGGTGAAGAATAAAGAGTGGGGCTGTTGGCTTTTAAGGAAAAAGTAGCAGGGGCATATTTTTCATGCGCCATTTTTATTCAACAATTTCCTGAATTTAATATATAGTTGAAAATGTACTTGAAATTTGTATAATAATTATGAAAAGATGAATTTAGATACAAAATCAAGTGTTAAATTAAACATCATGAAAATATCTATTTCTCCGTATTTTCAAAAGAATATTTGAGCGAACAGTTTATTTTACTGAATTTTGCAACGTAACGCACGAAATAGAAATAATTTTCCTAAATTTATATGAAAATATCAAAACATTAAATTAAAATTCAACTCTCATTTTTAAAAAGTCTCTAGTGTTATTTTATAGATAATAAAATAAGTTTCAATAGTCAATCATACTCTGATGATTTTATAAAAATATTTGAATGTTAAATAGACCTTATTTTCCACTCAATAAATTGTTTAAAAATACTTAAAAATTCCACAATCACAAATTAAATCATGTATGGGTAAAATAACATATATTCACATATCCCAATCAATCAAATCTCATATCTGTAAAAAAAATTATTTAAACCCTATTTATAACTAGTTTTCACATTTATCAAACAAACAATAATTCAAATAATGATACGACTTTACATATATTTATTCAAATAATCATAGGATCATATAAGACTTTTCACATAATATTTTTCCACATAATCCACTTAATTCTCTTTTTCAATAATATCGTCAAATCCACTTTTTGTGTAATTGCCTTTATAGGTCGCGTCTCAAGTGATGGCCCGATTATCATTCTGACTCGATCATCAGTCACAAACCATAACTCAGATCTTATACTGACTTATCAATCTGGAATTATTTATTTATAAATATTCCTGTACTATTTCACGTAATTTGCATATAAACCATATAATTTACATTTTTATAATTCACGAAAGTCCCAGTTGTTACAGTTACTTTTAAGAATTTGGTTAAGAAATTTCAAAGCATAAATGCAAAAGACTAAAATAAAGAAGAAAACTAACAAAAAAATTCTTATCGATTTTCCCAAAACAAAGAAAGAAAAAAGTATGTAAACTGCTAAGGCTATTCATTAAATTACCTGTCCAGGTAATCTTTTAAGCCATGTATTATAAAAAACATAAATCTAACCGAACTGGTCCAATACTATTTGTACAATACTATTCTCTAGCCACCGCCCCCAATTCATAGGACTGTAAACAAAATATAAACGCTTAAGGCAACTAAATATCTTACCGGTCCTACTAATCCTATAAGCCAAACTATCAATCAATGAATCGACCAGTACCCAGTATATACCGTCTAGGGCAGTGTCTCGTGAGGGTATATTGTATGCAGTCTTACCCTCATTCCAAAGAATTAAGAGTTCATTTTCTCAAAAGATCCCCGGCTTCTATGTGCACATATATGTGTGAACGTAAAAGTAAGCGGGACAATACCTTGGCCTAAGGTTTTCTTCACATGGCACTTACCTATACCATAAAAACCATCTTCCTCCTTAATTATCAATTTCCTGACCAAAACTCACACTTGTTGCCACATGCAAGATTTAGCCGCAACCTTTTCTCCTGATTATAATTATTTTCGTTTTTGTAGGATGGTCCGGTCTATTGCTCTTTCCTTGTGCCTATTTCGCTTTAGGAGACTGGTTCACAGGTACAACCTTTGTAACTTCACTGGGCATAGGAATTCGCTCAAATCTTTGTGATATCTGGAATCAACATCGAAACTGAGGTAGAACTTGGAAGAGGGCAAAAGAACCAATATTTATATAGTGAAATAGTGGGGCGCTTATCTATGAGCCAAACTATGTTCTAGACAAAATATAAATCTAACCTAACTGACCCAATACTAACGGGCATAATTCTATTATCTAGCCACTCCACCTAATTCATAACACCCTGAACACTCTCTCTCATGTAGTAATATTGATTGAAAATAAGTGTCATGACATCGAGGTTATTATATATTTGGTGCAATGTTAAAATAAATATGTTTACTTAATATATTTTCTATCCTTACATTTAAAAATTAAAATAATCATCACTTTATACATTTTTTAGTCAGTAACTTATGTTAATTAAGATTAAAGATGTAAACTAGAATATATATATATATTAGGTCACACAACACTGTAGAAGGGGGTTGAATACAGTGTAGAATGCAATCAAATCGATTTAAAACACAAGTAACAGAAGACAGATGTATTCGATATAATAAACTCTGTTACAATGGAACTGTTCTCTCTCAGTGATGAACAAATATCACGAGAGCTGCTAGGTTACAATGTATGATCTTCTCGATGATCGTAACATATATAGTGTAAACCTACGTCTGTGTTTATATAGACACACAGTTACAAGATAACTTCTAATTGATATGGAATATAATTTTTTCTCCTAAAATATATCAATCAGATATCTTATATAATTCTTCTAGTCCTCTAACTCTTTCCATGCATATCTTCTTCTTTTATTAGTCTCAATCTTCTTTTCTGTAAATCAGCTTCCTTCCTTAACTGTTAGTCCTCCGGTACTTAAGTTATGATATCCATCTTTTGATATTATCTTCTGATAATCTAAGTCCTGATATCCTTAAGTCCTGACTTCCAGTAAGTCCTGATTCCAGTAAGAACTGATATTTCCTGTTAGTTAAGATCTGAAAACTAAACATGAAACATATTAGACATGACATCTAAAATATATCCAACAATCTCCCCCAACTTGTAAATTATGCAAGAATGTACAAGTTAATAGATTTGATGATGTCAAAAACATTTAAGTTCAAATGTAATAAGAGTTTAATAAGACTCTTAACTACAACTTACAAAACATCCAGCTTTACCAACATCACTGAATCAATCTGAATCCATAATGATTCTTAACAAAATCATTTATCAGATTATCTTCAGCTTTCTTCAGAACTTCAGCTAACTGTGCTTTGACCTGCATCAGTTCTTCTTCTTTACTATCACCAATTTGATAAATGCCTGTTCTGAGATCTTGAATGGATGTTCTTTCAAGTCCATCACCAAGTCTGATAACCTTAGGATGTGAAGAGTTTTCATTATAACATAAGCATCTTCCTTTCAGAATAACTTCCACCTTAGCAGAATTCTTCAGCATATGAATTTCTCTTCCATCACCTTCAGTAATCATTGGACTGTAATGAGAAGTCTTTGTACCAGAGATTCTGAATAGATCTCTTATAGCCTTCAAAATGTATTTTAACCATCTTCTTGTAACATCAGATTTTACTTCCAAAAGATAGTGAATATGTTGAAGTTCTCTGATAGACTTCTTTAGTACATCAGTATCAGCTAATCTATAAGTCCTTCCATCATTGAGAAGTAAGATCAATTTCTCTTTTAGATTCTCCTTATCATGAGCATCTATCAGAACTTGAGCAGACAATACCTTGTCAAAGTGCCTTTGTTTAATTTGTTCATATGGTTTGTCTGTCAACATGAAAGGATCTCTTAGAGTAACCTCTACTCCTATTTGAATCTTCTCTTCATCGGAACCTAATCCAGCTCTATCTCTAGGTTGCTTGGCTCTCAACCCAAATGTAGCGAGTTGATTAATCACGAGATTGGATTTTGGTTCAACTGGAGTAGCTTTCTTCCATAACAGCTTCTTCTTATCAGCAATTGTCATTTTATCCAAATCAACTTGAGAATTTTCAGTAGTTGATGTCTTGATAGCTTGATCAGAATTTGTTGTTTCTTCTGTACCTTACTGTCCTTTATTCTGAAGAATAACTTGAGCAGTGTCAAAGGTTGTTTTAGAATCTTCATTTATCTTTCTTCCTTTCAGAATTTGAACAGTTTCATCTTCAACAAGATTATCATCAGTTACTTGAACCATTTTACATACTAGTTTCATCAGATCTTGAGAAGTTTTCAAGTCCAGTGACTTGGTTGGTTCATAAATTTTTCCTTTACCTTTGTCTTTGGGATCACTCTCAGTCTGTGATCTAGTCTTGAACTTTGAAGTTTCAGAATTTGACTTTTCTTTGATCACAATGCCTTTTTCCTTAGGCCTTGGAGGTTTCTTTGCATCAGAAGCTTTAGACTTAGGATTTGTCTTTTCAGCAGCAAATCTAGATTCTTCCTCCTTGAGAGTTTCCAAATCCATTCCTGGATTATGTTTCAGAAATAATCTTCTTTCTATCTCCTCATCAAGTGTCTAGATTTTAGGATCTTTGTAATAAACAGTAGTCTGCTTCCCCTTTAACTTCAGAGTTTGCAAAAACCTCTGAGAGTCTTCAGATCCTGACTGAATCAGAATATCAGAACTTGACATCAGACTTTGCTGATCACCACTTGACTTCATTCTTTGAGCATTCACAACATCAGAACTTGACTTGTTCTGAATAGAAGATTTTCCTTGAACTTTTCTTTAACCTCTGCTCTTTTCAGAGTTTCCCTAGTCATCACCTTTATCATCCTTTTTCTTCAGTTCTTGAGTAGGTGAGCATTTGGACTTAACTACCTTCTCCCCCTTTTTGGCATCATCGGGAAGTAAGAGAGAAAGAAGAAGTTCAAATGAAGATTGGATTTCATCCAATTGAGCTTTCTGAGAAGCTTGATTAGCCAGGACCTCAACAATTTGGACCTGTTGCTCCTCTTGAGTTTTCTCAATGACTGCAACTTTTTCAGAAATAGGTCTGATATACCTGTTCTTGTCAAGCTTGATCTATAGATCTAGCTTATCAACATGTTCCCTGAATGTATCAACCTTTTCATGAGTAGAAGTATCTAGACCTTGAAGATGTTTTGTAGATACAGTTGTGATCTTGAGTTGTGTCTTGAAATCAGCATTTGTGAGCAACTCATCAGCTTTTGCAATATGCTCTGTTAGAACTTTAGAACATGGAATAAAATCTGATTCATTCCACTTCCTGGTCCACTCAACACCTCTGTGAGTATCCTCCCAAGGAATAGATGTTTCCTTGTCAACAAATTTCTTCAACAATTCTTCCTTGCCCAGAATAGGTACTGGAGTCTCAACAGAAACACTGTCATCAGAACTTCAGGAAGACTCATTCTATTCTGATAGCTCAACAGTGTCAAGCAACTGGAGATTCAGGAATAACATCATCTAAATTCTGATCAGCAGAATTTATCTCCAGAGCTGGTGTCTTTGATGTAGATGGAGCTTCCAGATAAAGAACTTCTTCAAATTATGAATATCTATTTCAGAATTATCAGTTTGTTCTTTAGCATCATCTGTAGCTTTAATAGGAGAGACAAGAGGGGTAACAACTGTGTCATTAACAGTGTCTTTGGCTTGAGCTGGAAGGGCTTCAATGATAATTGGTTCTTGTGAGATCAGAGATTCCTGATCCCCTTCCTCAGCTTCTTCAGTATCTTCTGATATAGCCTTAGCCAAATACCTCATAGCCTTCATTTTCTTCAATCTCCTTGCCAATGAAGGAGTTGCTACAGTAGCATCAGAATTTACAGATTTTCTTTTCAAAGTATCATAACTTTGAGCTGCTATCTCTTTCTGAGAAGTAACATTCTCAGCTTCAAGTGTCACAGATGCAGATGCATGAACCCATGCTTCAACCAATTTGTTGACTGAATATGGGGATTGCATCAAAGTTAGAACATTTATTTGCAAAAGCCTTGGTGATGCAGTCAAAGAAGAAACTCCATTCCCTCCTTATGTAAGGTCTCTTCAATTGACCCATCTTTGCCAATGTTTTTTCATACCCCAAAGTGGCCATCATATTTTGAAGAATAGGCTCCTCAACAGTTGTATAGGCTTTATTTCCAGGTAACTGCAGTGCTTGGCGTACTGTAGCCAAAGTTACGACATGCTCATCCTCCTTTGTTGTAAAGATTATACTTGGGGTCCCTTGAGCACCACCATCATTATATACTCCACTTCACCAGAACTCCAGCACTTGAGTTCCAAAGACTGCATCAGGTTGGGTCAGAGAGTACCCAATATCAGAATTAGCGAGAAAATCCTGAATGAAGTGAAGTTCTGATGGAGCTTTAGCCTTGCTATGAATGGCAGAGTAGTTGTTAGGAACAAACTTAGCTCAATTGAAAAGTACGTCTTTTGGTGCCATCTCTGTAAGAAAATAAGTGAGAAAGAGAGTGTTTGCAAAGTGTTCGTTAAAAGTCCTGAAAGAAAACGGTTCAGAGAATATTAGAGCGAGAGAGAAAGTAAAAGAGATTAAGAATAGAAAAGTAAGTAAAAGATTAGAAAATCTTTTAACTCCCATATATATACTCTCTCCACTCAACAGTTATATTTTTGAAGCATGGGATACACTTTACACCTGGCACCGTGTGAACAGTCAATAAACGGTTAGAGTAGGAGTTAATGGGCACGTAAAATAAGCAATAATTACCGTGCACATGCAGTTTTTTAGGACATGCAAGTTAACCACTAACCCATAATGATTATGACAGTTTTTATCTCATCCCAATTTATTCTGATTTAAATATGACTGTTTCAGATTTTACCACAAATAAGTTAAGTATAGAAAAATGCCACGTAAGCATCAAAGATTCCATCAGGATTTAATATCAGAACTTAACTTATATCAGATTTTTAACAGTCATCAGAACATGGCTTCTGTACTCAAAAAGTGAATATCTTTTTCTGTGATTCTTCATACAAATATTGACTTGTTTCTTCAGAGTTTAATCATCAGAACTTCCATCAGAACTTGTCCTCAGAATTTATGCAAATGACATTTAACTGTTTGTCAAAAATAACTTAATCACCACAGTAATTTTCATCATTCATATGGAGTAAGAGTGTGTGCATTAGCAAAATATCATATAAAGATTAAAGTCTGATAAACTTCAGTACATCTTAGAATTAAGGCATAACTAAGAAAAGTGCTTGAAAGCTGTCATTAATAATGAAGCTACTATAGAATGAATTTGTGCATGAGTCCACCTCAACTGTTTGTGCTCATTTTATGCATCTTTTGAAATTCCTTTTTTACAGTGGCTTCTCAGTGTAAGTGAGTCACAACTGCTTATCAGAATTTATGTTGTTATCAGAGTATCTCTCCAGTAATCATAGAGTGTGAAAAGTCACCAATAATTTTTTTTTCTTTTCTAATGTATATTACTTAATACCAATAATGCACTTGGGTCTTCCCGTCCATATTTTTACTCTAGATCTCAAAGGAGTACCTGACTTTTATTGTTTTCTTTTCTTTTCTTTTGATAAGTGAGGCTTATCAGCACTTAGTTCATTCTTAAGATTTACTGACATTAGAATTTGACAGATAAGAAACAAGAATCTAGTTTGTGACTTAGTAATAAGATACACAAAGTAAACTTGACTAAGCTCAATATCAGAATCTGCTTGTGTTAATGAGTTTCCACATAAATAACTAATTCAAACATGGGATTTCTAGTATGTTAAAGACTACTAGGTCAGCATCTAGCACAGTTATCCTCATTGGATTGAATAGTCACAGAACATTCAAAATATTTATCAGAGTATATAAATCCACATCAGATAACAATCAGCATTTAATGAATTTTCAAATTAAGCACAGATGACATAGAGATAATACAATCTGTAAACACTGATCATAAAGTCTGATGCATGAGAACAAAAACTAAGCAGATTTAGAGAAAAACCTGAACCATTCCAAGTTCATTTACCAATCTTATAAAAGTAGCTTCACATAGTGGTTTTGTGAAGATATCTGCTAGTTGTTGATCTGTTGGAATAAAATGCAATTACACTGTACCTTCATCCACATGTTCCTTTATGAAACGGTACCTAATGATGATGTGCTTTATCATTGAGTGTTGAACTGGATTACCTGTCATAGCAATATCACTTTGATTATCACAGTAAATAGGGATTTTAGAAAATTCTACCAATAACCCAGTAACTGATTCTTCATCCAAAGAATCTGTGCACAACAGCTTCCTGCAGCAATATATTTTGCTTCTGCAGTTAATGTGGAAATTGATTTTTGTTTCTTTTTAAACCAAGAAACCAATCTGCCTCCAAGAAATTGGCAGCTTTCACTAGTGCTTTTCCTGTCTATTTTGCAACCTGCAAAAACTGCATCTGAGTAACCAATTAGCTTAAAATCTGATTCCCTAGGATACCACAATCCTAGATCAGCTGTACCCTTAAGGTACTTGAAAATTCTTTTGACAGCTAATAAGTGAGGTTCTCTTGGATCAGCCTGAAATTTTGCACAAAGACAGGTAGCATATATGATATCAGGTCTACTTGCAGTTAGATAGAGTAAGGAGCCAATGATACCTCTTTAGTTAGTAATATCTACTAATTTACCAGTATCCTTATTTAACTTGGTTGTTGTGGCCATGGGAGTGGATGTAGTTGAACAATCTTGCATTCCAAATTTTTTCTGTAAATTTCTGGTGTACTTGGATTGACAGATAAAAGTGCCTTCTTCAGTTTGCTTGACTTGAAGGACCAAAAAATAGTTGAGTTCTCTCATCATACTCATTTGATATCTTGATTACATTAGCTTTGCAAACTTCTCACACAGTTTGGAATTAGTGGAACCAAATATGATATCATCAACATATATCTGTACCAAAAGTAAGTCATTTCTATGGTTGAGGTAGAATAAAGTTTTGTCAATTGTGCCTCTGTGAAATCCACTTTCCAGAAGGAATTGAGCTAAAGTCTTATAACATGCTCTTGGAGCTTTCTTAAGGCCATAAAGTGCTTTGTTAAGCCTGTAGACATGATTGGGAAATTTAGGATCTACAAAGCCTGGAAGTTGTTCAACATATACCTCTTCTTCCAATTCTCCATTAAGAAAAGCACTTTTCACATCCATTTGAAAGACTTTAAACTTCTTGTGAGCAGCATAAGCCAAAAAGATCCTTATGGCTTCTAATCTAGCAACTGGTGCAAATGTTTCATCATAATCAATACCCTCTGATTGAGAGTAGCCTTTAGCAACCAGTCTTGCTTTATTCCTTGTAATTATGCCATCACTGTAAGTTTTGTTTCTGAAGACCCATTTTGTACCAACAACTGATCTATTCTTTGGTCTTGGCACTAGGGTCAAAACTTTATTTCTTTCAAATTCATTTAACTCTTCCTGCATTGCTTGCACCCAATCAACATCTTAAAGAGCTTCTTCCACTTTCTTTGGTTCAGTCTGAGATAGAAAAGAATGACAGAGACATTTATTTGAAGTTGCAGTTCTAGTTCTGACACCTGCTTCAGGATCTCCAATGATTAAATCAGGTGTATATGCTTTAGTCCACTTCCTTGCATATGGAAGTTGATCTCTAGAACTGGATCCTCCCCCATGATCCATGCTGTCTCCATCAGCATTTTCTGATGCTCCCCATGTAGTTATGCTCTCTGAGACTTCAGAATTTGAGTTTAATTTTTCAGGAGTTGAAGAATCAGAGCTTCCAAAATTATAAGAATTTGGCTCATCAGAACTAGATGAATCAAAACTTGAAGAGCCAGTGACAGGTTCTGATGCTTCTCGAGAGTCTTGGGGTATGGTAGGATCTTCAGCTTGCTCCCCCTGGACAGGTGCATTTTCCTTTGGAGTTGTTACCACAGTTTCAATGACATCAGAACTTAATCCATCAGAACTTACAGGATCAGGATATAAGTCATCAGAATTTCCAGAATCAGAATTTAAATCTTCATTCTCAAATCTCAGCTGATCATGATCATTGAAATCTTTAAGTCCAGTAATCTTCTTATCATCAAAAGAGACATTGATATATTCCATGACAACCCTTGTTCTTAAATTGTAGACTCTGAAGGCTTTTGTGGAAAGTGGATATCCAACAAAAATTTCTTTATTAGCTTTTAGATCAAATTTTGATAGCTGCTCAGGATGAGTCTTAAGAACAAAACACTTGCAACCAAATACATGAAATTATTTCAGATTTGGCTTCTTTTTCTTCACCATTTCATATGGTGTTTTTCCATGCTTGTTTATGAGTGTAGCATTTTGTGTAAAACAAGCAGTCTACACAGCTTCAGCCCAAAAATAGGTTGGTAGCTTTGCTTCATCAAGCATTGTTCGTGCAGCTTCAATGAAAGTCCTGTTCTTTCTTTCTACAACTCCATTTTGCTGTGGAGTTCTAGGTACAGAAAATTCATGTTTGATTCCATGATCTTTGCAGAACTCTTCCATGATTGAATTCTTGAACTCAGTGCCATTATCACTCCTTATGATTTTAACAAAATCTTTGATCAATTTAACCAACTGTTTGACATGATCAGTTATAGTAGATGATGTTTCAGTCTTCTTGTGCAAAAAATACACCCAAGTGTATCTTGTGAACTCATCCACTATAACCATACCATATTTCTTCTTTGTAATAGACATGACATTGACTGGACCAAATAGATCAACATGCAGTACGTGATAAGGCTCAAGAATTGATGACTCAGTTTTGCTCTTGAAAGAAGATTTTCTTTGTTTTACCTTCTGACATGAATCACAAAGGCCATCAGGAGCAAATACTGTTTTTGGCAGTCCTCTCACAAGATCTTTCTTTACAAGCTCATTTATATTGTTGAAATTTAAATGAGAGAGTTTCTTGTGCCAATTCCAGCTTTCTTCAATTGATGCTCTACTCAACAGACAGATTGCAGAACCATGAGTACTTGTTGAAAGTCTGGCTTCATAGATGTTACCATGCCTGTATCCTTTCAGAACCACTTTTCCTGTAGAATTACTTATAACTTCACAGTGTTCTTCAAAGAAATCCACATGATAACCACTGTCACAGATTTGACTTATACTCAACAAATTATGTTTAAGTCCTGAGACTAGAGCTACTGATTCAATGATGACATTCCCAAGATTGATCTTGCCATATCCCAGAGTTTTTCCAATGTTTCCATCTCCATAAGAAACTCCTGGGCCAGCTTTCTCCACAAAATCTAATAGCAGGGCTTTATTTCCAATCATATGTCTGAACACCCACTATCCGTAACTAGGATGTTCTTCCTGTTGCCCTGCAATCACAAAGACCACTAATGGTTAGTTTTAAGGACCCAGACTTGCTTGGATCCTTTGGCCTTTTTAAGTTTGTTAACATTTTCAGCGGATTTAACATCAGAGTTTATGCTAACATTTTTCTTATCAGTATTAACAGTATCAGACTTTGCATCATACTTTACACTAGAAGGAATTAAAGCAACTTTCTTCAAAGAAGGTTTTATCTGATAATAATCATAGTACAAACTATGATATTCCTTACAAGTATAAATGGAATGCCATATACTACCACAATGAAAACAAGGATTTTGTGGCTTAAACCTAACAGATTGACTCTTAACTCCTGACTTAGAAGGTAAGGAGTTTATATTCTTATTCTTCCTGCAAAAAGAAGCCAGATTGTTAGAGTTTCCACAGTTATAGCATTTCTTTCTAGGAGCATTAGGAACAGGCATATAATTGTTGCTTTTATTCACACCTTCCTTTCCATTCCTATTTTTCCTAGCTACCTTTACCTTATTTACACTGGTAATCTCTTTCAGCTTATATTTAAGCTGCTTCTTTGTCATTAAGCCTATGTTAATTTCAGTTAGTTTATCCTGTTCTAATTTGTCAGAAGTTGACTCTGCTATCACTTCTGTCTCAATATCTTTCATCCTTTTAGAATCAGACTTTACAGTTTTGGCTATAAACTTAACATGATTTACCTTTGGCTTAGTAGTGTGTTTAACAATAATTGGCTTAACTTGTTCAGTTCCTTTTTCACTTTTCTTATCTCCATAACCTAAGCCCTCTTTCCAGTTTCCACTACTTAGTATATCCTGGGTTGCTCTTCCAGAGTTAGTCCAAGTCCTGATAATCTCTCTCTCCTTTTCTAACTCAGTTTTTAGAGCTTTATTCTTTTTTAGCACTTCATCTCTAACATAAAAGGCATCATCTCTATCTTTCTGAGTTTGATGGAACATGACTAACTCTTTTTCTAAATAATCATTCCTCTTTTTAAAATCAAGATTCTCAGAAGTTCATCTCTCACATGTTAAAGTTTGATCTCTGTAACTAATAAACATGGTTTTAAGATATAATCTCAACTCAGTAATATCATCAGTATGAAAGGCGTAAGTTGTTTGAGGTACCTTTAACTCAACAGCATCAGAACTGCTATCAGCATTTGCCATCAAGGCATAGTTCTCCTCATCTTCAGAATATGAAGTGTTTGTCCAGTTTTTCTTCTTTGTGACAAGAGCCTTGCCTTTGTCACTCTTTCCTTTCTTACAGTCAGGAGATATGTGGCCTTTCTCACCACAGTTGTAGCATTTGACATTTGAGTAATCTCCTATGTCAGACTTTCTTCCTTTGCCTTCAGATTTTCTGAAACCCTTCTTACCAGAACTTCTTCCTTTCCTGAAAAACTTCTTTCCCTTTCTGAATTTCCTGTAGGCTATCTTTATGATACCCTTCACCATAAGAGCACACGATTTCATCATTTCTTCATCAGCATCTACTTCAAGTAAACTTTCAGTTTCTGAGTCATCATCATCATCAGAACTTGATGAATCTGAATCAGACTTTATGATGAGAGCCTTTCCTTTGCCTTTCTTTGAGGCAGCCACTTTAAGGGATTCCTCCTCAGCTTTAAGAGCAACTGTCCTTGACTTTCTTCCATGCCTCTTGCTTTTTTGAACCATCTCAAGTTCATTAGTCTTGAGCATACCATAAATTTCATCAAGAGTAGTTTCATCAAGGGCATAGTTGTCTCTTATAGTAGTTGACTTCAAATCCCAACTTTCAGGAAGAGCTAAAAGGAATTTAAGATTTGAATCTTCAAGATCATATTCCTTGTCCACCAGTGATAGATCATTCAAGAGTTTGACAAATCTGTCATATAAACTAGTTAATGACTCATCAGCTTTTGAGTCAAAGTGCTCATACTCTTGAGTGAGTATAGTCCTCCTGTTCTTCTTGATTACATCAGTTCCCTGACACCTTATTTCCAAAGCATCCCATATCTCCTTTGCAGTCATGCATTGAATTACCCTGTTTGACATGACATTATCAATGGCACTATGGATCAAATTCCTTACCTTTGCATCCTTGGCAATAGATGAGATATCTTCAGCTGTGTATTCACTTTTCTCCTTTGGTATGGTCTTTGTTGGCTGATCTACAACCACAATAGAGAGCTTGGTTGGATTATATGGTCCTTCATAAATTCTGTCAAGGTATTCTGGATATGTAGCTTCCGGAAACATAGCCATCTTTACTTTCCATATGGGATACTCAGAAGGTCTCAGTATGGGAACCCTGATAGTCTTATATCGACTGTGGTTTTGAGTCTTTGGAGTTTCTTCAGATTTGGCGGGCTTGGTTGGATTTTCTGCTTCTTCAGACATGATTGCTTTGGATCTTTACTGTATGTGTGTTAACAGATAGGCTCTGATACCACTTTTTAGGTCACACAACACTTTAGAAGGGGGTTGAATACAGTGTAGAATACAATCAAATCGATTTAAAACACAAGTAACAGAAAATAGATGTATTCGATATAATAAACTCTGTTACAATGGAATTGTTCTCTCTCAGTGATGAACAAATATCACGAGAGCTGCTAGGTTACACTGTATGATCTTCTCGATGATCGTAACATATATAGTGTAAACCTATGTCTGTGTTTATATAGACACACAGTTACAAGATAACTTCTAATTGATATGGAATATAATTATGTCTCCTAAAATATATCAATCAGATATCTTATATAATTCTTCTAGTCCTCTAACTCTTTCCATGCATATCTTCTTCTTGTATTAGTCTCGATCTTCTTTCCCGTAAATTAGCTTCCTTCCTTAACTGTTAGTCCTCCAGTACTTAAGTTTTGATATCCATCTTCTGATATTATCTTCTGATAATCTAAGTCCTGATATCCTTAAGTCCTGACTTCCAGTAAATCCTGATTCCAGTAAGAACTGATATTTCCTGTTAGTTAAGATCTGAAAACTAAACATGAAACATATTAGACATGACATCTCAAATATATCCAACAATATATATATATAAGTTTTTGTTCTCTTTAGACCACGGCCTACTAGAGTCACTGGTCCAAGTACTATGATGTATTATTTATAAGAGACTATGATCAGAGTGGCTGAAAATTTGAGCTTCAAAATTAAAAATGTTTAATATTTGTTTGTTCAAAATTTAATGTTTAATATTTACGCGTATTGGGATGGAAACTATATTGATATTATAATATAGATGTAAATGTATATTCTCATTTGTTTATTATAATAGTGTTCTTTGCATTAAGGTTTTAAAAGAGAGATTATAGTGAGCAATTGCTAACTATAGTGTACACATTTGGTAAAGTCCGTAACCATGACTTATCAATCCAATCATTATTACATCTTTGTCTTTGTATTATTATTTTTAGTTATTTGTTCTCAGATATTGAAAAAACTTACAAAGATATAGTATACTATTACTTCCTCCATCCAACTCATTTTTTACATACTTTTTATAGTTGACACGTATTTTAAGACTACTATAAAACATAGTGGGTGAAAGCCAAAAATCATAATATTTAAATAACCATTGCCCAAAATACCCACCAGAATTTTAAACTGCCCAATATACCTATCAGATACTCCATTTTCAGTGGAGTAACAGCTTGATACTCCATTGGCATAGGAGTATCGGGACAATACTCCTTTGTTGGTGGATAGTATCATGCCTGATACTCGATACTCATTTGTCAGTGAAGTAATATGTGAGATATTTTATCATCAGTGGAGTATCATCTAAAATTATTAAATTATTATAGTAAGGGCCACACTTTATTTATATTTAGGTTGTAGGGCACCCTAAACCCTAAATCAATTATAGTTTTATTTATTTTTTTAAATATTCCTAAACCCCATTTGCGGAATTGTTAAAATATAAAATATTAAAAATTATAAAATACGATACATGTTTAAAGAATAAAATATTGAATAAATATTTATATTTTCTTAAAAAACTATATAATGCTTACTCCACTAGAAAAGGAGTATCAGGACTGATACACCATTGATAGAGGGGTATCAGTCATGATACTCCACTAACAAAGGAGTATCACCCTAATAATCCACTATAAGTGGTGTAACTGAGAGTGGTTTATCATCCTAATACTCCACCAGTGGTGGAGTATCTTGTGGTTATTTAGCGCACCTCATTTTAGAATGGGTATTTTGGGGCAAAAAAATCTCTCGAAAAAGGTATTTTGATCATTTTTTTAAGCACAGTTCTATAATTTATTTTAAAGTTTTCTTTTCTATAAAAATATAAAAACATTATATTTTTATTTAAAATAAAAAATATTAAAAATTATTTAGGAAACCATACTTTATGAAAGTTTTAAAATGCTTGATGATCCACGTCCCCCAATGTAAAGAACATGCATGGACGGAGGGAGTAGTTGTTTTTTTGACATCAGAGGATAATTTCATTAATTGAATCACATATTCATAAAGAGTATAACACGAGATATAAAAGAGAATAAATATTCTAGAATTACATAAAAGAAATAAAGCACTCTTAAATCAAAATAGAGGAATATCAAAAAGTCTAACATAATATTTGAATTGAATGATTTGTTCATCTTAAGCACTTAAGGGGAATCATGACATTTTAATCGATACAATCAAACATATATAAGTTTGTGAAAAAAAAATTATTATTGAAATTTTTTTTGCATGTAGAAGGGTCCATCATTATTAATAAGCTCTCCACCAATAAAATTTTAAAAACTTAACAAACACGAATTTTTAGCACGTGCCCTTAGTATACACTAAAACCTTCGACAATGAAAATATCCCAAAGAAATATATTCCAATTACACAATCGCTTCCTTTTACACAATCATTTTTAGAGCCTGTTTAGATAAAATTGAAATATCTGCTCATTACTTAAAGTTGTTAAAAGCAATAACGGAAAAATAAAACATTAAATTACTATTTGTTTGGACATTTTCTAATATAGATAATTTATAAGTTACTGACAATGTAATTTTTCCATTCGAATTGTTAACGGAGGAATTTGGTTAACAAAGATTTGAGGTTCACGACCAGAATCAAGATCTGCAGCGGTGGTCCTTCGCCGTGAAAGTCATTGGAATATGGTAATTCTAATGAATCGAAGTTGAGATTGTAAGGGTGTTTGGTGGTGGCGTATTGAGCTCTCGCTTTGAATCCCTTACAATGTGCGTACATACCTCCTTTTATAGAGGATCAAGCACTACGTATTTCTTAGAGAACAAGAAACCTAGATGGACTTGGCTTCTCATTCCATGGCCCAATTGGAGTTGTCGAATCAACTTTCTATTATAATTCGAACATTGATTTGTTTTAGGAGTGCCCAGCGATGGCCTAGTCATAAAGGCCTAAGACTCAGTTACGACTTTGGAACTTCACGGATAAGGAAACTTCCCGGCCTGTGGATGTCCCATCTGTTACTGCTATTTTCATCGATTATAACCGCATGTATAGAAATGACTTACCTCAAATGCTCAAGTGCATCCTTGCCCCCCGATCAGGATAACCCACCAGACTACAGGACAAGTGATCCAAGGCATATAAGTACAAAGTGCGAGATAACCCCAAAGTCTCCCGACAAAGACAACCAGTCGAATGGAGAGACAGGGCTCCCAAAGCACACACTAAGTGTTTAACGAATGCTCCCCTAAAAACACAACCCGCAAGACTACAAAATGATGTTTTCAATATATTTTTCGGGATGACGGGCACCCGGAGGCCCTATTTTCTTCATAGAGAGTGCCCTGAAAGGGGTTTGAGTCTTTTGAAGGCTAATCCGAATGCTTAGGGCGCGCCATAGGCATGGGAGAGCTCCCCCCGGGGCTCCTCTTATTCATTTGTGTACTTCTTAAATTTTATTCACTTCCCAGTTTAGTTATGGGAGCAAGCTCCTTGCTAATCCTTCATATTTATTCAACTTGCATTGCGGAGCGGCCATCCGGTATGGCTTTATAGCACGCAGCGCGCCTTAAACAGTCCGTAGATATTTTCCCAGAGCCCAGACCATTTCTTGATTCTTCATAGCTTTATTCTTTCTCATTTAGCTTAAAACACCTTTTGTGGACTCCTTCATCAATACTTGTTCTTCGTCGACACCTTTTACTATAGCGGTCGTCGTAACATTATCGTCGTAGCGAGCGTCGCATGGCTCTTTTATTATGATTGTTATAAACTTCTGTTGTAATGATCGCTGTAAACCTTAGTGTTAAACTTCATCAATTATCGTCGTAACTCCTCATCGTTGATAGTCGTCGCAGGTGGCCGCCATACAGGGCTAGCCCTGTATAGGGCACGCTAGCCCTGTATAGAGCATGCTAGCCCTGTATAGGGCACGCCCAGGTCTCCTGAGACGCGTTCTTCGGAGCTTGTACTTCTTCCTTGATGACGATCCGACCTATTTCCTCGAAGATCCGATAAAATATCCATGATGATTCTATGGCATAACAAATACCCCCTGATTTTCTAGTTTGTTGAGAAACAAAGCGGAAAATCTTCTTCGTTTTCTTCAATCTTTCATGAGTAGCTCTAGTCTTGTTTTTTGTAAAATTTGCACGTCATTCTTTCCTAGTAAGCTTTCCTTCATATATATGCCTAAACTTATTCTTCCGTAGAAAAGCTTCTAATTGATATGATTTATCGTACTTTTTTCTTCCAAGTTTCCATGAAAAGTATTTCATTTTTTATTCCGGAAAATCTTCCGTAAATATACTCTACAAATATCGTCCGCAAATAGCTTTCACAAATATCTTCCGTAAATATCTTCCGCAAATATTTCTTTCTGAGGTATATTTTCAGAGTAATCAGTCTTTGACTAGTGTATTGGTCTATGATGTTCTTGGTCCCTTAAACACTTCTATTTCCAATTTTCCATTAATCAAAATAAATACAATAGTTAATTACAAATACCTAGATATTTCACATATAGAAAAAACTTCAAATTTCTCTCTGGTAGATCTCTAAAAATATTTATGATAAATATAAAATCATCTTCTGGTCTTCAGTCTTTACTTACTTTTCTAGTTAATAATTCATTATATTTCTAGCTGATAAAAATTAGGCTTGTGTTGTAGATTCTTGATGTCAAAAATGGAAATGATAGAGTGTATTTTATTTTCATTGATGACGAGTCGCTGGGTTCTGTAAGTTAGTTGATCGTGGGGGAAAGTTGTTACTTTTGGTGCACTTGGGAATAGATTTAATTTATGTTATATACAAGATTTGATTACCACTCTAAAAATAACCCTCTTATTTATGTAATGTGTTGACGTATGCTTCTATATTTGTGTTTCTTCTTCCCATTGGCATATTAATTAATAAAGTGATAAGAAGTGGGGAATGAGGTTTGCTTCTAATGGATGAGGTGACCACATGATTTTATGGCATTTGATATTCTTAGTCTGTAGAGTAATTTAAGGATATTTTTTATTTATGTTCCAACAACTATGTAAAAAGTTTATCTAGTTCATGTATGCGCTTCCTACCCTTATATTTTATCAAAACGTGTTCATTGTACCTCTGACAATTATGCATCTTTCATTTTGTTCAGGTCCACATGGTTCCTACTCACACTTTTCTGCTGATCATCAGCATTACCAAATTCAATACTAAGAAATTCTGTGGCACAGTTTTCAATGATCAAGATGATAATGGAACTCCAACGACTTAAAGTCTCACCATTTTTTAGTAACCGAATTCCATAACTTTCTTTAACTAGTTTTAAATTTGATAAATTTGTTCTTTTGAAGGTAAAATTTGCTTGCTTTTGATATTAGAATTGTTGAAATGTGCATGTTGACAAGAAGTTGGAATCGTTTCATTAGTATGTACCTTCTATAATTGTTTGGATATGAATCATGTAAAAATAGAACAGTTATGTCCAAATATTTATTTTTGAAGTGTTGTATTTAATTATATAGGTTGTTACACTGTGTATAAAGAATCTTGCTAAATAAAATTAAACACTATTGCATATCAGTAAATCGGTGTTGCATATATTACTATAATTGGTGTTGCATATTAAAAAAAACTTGTGTCGCATTAGATACCATGGGACTCATAGCTGACGTGCAAAAAGTGGGTCCCACTTTGCTAAAGTGACATAGTGGGGCCTACTGCTAACATGGAAAGTGAGACCAATTATTGACGTGGCAAGGTGGGAACCACTACTGACCGGGTAAAATGACATGTCACTTTCCCTGTGGGACAATGTGGTGATGCGGCGTCATTTTTATGCAATAACAAGCGTTGATGTCATTGCATGCCTTTACTTTTGCAAAAGAACCATAATGCAACGCTTTCTTGTGTTGCACCATTAATTGCATTAGGGCTCTACGGCCAGGCTCGTATTGACAACGATGGCTTGGTGTTACCTATTATCTTATGCAATACCATGCAGGCCTTACGTAACTACATATTGGGTGTTGACTATGTGCACTTATGGCGTAGTGTTATGTACGATATATATTGTTGGATTGAGTATATATAATTTGATTATCAATTGTAAATGGTTAAGAGTGATTTTGATAAGTCTATATTTTGGTGAACATTGACATTGAAAAATGATATTGTTGAACAAAAAATTTTAGTGTTGGAGAGCAAGTGAAATGAAACATAAATTTATTTTGTATGTCTTGAAAATGATCGTTGAAAATAAGGGATTTCTCTTGATAAATTTCTAATAGTTCTAGGAATACAGAGTAAGTGAAAATGGAAAAGAATTTAATTGTGTGTTATTTGAAAACTAACATTAAAAAAAAGATAAGATATTTGTAGAAAAAAATCTATTGTTACGACCGGCAATTTGTGTAATATTATTTGTGAACTATGTATAATATTAGAGTCGATTATAAATATATTTATTGATTGTACATTTCTGTGAATGGAATTTGCTGCATTATAAATTGCTTTATTTAAAATATAAATTTTTCAAAGCGAGAGTTTTTTTTAATTGCTCTTATTCTTGATTTATAGAGAATATTCTTTACCATGGGAAAATTATCTTTTAAAATTATTTCATTCACAAATCACAAAATTGATCTCATAAAATTTCTAAAAATCCAAGTTATTTTATGGTACAACTTTTATAATTTTTGAAATTTTATTTTATTTTATAAAAGTAAATCTTTGAAATTAGTTTTTTAGTAATTAGCAATTTTACATGGATACCCATGCATGCAAATACCCTCTCATTCAACTTAAAGGGCTAAAAGGACAATTCATACCCCACTAACTCTCTTTTATCCACCAAAAGACCAAACTAACCTTGCATGCATTTTTGTTTAGCTTTGGGAGAAGGGCACTCTTGAAAATTCTAAACTCCACTCACATTTAGTCAAATCAAAACCATAAAATAAGCACAAGTTATCATGATCATTTTATTTTTCACTCCACCCTCACCTCACTCTCTCCTCCCTCTCTTCTCTTCAATCTCGGCTAATCCTCTTCCCCATCCCCTTCATTTTTTTTCTTCAACAAATTCTTGCCATTCTAGTGTAATTTTAGTACTCATTAATATAAAATACACTTTCCAAGAAGTTTCATGCTTAGGAGATGAAGTTTAATGCTTGCATGTCTTGTTTTTATGTGATCTCTAAGGAGAAACTCTTATTTCATGTGGATTAAAGAGTTCTCCATGAGATATAATTTTTATGTGCATAAACTAAGTGTTTCCTTGATTAAAACTCTTTTAAAACACTTGCATGCTACTGATATCTAGTTGCATGTGAGTTGTCTGTTGGTTTTGGATGGGCATTTCTTAGGCATTGTTAGGCCAAAGCCACGGGGAGTTAGTACGTGGGTTGTAGTTGAGTCCAGAAGCCATAAATTAGAGAAACCCAACCATTTAGTGAGGTGCACACACCAAAACTTAGATTCTGCCAGAATAGGGGACAGATTGAGTTTAGTACCTTTTGGAGGTCAAAAAGTTGGATTAAGAGTAAACCCTCATTAGGCTTTGATTAGTATTGATACTAGGGAGTTTAAGGAAGAGTTTCAAGTCAAACCATGGAGGTTTAGAGTTAGAACCAATGAGTTTAAGTCAGTCCAAAACATGGCAGTTTTCAAGACACCCATTTAGAGTTGTGTCAACTTTGAGGTTAGGCCCAAGAAAATCTAGGAAGGCCCCTAGTGTCATTCCAAGTGCAAAAGTTATCTTATAGACTTAAGAATCCAGTAGGTCAGTTTTGGTTAGGAATATTTGAGCTTTAGTGGTGTCAACAGCCGAGAGTCGCCTAAGGTGTCGCGATAAGTGTTCAAGTGAGAACGTTTTTTTTAGCATTTAGTTTTATGGACCCTATGAGTGAGGCATGAGTGAGCCCTAGTGTTTGCATTTAGATATAGGTCAGTAGAGTGTTAGGCCAAGGTTTTGGCTAAGATAATTGGAACCACCAAGTGTAGGCCCTTCAAGAGTCGAGACTAGTTTAGTAGTGTGTCGCAAGTGGAATTGTGGAGATTTGAGAGTGAGATCATTCAAGTCCCGAATAAAGCACCAAGTCTAAATAATAGTATGAGTATACCAATCTGTGTTATGTGCTCCAAGGTGCTACTATATGTATATGTGCATGGTATTGTGTGTTAACTTAGTGTCTTACGCAATATAAGACACTAAGCATTACTTGGAGACAATTTATGCATTTAGTGTTAGGATTGTTTGGTGTCATAAGAGTCCGTAGTAATGAGGGATTCTTATTATTTTGTAGGATCGAGTGAAGATAGGAAGCTTGCCGTCAAGGTCGAGTAGTGCTCCCGTCACTCCCAAGACAAGTCGTGTGTAGTCAATCCTCTCAAGGCAAGTGTCCTTCTCTTGTAAACTTATATTGTACAAGTATATTCCTCTTATCAATATTTTGTGATGCAAGTAACCTGAGATACTTATTGGAATTATGATAGCTTGCTTGTTAAAAGAATTTGATATTGCCCATTATCGTAAGTACCCGAACTTAATTTGAGTTAGTATAATTGTTATACCTTGAACACCCCAAACTCATTCAGAAGCGTTTCGTACCTTTAATAATCATTCATATACCTTTGTTGTATTCCCCTTGACTTGGTATTCAAATATCCTTATTGATTATACCTTATCAAATTTCCTTGCGAACTTGAGAAAGTTAATCCCTTCGAATCATATTACCATTTTCGATTATTTATCACTTCCTTTCATTAAATCCTGAGATAACGATTTATTTTGTACACTTTCTTATTACCCCTTACTATGATACTCGAACATTGAAATTTCTTTGATACCCTATGATTGAAACCTAGTTGAGATTCCTACCTTTATGGTTTATTGATTCGAACTCTTTTTCAATACTTTCTTCCTTGATTGATAAACTGTTGATATTCATATTTGACAACCTCTAGTGAGAAGATTGTTCTTCTGTCGATAAGAATCTTGAAATCTTAATCCTTTGATTATTGATCATAACCCTATTATTTGAAATGCTTCGGAATTGGAATGATTGATACCCTTACTTATAATCATTATAATTTCCCTCTGTTGAACTATTGTTACTTAACCCTGAATTGATTTCCTCACCTTGATAGTTCAATTCGTATGGGAATAAATCTTAACTTAGTACAACTGTTGTTGAGTTTGGCCTAGAATTCCTTAAAGAAGTACACGATCCTTTCATGCCTAAAGAGCTTTTGAAATGTTATTATTTCTGGCATCAAATTTTTTATAAAATGCAAAGTTTTTAAAAGTCAAATTGTCAAAGGGACAAAAAAAATGTTTTCTTGAGAATAGTGGATCTGGACTAAGACACAGGTCCTTTCCACATTTATTTGAGGCTTAAAAGCTGCCTCGGGATCCCATTAAATTTGTTAGAACCCAGCGAGGTTCAGGATTACTTTGCGGCTGATCACCGGCTGTAATCCGTTGCGTCATAAAATGATTTTTGAGTTACGAGTTGATTTAAAAAGATTTTGATCTGATTAATGATGCCATTTCCCAATTGTTTAACTTATGAATTTGAACTGTTGTTAATATTCCGATTGTTGATTATATACTTTGCTGAGCATTTGGCTCACCACTTGCTATTATTTATGTATTTCAGCTAGAAAGTATGGTTAGATTCAAGCAGACCGCCCGTAAGTCCACTGGAGATGTTGAGGCTTATTTGAGAGCTCAGGTAGATAGCTGAAAGTCCATTGTGAGGACCAGTAGTTATGAAGTTGTATTGGTTTGTAGTGTTGGACTGTTCTTCAAACACTAAACCTAGCGAACTTGGATATTGTTTGTAAACAGCCTTTTGTAATATTATTTTATTATTAAGTCATTTATATTGTTAAGTGTAATTTGGAGCTGTGACAGGTCTTGGTATCAGAGCTATGGTTTAGAGTCCCTGAAAATAGTCCAAATAGGTTATAAGGTGTAGAATATAAATATAGGAAGCGCGAGAGAGTAAGTAGGTATTATTCGGGTAAATAGCTAATATTTCCCTTTATTATATCTCAGCAAAGGATGCATTCGTCATTGTCTTCAGTGCCATCCGAAACTATCTTTTTCTCTTTGTACGCTGATTTGGGGCTTCAGTTTGATAGGCTTCAGGGGAAGTATGATCGACTGTTGGGGCGACTCAATGTAGATTTTGAGGATGAAACTCAACTTAAGAATGAACCTTGGGCGCAATTGATCGTGAGACTTGAGTCCTTGTTGTAGCTCGTCAACAATAAGCTCAATGAGATGCCAGCGCACCGTGACCGCAGCAGCCAGCATACCATTCAGCTAGTGGCAGATGAGCTTTAGGGCATAGTGAAGGTGCTTCAGAAGCAGGAGTGGATCGAGATTCCGAAGGCTCGTTATGATAGCGAAGAGACTCAGGAAGCAGAAGATTAGGTCGATTAGGAGCTAGATTTCCTAAATTCCTTTCCAGTTGGCTATCATTCTAGTTGCTGAACTCTTGAACTATGTAGTTTCCCTATTTCCTTGTTGAACTTTGATATCGTTGTATTTTATTCGAACCTTAATTATTATATTATAAGCCAACTTTGCTTTGATGATAAATACCTTGCTATTTCATTTCAATTTCTCTTTCATTTCCATATCTAGAATTGTCTATCACCTTAATTGCTAATAACCAAAAATCTGAATTGCATGTGATAACCTTAACTTGTAAACCCCCTTAACTTGAAATAAATGTTATATTTACAACTATTTTGTTAAACCTTTTTATTTCAAGAATCATGCCACCCAAAAAGACGAGGCAAACTAGTACCTCTACCGACCCTGATGTCCTTCGAATATTGGAAACTTTGCAACAGCAAACCCATACACTTGCTCAACAACAACAAACTACTCAACAACAATTCCAACAACAACAATTTCGAAACCCAGAGAATCATGAAGAACACCAACATCAAACAGATCCACCAGTACCTCCTCAGCCAATAGTAACTTTCAAAGCTTTTCAAAGTATGAACCCTCCAGCTTTTCATGATACCACTGATCCAGTTGTAGCCGATACCTGGATAAGAGAAATGGAGAGATCTTTCGAATTGGTTAGGTTAGAGGAAGAGCAAAACATTGTCTATGCTACGTATTTTCTAAAGGGAGAAGTGATCTATTGGTGGGATTCCGTGAAGGCCATAGAAGCAGTTCAGCCAGTTACTTAGGCAAGATTTAAGGATCTATTCTTGGAGAAGTATTATCCCAAGTATATTCAGAAGTAGATGGAAGTGGAGTTTTTGGAATTGAAGCAAGGGAATATGTCAGTCTTGGAATATGAGAAGAAGTTCACAGAATTATCAAGGTTTGTGACCAAATATGAGGGAACTGAAGAAGAGAAAGCCCAAAGGTTTCAGCAAGGGCTTGAATATTGGATTTGAGATGCAGGAGTTGTTCAGAAGGCGGCTTTGATTGAAAGTAATTGAGTGTAGTCCAGGAAGGAAGGAGATAACAAGAAAAGGAAGGTATTTCAAGGAGAAAGGACAAAATCAGGAGGTCAGATAGACAAGAATGTGAAGAGGATTGGATTCCATAAGGGATGGAACTCACAGAAGAAAGGAGAAGTGAGTAAGAAGCAGAATAACAAAGGAAATTTCCAACAGAATCAAGGACCAGCAAGTGAGGATAGGCATCCAAGGGTTGAATGCAAGCACTATGGGAAGAAGCATCTGGGAGTTTGTAATAAGATCAATATGACTTGTTATCGGTGCAATTAGAAAGAACATTTGGCAAATGAGTGTAAGGCTCAGAAGAAGGGAATTACTTGTTTCAAGTGCGGGAAGCCAGGACACATGGCTAGGGAGTGTAAGTCGTCAGGACCAATAAGGAATTTGATGAGTGTAGCGACGACCAGTGCAACTGTACCGAATGAGGAATTGGCTTTACCTTCACCTTCTGAACCAGTTCCGCAAGCATCAGCATGGACATTTAATTTGAAAATGAAGGACGTTGTTCAGAACTCAGATGTGATCGCAGGTAAGCTCTCTATAAATAATGTTGAAGCTAAAGTATTGATTGATTCAGGAGCTACAAGACCTTTTATATCCGAATATTTTGCTGGTAGAATAAATTGTGATAAGAAGGATATGAATGAGGTAATGAGTATAGTAATTTCTAATCAAGAAAAGGTACCTGTAAGTCAGTTTTACTCTTCAAGCTAGGAGAGTTTAATATAATCTTAGGAATGGATTGGTTAGGAAAGAATAGTGCTCAGATAGATTGTAAGTCTAAAAGAGTTTATTTAAGGTCAAAGAATGGAATGAAAGTGGTGTTTAAAGGACAAAAGCAAGAACATTTGTTTCTTACAACTGTTCAGGCTAGAAAGTTGCTTAGGAAAGGTTGCAAGGCATTCCTAGATTATGTAGTGGATTCGGAGAAGGAAGTTCCTAGTATAAAAGTGATCCCAGTGGTGAGAGAATTTCCGAACGTGTTTCTAGAAGAGTTGCCAGGACTACCGCTAGATCGACAAATTGAGTTTGAGATTAATATTGCTCCAGAAGAAGAACCAGTTTCAAAGGCACCATATAAAATGGCCCCAGCAGAGATGAAGGAGTTAGCAAGTCAATTGCAAGAACTTTTGAATAAATATAAGGCCCAGTATGTCGCCATGGGGAGCACCAGTTCTGTTTGTAAAGAAAAAGGATGAAAGTACAAGACTGTGTATAGACTATCCCGAGTTGAACAAATTGATGATTAAGAACAGATATCCGCTACTAAGGATAGATGATCTATTTGATCAATTAAAAGGAGCTAAATGTTTTTCTAAGATTGATTTAAGGTCAGGATACCATCAGTTGAAGATCAAGCTAGAAGATATTCCAAAGATGGCATTTAGGACAAGGTATGAACATTATGAGTTTTTAATAATGCCATTTGGGTTAACAAATGCCCCAGCAGCTTTCATGGATTTAATGAATAGAGTTTTCAAGAGATATTTGGATAAGTTCATCATGGTCTTCATCGAAGACATTTTGATATATTCAAAGTCAGAAGAGGAGCATGAGCAACATTTGTGGATAGCTTTGGAAATTCTTAGACAAGAGAAGCTGTATGCCAAATTTTTAAAGTGCGAGTTTTGGTTGCGAGAAGTTCAATTTTTAGGGCATATAATTGGAAGTGAAGGAATTAGAATGGACCCTACAAAGATCGAAGTAGTAATGAGTTGGGAGAGACCCAAGACTCCCACAAAAGTAAGAAGTTTTCTAGGATTGGCTGGGTATTGCAAAAGATTTGTAAAGGATTTCTCAAAGATTGATACACCACTGACTAACCTAACAAGGAAGAACCACAAGTTTGAATGGAATAAGGATTGTGAAGAGTGTTTTCAAGAATTGAAGCAAAGATTGGTTACCTCCCCGGTATTGGTATTACCGGATGACAAAGGAGAATTTGTAATTTATAGCGACCCTTCGCATAAGGGTTTGGGTTGTGTGCTAATGCAGCACAAAAAGGTGATTCATATGCATCCAGATAGCTTAAACCTCATGAATTGAAATATCTGACTCATGATTTGGAGTTAGCAGCTATAGTATTTGCGCTCAAGATATGGAGGCACTACCTGTATTGAGAGAAGTGTAAAATATACACGGATCACAAGAGCTTGAAGTATATATTCACTCAGAAGGAGCTCAACATGAGGCAAAGGAGATGGTTGGAGCTTATAAAGGAATAAGATTGTTTAATACATTATCACACAGGAAAGGCGAATGTAGTAGTCGACGCACTCAACAGAAAGGAAAGATTAAATTTGATGGCATTGCCAAAGGAGTCGTTTGAATAAAATACAGTTTGATTCAGTTTCTGCTTGATGTTGATATTTAGTTTGTTGTTAAATATCAAAGGTGGTATTAATATAGATGATTGATGTTGACTTCAATATGGGATGTTATAAGCATCAAAGTTCGTATTGATATCTAATTTAATATGACATCAAAATGAATATTGATATCAAGAGAATAATCGAATGACAAGAGAAGAGTTATGTACACAAAAAGAGGAGCAAGGGATATTAAGATTTTCATCAAGGATTTGGATTCCTCAAGTAGTTGAACTGAAAAATGAAATCTGCGGGAAGCTCACAATTCGAGACTTTCAATTCATCCAGGAAGCTCTAAGGTGTATGAAGATTTGAAAAAGAAGTTTTGGTGGCCGAACATGAAAAGAGAAATTACGGATTGGGATGCGAATTATTATACGTGTCAACGGGTTAAAGCGGAACACCAAAGACCAAGCGGGTTAATTCAGCCATTGAAGATCCCAGAATGGAAACGGGAAAATATCGCTATGGATTTTATAGTGGGATTACATCAGACGAAATCTGGACACGACGCCATTTGGGTTATTGTTAATCGCCTTACGAAGTCAGCGCATTTTCTGCCGATCAATGAAAGGACTTCATTGGATATATTGGTGCATATGTACGTGCATGAGATTGTGTTACGTCACGGCATTCCAGTATCGATAATTACGGATCGAGATCCGTGATTCAACTCGTGGTTTTGGAGACAATTTCAAGAGAGTCTTGGCACCAAGCTAAATATGAGCACGACTTACCATCCACAGACAGATGGTCAAAGCGAGCGGATAATTCAAACAGTTGAAGACATGTTACAAAGTTGCGCTATTGATTTCGCGGGAAGTTGGGATGAACATTTACCTTTGGTAGAGTTCTCCTACAACAACAGCTATTACTCAAGCATTGGCATGCCACCGTATGAAGCGTTGTATGGAAGAAAGTGCAGATCGCCAACGAATTGGGATGAAGTTGGAGAAGGAAAGATTTTAGGTCCCGAACTGGTCCAACAGATGAGGGAGACAGTCAAACTGAAATCATAAATGCAAGAACCATATTTCGGAAATCAGAAAAATTAACAATCGAAACATGCACCACGAATCTCAATTTTAAATGAATTAACTTTATAATTTTGGGCTCAACGTAGCATCATTGTCGCCTCCGGTTCATCGGAGTTCATCTCCAGCGGTGGTTCGACCCGGAGGTTTCCGTTTTTTTGGGCTTCCAATCACGGGTTTTACCTTTAATGTCCAGATTCGGTTTAATCAAATATTACTCGTCAAAAATTGAGCTTTAAAACTCAAAATAAATTGTACCAAACCCGAAATGGGTCTTTAAAAAAATCGAACCAATCCAGGCATGCAGGTACAGAGATTGTAGAGGAAAAAAAGAGGAGCGCAAGCATGGTCTCGGATCGAAAAATGACCAAGAAACGAGTACAATATGAAGAGAGAGATTGCTCCGAGAGAGAGAGAGAGAGAGAGAGAGAGAATCTTTGGGAATTTTGGTGAAGAATAAAGAGTTGGACTGTTGGTTTTTTAGGAAAAAGTAGCAGGGGCATATTTGTCCTTTTCCATTTTTATTCAACAATTTCTTGAATTTAATATGTAGTTGAAAATGCACTTGAAATTTGTATAATAATTATGAAAAGATGAATTTAGATACAAAATCAGGTGTTAAATTAAACATCATGAAAATACCTATCTCTCCGTATTTTCAAAAGAATATTTGAGCGAACAATTTATTTTATTGAATTTTGCAAGATAACTCACGAAATAGAAATAAGTTTCCCAAATTTATT
The DNA here is from genome assembly GCF_009905375.1 of Apium graveolens. Lineage (NCBI taxonomy): Eukaryota > Viridiplantae > Streptophyta > Magnoliopsida > Apiales > Apiaceae > Apium > Apium graveolens. Next base: position 236,950,891 of record NC_133651.1, on the reverse strand, counting down.
TGAAAATATCAAAACATTAAATTAAAATTCACTCTTATTTTTAAAAAGTCTCTAGTGTTATTCTATAGATAATAAAATAAGTTTCAATAGTCAATCATACTCCGATGATTTTATAAAAATATTTGAAGGTTAAATAGACCTTATTTTCCACTCAATAAATTGTTTAAAAATACTTAAAAAATCCACAATCACAAATTAAATCATGTATGGGTCAAATAACATATATTCACATATCCCAATCAATCAAATCTCGTATTTGTATAAAAAAATTATTTAAACCCTATTTATAACTACTTTTCACATTTATCAAACAACCAATAATTCAAATAATGATACGACTTTACATATATTTATTCAAATAATCATAGGATCATATAAGACTTTTCACATCATATTTTTCCAAATAATCCACTTAATTCTCTTTTTCAATAATATCGTCAAATCCATTTTTTGTGTAGTCGCCTTTATAGGTCGCGTCTCAAGTGACGGCCCGATTATCATTCCGACTCGATCATGAGTCACAAACCATAACTCAGATCTTATACTGACTCGTCAAACTGGAATAATTAATTTATAAATATTCATATACTATTTAACGTAATTTTCACATAAACCACATAATTTATATTTTTATAATTCGCTAAAATCCCGGTTGTTACGGTTACATTTAAGAATTTAGTTAAGAAATTTCAAAGCATAAATGCAAAAGACTAAAACAAAGAAGAAAACTAACAAAAAAATTCTTATCGAATTTCCCAAAACAAAGAAAGAAAAAAGTATGTAAGCTGCTAAGGCTATTCATTAGATTACCTGTCCAGGTAATCTATTAAGCCCTGTATTCTAAAAAAATATAAATCTAACCGAACTGGTCCAATACTATTTATACAATACTATTCTCTAGCCACCGCCCCCAATTCATAGCACTGTAAACAAAATATAAACGCTTAAGGCTACTAATTATCTTACCGGTCCTACTAATCCTATAAGCCAAATTATCAATCAATGAATCAACCAGTACCCGGTATATACCGTCTAGGAGAGTGTCTCGTGAGGGTATATTATATGCAGTCTTACCCTTATTCCAAAGAATTAAGAGGTTATTTTTTTAAAAGATCTCTGGCTTGTATGTGCACATATATGTGTGTACTTAAAAGTAAGCGGGACAATACTTTGGCCCAGGATTTTCTTCACATGGAACTTACCTATAACATAAAAACCATCTTCCTCCTTGATTCTCAATTTCCTGACCAAAAAAAATCACACTCGTTGCCACATCCAAGATTTAGCCACAACCTTTTCTCCTAATTATAATTATCACAGGGTATGGGAATTAAGGATTCGCTCAAATCTTTGTGATATTTGGAATCGACATCGAAACTAAGGTAGAACTTGGAAGAGGGCAAAAGAACCAACGTTTATATAGTGAAATAGTGGGGCGCATATCTATGAGCCAAACTATGTTCTAGACAAAATATAAATCTAACCTAACTGACCCAATACTAACGGACCTAATTCTTTTATCTAGCCACTCCACCTAATTCATAACACCCTGAACACTATCTCTCATATAGTAATATTGATTGAAAATAAGTTTCATGACATCGAGGTTATTATATATTTGGTTCAATGTTAAACTAAATATGATTACTTAATATATTTTCTATCCTTACATTTAAAAATTAAAATAATCATTACTCTATACATTTTTTAGTCAATGATTTATGTTAATTAAGATTAAAGATGTAAACTAGAATATATATATATATAAGTTTTTGTTCTCTTTAGACCACGACCTACTAGAGTAACTGGTCAGAGTACTATGATGTATTATTTATAAGAGACTATGATCAGAGTGGCTGAAAATTTGAGCTTCAAAATTAAAAATGTGTAATATTTGTGTTCAAAATTTAATGTTTAATATTTACGCGTATTGGGATGGAAACTATATTGATATTACAATATATATATAAATGTATATTCTCATTTGTTTATTATAATAGTGTTCTTTGCATTAAGGTTTTAAAAGAGAGATTATAGTGAGCAATTGCTAACTATAGTGTACATATTTGGTAAAGTGTGTAACCATGACTTATCAATCCAATCATTATTACATCTTTGTCTTTGTTTATTATTATTAGTTATTTGTTCTCAGATTTTGAAAACACTTAGAAAGATATAGTATACTATTACTTTCTCCGTCCAACTCATTTTTTTACATACTTTTTTATGCTTGACACATATTTTAAGACTACTATAAAACATAGTGGGTGAAAGCCCAAAATAATAATATTTAAATAACCGTTGCTCAAAATACCCACCAGAATTTTAAACTGCCTAAAATATCCATCAGATACTCCATTTTCAGTGGAGTAACAGCTTGATACTCCACTGGCATAGGAGTATCGGGACAATACTCCTTTGCTGGTGGATAGTATCATGCCTGATACTCATATGTCAGTGGAGTAATATGTGAGATATTACATTGTTAGTGGAATATCATCTAAAATTATTAAATTATTAAATTAAGGTCCACACTTTAATTATATTTAGGTTGTAGGGCACCCTAAACCCTAAATCAATTATACTTTTATTCATTTTTTTAAATATTCATAAACCCCATATGCGGAATTGTTAAAATATAAAATATTAAAAATTATAAAATACGGTACATGTTTAAAGAATAAAATATTGAATAAATATTTATATTTTCTTAAAAAACTATATAATGCTTACTCCACTAGAAAAGGAGTATCATGACTGATACATTATTGATAGAGGGGTATCAGTCATGATACTCCACTAACACAGGAGTATCACCCTAATAATCCACTGGAAGTGGTGTAACTAAAAGTGGCGTATCATCCTAATACTCCACCGGTGGTGGAGTATCTTGTGGTTATTTAGCGCACCTCAGTTTAGAATGGGTATTTTGGGGCAAAAAAACCTCTCGAAAAAGGTATTTTGATCAATTTTGAAAAATAGTTCTATAATTTATTTTAAAATTTTATTTTCTATAAAAATATAAAAACATTATATTTTTATTTAAAAGAAAAAATATTAAAAATTATTTAGGAAACCATACTTTACGAAAGTTTTAAAATGCTTGATGATCCACGTCCTCCAATATAAAGAACATGCATGGACGAAGGGAGTAGTTGTTTTTTTGACATCTAAGGATAATTTCATTAATTGAATCACATATTCGTAAAGAGCATAACACGAGATTTAAAAGAGAATAAATATTATAGAATTATAAAATAGAAATAAAGCACTCTTAAATCAAAATAGAGGAATATCGAAAAGTCTAACATAATATTTGAATTGAATGATTGCTTCATTTTAAGTACTTAAGGGGAATCATGACATTTTAATCGATACAATCAAACGTATATAAGTTAGGGAATAAAAATTTTATTGTTGAAGATTTTTTTGCATGCTGAAGGGTCCATCGTTATTAATAAGCTCTCCACCAATAAAATTTTAAAAACTTATCAAACACGGATTTTTAGCACGTGCCTTTAGTATACACTAAAACCTTCGACAATGAAAATATCCCAAAGAAAAATATTCCAATTACACAATCGCTTCCTTTTACACAATCATTTCTAGAGCCTGTTTAGATAAAATTAAAATATCTGCTCATTACTTAAAGTTGTTAAAAGCAATAACGGAAAAGTAAAAAATTAAATTATTATTTGTTTGGACATTTTCTAATATAGATAATTTATAAGTTACTGACAATGTAATTTTTCCATTTGAATTGTTAACGAAGGTATTTGGTTAACAAAGATTTGAGGTTCACGCCCAGAATCAAGATCTGCAGCGGTGGTCCTTCGCCGTGAAATTCATTCGAATATGGTGATTCTAATGAATCAGAGCTGAGATTATAAGGGTGTTTGGTGGTGGGTATTGAGCTCTCGCTTTGAATCCCTTACAATGTGCCTACATACCTCCTTTTATAGAGGATCAAGAAATACATATTTCTTAGAGAATAAAAAACTTAGATAGACTTGGCTTCTCATTCTGTAGCCCAATTGGAGTTGTTGAATCAACTTTTTATTATAATTCGAACAGTGATAAGGAAACTTTTTATTTTAGGAGTGCCCAACGATGTAGCCTAGTCTTAAAGGCCCAAGACTCGGTTACGACTTTGGAACTTCACGGATAAGGAAACTCCCCGGCCAGTGGATATCCCATCCGTTACTGCTATTTTCGTCGATTATAACCGCATGTATAGAAATGAATTACCTAAAATGTGGTTTCTAAATTATTTCTAAAATGTATAGAATTTTCACACGCAAACTCTTAAACTGAAAGATTATGAAATGAAAACAATTTGAGTTATAAGAGACTCTTAGAGGTTATTTAATTTTCAGGGATGGTTTAAAAGCCTTTAATTATCTCTGCTTAATTTAATTCTAAGATCACATCCATGACTCTTAACTTCATTTTATTAATTGATATCCATCACCTCCAATTCTTTCTAAACCTATATGTGTTATTGAAGTTCAAAATATTATTAAATTATAAATAATAGGCAAAGATAAAGGTCGTTGTTGAAGTATACACAACAATCTATGTAACAACTTATTATTAGTCATATTATATAAATAAATTTTAATAATGAGTCGGAAGTATTTTGGAGATGCTCTTAGCCATTATACCATAGTAGTTATTATACTATTAAAAGTGAGAGTTTCTCTTTCGACCACACATGATGTAGAAAGTTAAAATGGCAACTACTACAAAATGGTGGAATTTTTTGTAAAATTAATATTTTGCATATAAAATTAGATATTTTATTTGGAAGTAATTTAATCAATGAATACGTTTTAATGATTAATCATATTCTCGAAAAGTAATTCCTTAACCCCTTGGACAACTTTTTATTCGTTTTTGTCATAAATATGTGGATATTGGTTTCATGTGATTCTAGGGTTCCTCCACATGAAGGTTCGATGCAATTAAAAGCTGACACAACTCTTAATAATATAGCGAATATTGTTTTTGATTTCCCATTAGTAGTGTTAATAAAGGAAAGGTAAATATAGATGTCAGCAAATGTCGAAGTGTCTATGAATCCACTCATTACTGAACGGAAAGTTATTGAACACGGTATTGAGTTTGTGAAAACTAATTTGAAAGCTTACTTCTTCATTTCTTCAGATTGTAAATGAGCTGTGAACATAATTAATAATCTAAATTTTGCATAAGGAAATTTTTATATCATCCTTTAGGAGATGTTCAATGAATCTAGTTAATCTTAAATCTTCTAGCTATATATGTAGCTCATGTACAATTAAATATGCCTTTTAATTTTATGGATCGAGTAGGGGTGTTTCCTCTATGGCAAAAAATGATGTAACCACATATTTACCTATTTCTCGATGATGTATATACTAAGGTTATGTAAAAGAAAAAAAAATAATGTATATATAGAAATATATGGCTAGGATAAAAATAATATGAGTACTCAAACCATTATTACAACTAGCATAATAACCCATGCGATGCACGGGTCATTATTTAGCTATATTTCGGAATACTAGGTGTCTAATTTGCATATAATTTAGGTATAATTTTTGAGTTTTCAGATTGTGTAGGTTTTGTAATACAAGAAAATAGTCAATAGACATCATCTAATATATATCGTTGTAAAAACAACGAATGTTAAAGATATTTTTAACATCAGTAAAGTAGGAAATAATGTTGAAGGAGGTTTTATACATCAGTTGTAAAGAAAACCAATGTCTAAACTACTTTTTAAAAATCCTAAACGAACGCCGATAGTTTCCCCCATTTTGATAAAAATATTTTCCCCATAACAAATATTTGTTCACCTACCCGATATTTTCCCAATTCTCCCCCGTCTATCTCTCACTCTCAAATCTCTTTTATCATCTTTTTTCTTTCTCTCAACACGCACAAAATACGAACACACCGATACATATTTTTATGATATTACATTGATTTCTTTGTTGGTAATATGAGTTTTTTACATCAGACAATAAGTGATATATTGTTGTATGCACAATGTGGCGCCCTCCAAACTCGGGTCAAAAATTTTGGGTCCACACGCACACACACCTTATGTATAACCTGCTTATAACAATAGTAAAGACAACAATAATATGCAGTGACCCTACTTACCACGGACCGCAACAGGTTAAAGTATGCACACAAGCCACACACACACACACTTTATATTACATCGTCCAAATCCCAACTATTCAAACTTAGAACTGATCATTACACTATGCCATAGATTGGATTCTGCAACCGTTCCCACTAGGGTTGCAAACAAAAGTGTAATAATAGCCTTCTAAACCCATGTCTATCGCAACCCCTATTTTTTGATGTTGTGGTATAGTCAAAATGTGTTACCAAAATGACATAGATGATTAAAGATAATTTTTTAATTTAAATAATTAATAATTATTTACATAGAAATAAAATAATAATTGAAAGATATATATTTTATTTATTTATAGAAGTTAATAATATTAGTGTAGTGATTTACAATAATATATTGATAAGTTTAACGTGTTATAATACTTAACAAGTCATTAGTGGATTTATTTACAATATTTATATATTTTTAATTTTTTTTCATTTTTTATAAGAATATTACAAACAATATTTATTTAAAGAAAAGATAAATTAATTATTTAAATTTTAACAAAAAAAGTTGGACTGGGCTGTTTATTTTTTATTAGAACTTGGGCCAACAGATGAAATTGGGGGGCGAGAACTGGAAATTGGGAGCGGGTGGTTGAAATTTTACCCAAAAAAAACAGGGAGGCACATTAGGGTTTATTGAAGCGTAAATTTGAAGGTGCCTATCTCCCTCCTCCGTCTTCCTCTCCCTCGGTGTCTCTCTGTCTCTCGGTATTTAGAATTTCGTTTTTCTCTCTTCTTGTTAATATGGTTCCGTGACTTGTTTTCTCACTTTTAACATAATATGTTTAGAGATGGATATTTTCAAGAGTGCTTTTTTGTTCAAGATGTGTTCTTGTGGTCTTAGAGGATATAAAATAGGTGATTTTCTATCTTTGTTGCTTCTAATCAGTTGGACTTGTATTTACTCTCCGCTCTTCGAGATGATTGCAAGTGGGTAGTGTTCGTGATCTCTCATAAACGGTTTTGTTGAGTTCTTCCTATAGATATATGTTTGTATAAATTGATTCTTGGCTAATGGGATTTTGATTTTAGTTGTTTTAGTGAGAAATTTTATGTTTTTGTGTATTTTTATGTTTTGAATTAAATTAAGTCATGCATAGTTATTGTTGATGTTGATTCTGATGATAATGTGGTTGTTCTCAATGGGAGCAGTGGTGCCCCACCAGAGTCATTGTCGGAGCCAATTGTCATGTAAACATTCACCTGGACTCACCAGTCACCACCTATCACTTCCTGGAAGAAGGGGAATAAGCTATTATACCTGACCTGAGAGGTGATGCTACAATTGAGGTGGGGGACGATGCATTACTGTAAGTCTCCCTTGTAATGTCTTTCTAGTCTGTATGTTCCCTTAAAAGGCATGTATAATTATAACTGTACAAGTAGATTCTGTTCATCTTAGATTTTAAGTTATTTGATAATTGATAGGATATTGTAAGTTATAGTACTCTCTAGTTGAAATTTTTTATTTTTGTTTGAATGATGATCAATTGTCATTAGGGTTTTCTCTTCTTAGCTCCTTATTCACTACTCTTATAAGAGTAAATTTATTATCCCCAGTTCCATAATAATTAACTTATTATTAGCCATTTTCTTTGTGAAACAGCTGACCTAGTTTGGTTGTTATGTAGTATTTTAATTGATCTTCCAGAGTACAACTGTACAATATCATCAAAATTCAATATGCCGCCATGGCATTACAGACAATCATAAATTTGCATTCCAAAGGACATGTCCTGCTTAATTTACAAACAGAAACTGGATAGCTTAAATGTTAAATACGGCTGATTGTAATCCACCAGCTTGGATTTAGGATTGTTATCATTAGCCCTGAATCCATGATCAAGTCATGCTCATAAATTAGCTTCTCCGCTGAACATGTATATGTAAATGCACACTGACATGTATAAAGTTAAATATTACTTTGCCAATATACTTAAACTGATCAAGTACTTATGCATAGCTATAATTAATGTGGATATGACTGTTTTTATGTAAAAATTTGTTGCCAATATATTTAGTAGTAAAAATGGTATGTGTTGTTTAGCAAAAAAAAAGAGAATGGTGTGTGTTTTTGCTAGTAGCCTGGCTGCATCTTTTCGTATACCAGTATATGACAAAACTTCAAAATCTGTCAGGCAGCAGAATTGGAGATTGAAGCTTATCATACTAATATAATTTTATTGTATTTACTTTTCCAACTACTCTGAATAAATATCAGGTGCTAGTTGATACCATACTAATATTATGGGCTCCTTTTTATGAAACCTGGTACAGGTATTACAGGAAAGAGGAGAGAGCACATCACGTCATGGACGAGCTACATTCTCCGTGTTACTTTTCCAGGTAATTTTATGCTCTTTAATAAAAAGCAGTTTCAATGTTAATATAGTTTTTGGAGTCCCGTATGTCTTTCTGCTTGATCTAGATATATATGCTTCGCTGTGCTTTACCCTTTGAACTTGTAATATTCTTAATGAACCCCCTCCCTGCGGCCGCCTACATGTAGATCCATAGTAAGATGATTTATAGGAGTTCCATACTGTTGTACGTTCATGTTTCATAAAAATTTATGACTTGTTAGGGAAGCATATATATTATTCTAAAAAGGCATGTGTAAACGCCTATATATGCTTGTGTGTAAACACACAAGCATATACACTTGTGTGTGTATAGTGACTGAAACAAGTCTAGCTGGTCTGGCTATCTTTTGATATTTTGTTTCCATCAGTCTCTGTCACAAACTTTACTTACGCCAATAAACAAAAGTCAGTGACTAGTTTTATTAGTTTTGGAGGAACATACCAAAATTTCCTTTCTTGTTCTGTGTTGTTGGAAGTTAATTAAGGAATAGCAGAATGAAGAAAGAGATGAATGATGGTGAGGAGGTGGTGGTGGTGGGAAATACAAACGAGAATACTAATAAAGGAGTGAATATGGAAAAGACAGATTATGTGTATAAGGTGGTGGTGATTGGTGACTCTGCAGTGGGGAAGTCTCAGATTCTGTCCAGGTTTACCAAGAATGAGTTATGTTAGGACTCTATATCAACCATTGTTATTGAATTTCAGACCAGAACTGTTACTATTAACTTCAAACTTGTCAAGGCTCAGATCTGGGACACTGCTGGCCAAGAAAGGTACCTTTTTTATCTGTCTTTTATTTATGAATTGCAGTCGAAGAGTAGTGTAGAAATATGATAAATTTGATTTTGATTTTGAGTGTAGGATGCTGTTATATCTCAGATTTTAATAGTTTTATTGGGTGCATTTATTTTATCTGAGACATAACAAGTAGCACATTGAATATATCTCTGCATTATTTTTTTATAGTACTGCTGTTATCTTCAAAGGGCCCAGTTTGATATGCATTCATCAATTATGATCTGATAACATTATTAAGTGTATTTTGTTCACCTTTTTATAATGCTTGGATTATGATATGATGTTAATTATTATTTGTTTTAGGGAAATGTTAAATTCAGAGCACAATTTTAATTTACAGAGCAAAAGAGCTCTGAAATAACTGAATTGCCCTCACATTAATTTTTAATAGGATTATAATGTACATCCAGGTAGGGAATTTTAGGTGTTTACACATGCCTTTTGAAACTGAAAAGATTAAGACTATCCTGACCTCACATCTGGCTTTGACTTGTTAGGGAAGCATATATATTATTCTAAAAACCAATTGAAAGGAAGTACACACTGTTTGAATTGTTATTATATTTTAGATTAGGTGCTAAATGTTACATGTACCTATGCTTACAGACGACACTAAAAATATTATAGTAAAGCTCCTAGCTCAAATGAGGTGTGTGTCTACCACTCTGCCTTATAATTTGTTGCCTTGCTCATGAAATGCATGAATGGAACACATATACACATTTACAGACATGAGATTAAGAGAACAAGAGGGTTTCTTTGTTTCTTTGTAACAACCCTGAGATTTATAAGATTACATTTCCATGCATTTATAAGATTTGATACTTCTTCAAGATAATTAAATGCTATATCAGTTATAACAAAAATCAGGATCATCGTGCTTTTAATTAGTTACTATATATATATGTGTGTATTGTTTCTGATTTGTTAATATTAATTATATAATTGCAGAAATATAAAAAATTCTTGCAATGCGCTACCATCTTGCATTAAATCTATCTTCTAACTAAGCAGGAGAAAAAAATCCAGAGGGGAGAAGCAACCATGTCCAAAACTTGGGTGATCTAACTAGAGAAGGAAACATTGAGAGTATGCTTTCAGTCGAGATGGGATTAAAGGAGCTGGTTGCCTTGAAGGTCTTCTTATGAAGAGATTGCCTTAAACTATCTCATATCCATTAATTGCAGTATAGACCTACGTGACTACAATCTACAGTTTGGCTATAAAGTTGAAGTATTATCGTTCTACTTTTTTTTTCTCAGTACTACGATGTTTATATTTTGAAGTGTGTAACTTTAACTTGTTAAAACTTTCGCTTTTATTTTATGGTTGGTAGACAATTGGTGGTATAAGGATGGTAGTATGTTGATGGTGAAGGTAGTGGTGTTTATTTGGGATAACTGATGTTATGGTTGGTAGATTGGTTGATTGTGTAGGTTTTAAGACTATGGTCTTATTTATGTGAATGCCAATTTACAAACAGTTTCTTGCTTTTTTTTTGTTAAAGCGTTGCAATAGGTCTTTTTAGTGTTGCTAATAATCAGTGTAAAATGTTGCAAAAAACACTAAAAATGTTGCAAAAAACATTAAAAAACGTTGCAAAAGGGTTGCATCAATACCCCACATGTGGGGCCTACAATATTATACCTGATAGCCTAAACCCTACTGTAACACTTTTCAAGACCTATTAGAACCCCATTGGTGTTGCAATAGCACGTTTCTGTAACGGATAACCAAGGGTTGCAATAGGGTGTCACCGGGGTTGCAAAAAACTCTATGGCAACGCCTAAAATTGCAACCCCGAAAAAGAGTCGCCATAGCCTTTTTTTGGCCTTTAGCAACGCTTTTTTGGCCTTTAGTTACACTTTCTTGGGGTTGCGGAATCCAATCTATGGCATAGTGATTAAACATTATTACAAACTTTTACAAACTTAAACTATCTCAAAAGCTGTCAGCTAGCTTAACTCGATCAACCTGGACCCCTAGCTCTTGCACTGGATTGGGGATCCTCGCTACCAGCTGGTTCCTTCTTAATTGGAAAAGAATATAAACAACATTGCACAAGTGAGCTAACTAGCTCAGCAAGTCACAATGACAAGACTGAGAATAATGATCATCAAGTGAAAAGGATTAAGGTATCAAGTGAACAATGATTAATGATTTAGAATTGGATATTATATCTTTATTTAAAAACCAAGGTTAGGTTGCTGATCAGTCATGCACTAACCTCGAGCAAGGCACACAACTCTGCTCTAATTACTGGATCAAAGGCACACATTGGCCTAACTTGACCACCAATCTGGTCTGACCACGAATCTGGTCCACAATTTTATAAAACAATCCAATTCTAACATAATAATAGAATAAACAATGTAAAGCAATAAACAAAATCATAAGGAACATTGGATATTTAACAATGAAATGGTTTCAGTCTTCACAAAGGATCTATATGTTAATTTCAAAGAATTGTTGTTAGGTAATGAAAGAATTGGATAACAAAGGAATCAACGTTTCAAGGTTACAAGGATTTGGTCTTTCAAAGCATAAGGTATAATGGTTTGAATATGAAAGCAATTTGATTCAGTGTTTGGCATTTAGTTTGTATGTATATGTGGAGTATATCTGTAATTCGTATTCGAGTATACAACCATCAATGGTTCAGAAAGAATAAGGTTTACGACTCAAAGATCAACAACTGGAATCAAGGTTTAGGGTTCAGTGCTGCAAAACACTTGCAATATAGAATGGAACTATCAATCATCTATAATATATTGTGAGAAAGTTCAGAACACTTTCCTGATATTAGCCAGCTATACTTCACTAACTTTCAATTACAACCGTCTTACTCCTCGACCATCTACCTTCCTTTCCTAAGCCTTGCCTCTTCTGCTCACATATCATAAGCATCTATCAATACTCAACTCATATGATTCTATTTGATATACATTTCTATCTACCCTTCGTTTTACCCAAATCCGACTAACGGATTGAAAGTTATGCTATAAACAAATAAACACCGTCTATTTGTCATAAACATGCTTTCGGGTACTTAATATGATTTTTAAAATATTTTTCGGAATTAAAACGGGTCATTGGATTAATTTCGAAGCAATAAACAGGGTTCAGTTGGCCAAATCTGGCTTCAAAACAATTTTATAATAATTATCGAGCCTGGGAAACAATTTAAAATAATATTTTAAAGCTCGAAACTATTTTTCAGAATTTTTAAATCATTTTTAAATAATTAAATCTAATTAAATAATTAATTAAAATCAATTAATAATTAATTAAATCATTTAATCAAATAATTTTTGAATTAATTGACCAATTAGTCAATTAATTATTAACTAAAATTAATTAACTAATTAATTCATATTTATTTTTGAATTAAAAATAATTTTTGGAATTGAAATAATAATTTTTGGAATTTCAGAAATTAAAAATGAATTTTTATATTTAAATAAATAGGAAATATGATTTTTAAACATTTTTAAAACAGGAATCCTATTTCTGCAATTTCCAGAAACTTCAGGGACTAGACTTCACCATCTTCAAAAGTATAGGGACTAAACTTCAATTTTGCAGTTCAGTCGCCGGAAAATTACGGGGATGGTCGGAGAACACGTTCCCGGCATCCTCACAACCCCATCTCCTCCAGATTGGATCTTCTAAATACCAGGAATCTATTTATGCAATCAAAACACATCAATAACCCCTGAGTTGGCCGGAATTTGGCCGAGAAGTTCTCCGATTTCCGGCGACTCGACGAAAACTTTAAAATACAACTCCCTCTTCTACAGACCTCGTCGATTAGCAAGACTTATACAATTCGATTGCAAATTTCATAAGGAACACAACCCACCCCTCAAGAACATCTGTTTATCCAGAAATAAGAAACCCCCAAATTCAATTAAGAACATTCAAACGAATTATAAACCCTAATTTCAAAATTCGAAAATCAAACTCAATTTTGAACAGGTTATTGAACTCCAAATCAGTCATATGACATATGAAAATCATCAGGAAAACAAGCTCTACAACATGCAATCATCAAATCATTCAAACAATCATCCGAACAAAAATTCATATTTTTAATAAAAATAATTCGAAAATAAATAAAAATATATAAAATCAACCTTTGATTCTGCAGTTCTGAAACTTGTATAATCTGATAGTACTCTTCAAAACCTCCGTTTTGGTTATTAGAGCTTCCCGAGCAGATTTCAATAAAACCTTCAAATAGTAGTTTGATTCTTGAAAGATTATATGAATATATAGATTTTCTCTCTAAAACTATATAATTACTGTTTGCAAATAATTTTTGGTACGAAATAAAATATGGTAAAGTCTATTTATAATTACGGAAAATTAGTATCCCGTTGGATCATTCCGGATATAAAATGGTACTTTTATTTATAAAAACAGATCCAAACGGTACCGGTTTTCGGGATAATTATCCAAATTAGTACAAATTGTATTGCGGTCTTGGTCTCAGCACCTGGTTACACGTATTACGAGGTGATAATTGTAATAATTTAATAAAAAGATCCTGTTTATCAAAAATACGAGTTTTATTGATTTACCGAAATGAATAATGTATCGAAAATATTACGCCGGGACCCGCGCAGGATAAATCGTACGCCGGATCGAAAAAGTCGAAACATGGGAAATGCTCGGAATATTGCAATTAGGTTATGAAGGAGTTCTCGAAAGAGTTTCGGGTTATAAAAACGTAAAGAGGGTGACGTCGGTTGGTTCCCGATTGTATAAAATAGTTCATAGATACTCGGAAAAAGAATTTATAAAATCCATATATTTTCTATAAAATCATAAATCAACATGAAAATAAATAAGAAGATATTTTAATTGTCTATATTTTATTTGGATATATAAAAATTAAAATACTCAACTGATATTATTTTTGAAAATCCAAATACATATACCACTTAACAGTTAATTCACAGAATTAATACTGGACATGCATAATATTTACTTATCAGCAAAAATAATTACACGATATATCCCAGATATTACATCCTTCCCCCCTTAAAGGATTTTGTCCTCAGAATCTCCTAAGGATACAAATGAGGATACTTTTCTTTCATATCACTTTCTAACTCCCAAGTTGACTCTTCAACTTTTGGGTTTCTCCACAGTACTTTTACTAACTTTACCACTTTATTTCTTAACATTTTCTCTCTTTCTTTTAGAATCTCTATCGGACTCTTTACATATGACAAATCTTCTTGAAGTTCTATTGGCTCATATTCGATTACATGCCTGGAGTCTGGATTATACTTCTTAAGCATTGATACGTGAAAAACATTGTGAATGTGCTCCTTGTGCGGAGGTAACGCCAACTCGTAAGCTACTTTGCCAACGCGCTTTAAAATCTCAAAAGGTCCGACATATCTTGGGCTCAGTTTTCCTTTTTTTCCAAATCTTGTCAATCCTTTCCACGGCGATACTTTCAGTAATACCAGATTTCCTTCTTCAAATTCCCTATCTTTCCTTGATTGATTTGCATACTTTATTTGATGGTCTTGTGCTGTTATCAATCTTTTCTGGATCACTTCAACAACTTCCTTCATTTGTTGCACCAATTCAGGTCCAAGTATTTTGCGTTCTCCTACTTCGTCCCAATACACAGGAGATCAACATTTGCGTCCATAAAGAGCTTCATAGGGTGGCATTCCAATACTGGCTTGATAACTGTTGTTGTAAGCAAATTCTACCAAGGGTAAATACTCGTCCCAACTTCCTTTAAAATCAATGGTACAAACACATAACATGTCTTCGATCGTCTGGATTGTTCTTTTGCTTTGGTCGTCCGTCTGTGGATGGTAAGTCGTACTCATATTCAGTTCCATTCCCAAACATTCTTGAAAACTCTTCCAAAATCTTGAATAAAATCTTGGATCTCGATCGGATACGATAGACACAGGGACTCCATGACGAACTACGACCTCTTTTAGGTACATATGGACTAACTTGTCTAGTGAAAATCTTTCATTTATAGGCAGAGAATGAGCTGACTCGGTAAGTCTGTCCACTATAACCCAAATGGCATCATGATTAGCTTTCGTTCTTGGTAATGCAACTATGAAATCCATGACAATATGCTCCCACTTCAATTCTGGAATTTCTAATGGCTGCAACAATCCACTTGGTCTCTAATGCTCTGCTTTAACTCTCTGACATGTGTAACATCTGCTAACCCATTCCGTAATTTCCCTCTTCATATCCGGCCACCAAAAATTTTCCTTTAAATCTCTATACATCTTGGTACTTCCTGGATGGATTGAATACCTTGAATTATGAGCTTCCTGTAAAATTTCATTCTTCAACTCCATTACTGGTGGAATCCAAATTCTAGAAGAAAACCTAAGAATACCTTGATCGTCCTTTTGCGTGCACAATTCTTCACCTACCAAATGATTAATGTACTGATTTATTATCTCCTCTTGACACTTCCTTATCTTTTCTAATAACTCCGGTTGGAAAGTCATACTATACATTTTTGCTTCATTAGGCTTGCAAATTCTAATCTCTAATTCCAGTTTCTGAAATTCCTTGTATATATCTCTTCTGGTACTAATAATACATTCAACTTTTCTTTCCGACTTAACGCGTCCGCCACAACGTTTGCTTTACCGGGATGATAGTTAATCATGAAATCATAATCCTTGATCAACTCTAACCATCTTCTCTGTCTCATATTAAGTTCCTTTTGCGTGAATATGTACTTCAAGTTTTTGTGATCCGTATAGATCTCACATTTTTCTCCATATAGATAATGTCTCCGAATCTTCAAAGCGAACATTATGGCTGCTAACTCCAAATCATGGGTAGGATACTTCTGTTCGTGTGGTTTCAATTGCCTTGACGCATACGCAATAACCTTATCGTGCTGCATCAGAACGTATCCAAGTCCTTTATGAGAAGCATCGCTATAGATTACAAAATTCCCTTGATCATCTAGAAGTGACAAAACAGGTGCCGTAATTAATCGTCGCTTCAATTCCTGATAACTTTCTTCACATTTATCATTCCATATGAACTTTTCAGTTTTCCGTGTAATCTTCGTCAATGGTGTTGCAATCCTTGAGAAATTTTGAACAAATCGACGATAATATCCCGCCAATCCCACGAAACTTTTTACCTCTGTTGGTGTTCTCGGTCTTTCCCAATTTGTAATTGTTTCAATCTTTGCTAGGTCCATTTTGATCCCTTCATTACTGACTATGTGTCCTAAGAACTGAACTTCCTATAACCAAAACTCACACTTTGAAAATTTAGTGTATAACTTTTTCTTTCTCAAAATCTCCAAAACTGTCCTCAAATGTTCTGCATGGTCCTCTTCTGTCTTTGAATAAATCAAAATATCTATGAACACAATAACTGAAAGGAATATGTCCTAAGTCCAATCATGTATTAGGATTTAGGAATAACTTTTATGTAATCTTTTTTGATTTCATTGATATTAATAAAGACTTATTTTGTTTTTATTACGGGCTTTATCTATTAAGTGTTTAAATAAGATATACCATAGTTTAGAGTAAAGCTTTTTATGGATTATGATGAGATCATAATAGTGAGACCTAAAAAGATGATAACTCTAAACTTAAATATTTCCTGGTCATAGGATTACTAACTGGTAATTAATAATCCGCAAAGATCGGTACATATTATGCTTGCTTCATTATGAAGGATGTCTGTTCTCATAGACATTTGTGTGGTGACACTATAGCTAGTATGTAGGTGCTTATTATGGAATAAGTTCACTGAACATGACTCGCACAGCTGAACAACTGATGGAGTTCACTCACGTGTCAGCAGTTGTTCGCTTAGTGATAGTTGTACAAGTATCCTTAGACTTGAGGTCATCATAGTCATCTTGTGTACACTGAACTATGCTTTGGTTTAGTTCTTAGTCTCTAGGGACAATTATTAGGGCTCTTCTGGGTATAGGAATTTGTACACGAAGATAGTGTATGATCAATAAAGGATCTACCCCTTCCAGTGAAGGAAGCGAATGTTCAAGGCTGATCCACTTATGCTAGTTCAGGAATCTCTGGCCAGAGTGAATGAAATTAGAAAGGAGTTTCTAATTTGCATAGAACTACGCATAGTAAATGGTAAGCAAGTGATTGAATTAGATAGGCTTGACACGAGATCCATGCCTTGTATTTAATCGGGACATTGTAGGGTAGAAGAAGTTTATTGTACGGTAACTATTCACTGAATAGGTTCTTGGTATTCTAAGCAGTGAACTCATATTATCCGGATAGTCGCGATATGCTGAGAAGTATCCCTCACGATGTAGAATAAATGTGATTAATTAATTAATCATATTTAATAAATTAGAGAATTTATATAAATAATGATAAAATAGTTTTATTATTATTTATTTCTACTACCGGCTTAATATTGAACCTACAGGGTCACACCATAAAAAGAGAATGATTTAATGGTGGAGGAATTAATTAATAATGGCTAATAATTATTTATTTGTGAAATAAATAATTAATTGGAAAATTTAATAATTGATTAAATGAGATTTAATTGATTATAAATTAATTAAGAAAAGTTCTTAATATTATTAATTAAAGGATTTAATCAAGAGAGAGAATTATTTCTAAAGTGTTTAGAAAAAGGATTAATAATTAAAAGGTGTTTTAATTATTAATGAGAATAATAAATGGGATAATAATAATATTATTTATGGGAAAATTTCAGCTGAAAATTTTGCCTATAAATACACTATTATAGACCCTAATTTTATTCCAACCTCGAAACCCGAAAACCCAAAAAGTTTGGAAAACTCAATTCTCTCCACCTTCTTCCTCCTCCTTAACATCGTTTTCTTGGTGGATACCGGTGGAGTGCTTCACATTTGAGGAGCAACTGCTAAGGATCTCTGATCGTTGTCTCCGAATTATTTTAAAAGGTTAGATTCGATCCCTCGAATTTTTATTCACGATTTATATGCTTTTATTTGGATTTTGTATGTGTAAAAGTGTTTTGCCATGCCCCCGCTGCGTTTAAAAATCCAACAATAACAAACTTATCCAAATATTCCTTGAAAATTCTGTTCATCATGTCCATGAATGCTGTCGGGGCATTGGTTAATCCAAAAGACATCACTAAAAATTCATAATGTCCATACCTTGTTCTAAAAGCTGTCTTTGGAATATCCTCTGGCTTAATCTTTAGTTAATGATATCCCGATCTCAAATCTATCTTGGAGAAGTACTCGCCTCCTTTTAATTGGTCAAATAAATCATCAATCCTTGGCAATGGATACTTGTTCTTAATGGTAAGCTTGTTGAGCTCCCGATAGTCAATGCACAGTCTCATACTTCCATCTTTCTTCTTGACAAATAGTACCAGTGCACCCCACAGGGATACACTGGGTCTGATTACTCCTTTCTCTAGCAATTCTTGTAATTGCCTTGCTAATTCCTTCATCTCAAGGGGCGTCATTCTGTATGGGGCCTTGGATACTGGTTCCGTTCCAGTGCTAAGTCGATCGCAAACTCGATTTCTCTATCTGGAGGAAGTCCTGGTAACTCATCGGGAAACACATCTGGAAATTCATTGACTACTAGAATATTTTCAAATTTTGCTGGCTCCTGACTTCTATCAATGACATAAGCAACGAAATGCTCACATCCTTGCCGTAGTAACTTTTTAGCTTGAATCATTGTTAAAAATTTCTTTGCTTGCTTCTGACCCTTAAACGTTACTATTCTTCCGTCTGGCTTCTTTACTATTATCTTCTTATTTCGACAATCTATCTGGGCATCGTGCTTAGATAACCAATCCATTCCTAAGATAACGTCAAACTCTCCTAGCTTAAATGGTATCAAATCTACACAAAACTTATTACCAGAAATTTCAATCTCACAATTCCCACAGACTTGATTAACAGATATACATTCTTGATTTGCTAATTCAGTCATTATTTCATTTAAATACTCAACCGTATAATTTAACTTACTAACAAAATCTTGAGAAATAAATGATCGAGTTGCTCCTGAATCTATTAACACTTTGGCACATAAGGAATTCACATTAAGCGTACCTGCAACGACATCTGCATCCTGGATAGCGTCTTTTACAGACATATCAAAAACTCTAGCCCTTGGAGTCTCATTCACTGATAGGGTAGATCCCATAATTCTCAATGCATTACTGACCGGGGCTGGTGTCTTGCAATCCCTGGCTATGTGTCCTCGCTCCCCATATTTAAAGCATGTAAATCCAATAGCTGGAACTTTAACTGCTGGATTTCGGATAGGCTGGTCCTTGTTTGTTGACTCTCTCGCTGGCTGATTGCGGCACTCCCTTGAATAGTGCCCTTTCTGATTACACTTGAAACAAACCACATTCAACTTATTGCAGACTCCTCCATGTTTCTTCCCACATACCTGACAATCTGGAAAAGTTAGCCTTAACTGATTTGGCTGATTCACATTAACTGGACGGTTGCCCTGGCCTCCGTTGCCTGCATTTTGCCTCTTAAAGTTAACATTTCTCTCTGGCTGAAAGTTACCCTTCTTAAAATTTGGAAACTCTCCTGGTTGTGACTGTCCTTCATTTCCTTCAAACTTCCTCTTCTTACTTTCTTTTTCCTTCTGTGACATCTCGCTCTCTGTCTCTGCAATCATGGCCTTCTGTACAACTCCTGCTTAGGTATCCAATTCAAAGATGGCTACCTTCCCTCTGATCCATGGCTTTAGACCTTGCTGGAATCTCTTAGCCTTCTTCCTGTCAATATCTACATATGACGGCACATACCTTGACAATTCCTCAAACTTATTCTCATAATCAGCTACCGACATATTTCCTTGTTTTAATTCTAGAAACTTCAGCTCCATTTGATCCTGAACAAACTGGGGAACATATTTTTCTAAAAATAATTCCTTAAACCTCTCCCAAGTAATAAAATATGTACCTTCCAATGTCTTTACAGTCTCCCACCAATAGGTGGCCTCATTCTTCAAATAATAACTAGCAAACGCAACCTTCTGTTCTTCCTTCACTTTAACTAAAGCAAACGTCTTCTCTATTTCCTTTATCCAAATATTTGCTTCAATCGGATCTAGGGAACCCTTGAATTCTGGTGGGTTTACCGCCTAAAAAGTTTTGAAAGTTACCTAGGGATTGGTTTGTCTTTGTTGTTGTGTCAGGTGAACTGTTTGTTGGGCCAAGATTTGAAGAATCTGGGCTATTGCTGGGTCTATGGGTCCTGTGTTTGCATTCTGGTTAGAATCATCTTGGTTGTTGTTGTTAATTTCTTCATTCTGGGTGTTGGTGCGGGTATTTCTTTTGGGAGGCATTTTCTGTAAAGAATCAAACAACTTATTTAGCTTTTAAATCAAATCCTTTACCTAAAAGAAAAGTTTTTGTAAAACAAAAATATCTCTTTTTGAAAACAATTGTAACAGTTGAACTAAGTAAATTGCATGCTTATTTACAGAATATAAACAGTTAAGGGAACATGGTATATGGTATCACAAGGGTATAACCGGTGTAATAAATAAAGTAAAGTAAAAACAGGTGCAGTAATGTAAATGACAATGCTGGAAAGGAAAAGCAACTGATATATATATAGATCAAAAGTTTTAGGTAGTACAAGCGTAAAGACGCTTCAGAAGTAAAAGCAAAAAGGGTACAACAAACCTACTCACTAGTCAGCAGATCTAGTCTATAAATACAACCCAAAATTCTACTAATACATACTACACACTACTGTACATACTAAATAGTACAACAACACTGATCAGCATTTCCATCTCTGTGCCTCTGGCTCATGGCAAGTCTGGACCTCTAATCTCCTCAAGCTCATCCAGAACCCACTTAGCCCACTCCACAAGAAAATCAGGGGTGATATCCTCATGAGTAGCCTCAGCAATCCTCACAGCAGCTGCTCTGCGAAACACCTAGAGTCTCTCTCTGAGTCACCTTTCACCACTACCAACCTCTCGGGTACGCAAAATATGTAATAGCTCCTGAATCTGACCCCGTAGGAAGCGCTACTCCATAAGGCAAGCCTCAAACTGATGATATAGGAGAGGATAGGAAGAGAACTGAAAAGATACACCTTTAACTGAGTGACCAGTAAAACCTGAATCAGCAGGTGAGGGTCCTCTGATAGGTGGCCTCATGCCTGGGGAAGAATAGCCTGCAGTGATACGGGATGCAACACAGGTGGAAGTAAAATAGCCAACATCGATGGAACAACAGGACGTAGATCCGAAGATGGTCCTCCCACTGAGGGCTCTGAGTGATCAGCCGGTACGGAAATGAAAGAGTCGGCCATCGCTGTTATCTGAACCACAACACGAAATATACTAATAACTGTTATACCATTGCACTCATCCCCTTGACGTTATATCTTTCTATTTCCTTACTTCTAATCCTAACCCTCTACCCATTCCCATCAACCTAGGCTTGTATCAGTGACTTATAACCTATAGCTCTGATACCAAACTTGTGGCGCCCTCCAAACCCGGGTCAGAAGTTTGGGGTCCACACGCACACACACCTTATTTATAACCTGCTTATAACAACAGTAAAGACAATAATAACATGCAGTGACCCTACTTACCACGGACCGCAACAGGTTAAAGTATGCACACAAGCCACACACACACACACACTTTATATTACATCATCCAAATCCCAACTATTCAAACTTAGAACTGATCATTAAACATTATTACAAACTTTTACAAACTTAAACTATCTCAAAAGCTGCCAGCTAGCTTAACTCGGTCAACCTGGACCCCTAGCTCTTGTACTGGATTGGGGATCCTCGCTACCAGCTGGTTCCTTCTTAACTGGAAAAGAATATAAATAACATCGCACAAATGAGCTAACTAGCTCAGCAAGTCACAATGACAAGTCTGAGAATAATGATCATCAAGTGAAAAGGATTAAGGTATCAAGTGAACATTGATAAATGATTTAGAATTGGATATTATATCTTTATTTAAAAACCAAGGTTAGGCTGATGATCAGTCACGCACTAACCCCGAGCAAGGCACACAACTCTGCTCTAATTACTGGATCCAAGGCACACATTGGCCTAACTTGACCACTAATCTGGTCTGACAACGAATCTGGTCCACAATTTTATAAAACAATCCAATTCTAACATAATAACAGAATAAACAATGTAAAGAAATAAACAAAATCATAAGCAACATTGGATATTTAACAATGAAATGGTTTCAGTTTCACAAAAGATCAATATGTTAATTTCAAAGAATGGTTGTTAGGTAATGAAAGAATTGGATAACAAATGAATCAACATTTCAAGGTTACAAGGATTTGGTCTTTCAAAGCATAAGGTACAATGGTTTGAATATGAAAGCAATTTGATTCAGTGTTTGGCATTTAGTTTGTATGTATTTGTGGAGTATATCTGTAATTCGTATTCGGGTATACAACAATCAATGGTTCAGAAAGAATAAGGTTTACGGATCAAAGATCAACAACTGGAATCAAGGTTTAGGGTTCAGTGCTGCAAAGCACTTGCAATATAGAATGGAACTATCAATCATCTACAATATATTACGAGAAAGTTCAGAACACTTGCCTGAAATTAGCCTGCTATACTTCACTAACTTTCAATTACAACCGTCTTACTCCTCGACAATCTACTTTCCTTTTCTAAGCCTTTCCTCTTCTGCTCGCATATCATAAGCATCTATCAATACTCAACTCATATGATTCTATTTGATATACACTTCTATCTACCCTTCGTTTTACCCAAATCCGACTAACGGATTGAAAGTTATGCTATAAACAAATAAACACCGAACATATAGACCGTCAGTCAAGCAACAAGTCACATATAACACATAACATGTCAAACAATCAATGATATATCATTTATAAAGGAGTCTCGGGTCATAAACAGGCTTTCGATTACTTAATATGATTTTTAAAATATTTTTCAGAATTAAAACGGGTCGTTGGATTAATTTCGAAGCAATAAACAGGGTTTGGTTGGCCAAATCTGGCTTCAAAACAATTTTATAATAATTATCGAGCCTGGGAAACAATTTAAAATAATATTCTAAAGCTCGAAACTATTTTTCAGAATTTTTAAATCATTTTTAAATAATTAAATCTAATTAAATAATTAAGTAATTCAATTAATAATTAATTAAATCAATTAATCAAATAATTTTTGAATTAATTGACCAATTAGTCAATTAATTATTAACTAAAATTAATTAACTAATTAATTCAGATTTATTTTTGAATTAAAAATAATTTTTGGAATTGAAATAATAATTTTTGGAATTTCAGAAATTAAAAAACGAATTTTTATATTTAAATAAATAGGAAATATGATTTTTAAACATTTTTAAAAAAGGAATCCTATTTCTGCAATTTCCAGAAACTTCAGGGACTAAACTTCACCATCTTCAAAAGTATAGGGACTAAACTTCAATTTTGCAGTTCAGTCACCGGAAAATTACGGGGATGGTTGGAGAACACGTTCCCGGCATCCTCACAACCCCATCTCCTCCAGATTGGATCTTCTAAATACCAGGAATCTATTTATGCAATCAAAACACATCAATAACCCCTGAGTAGGCCGAAATTTGGCCGAGAAGTTCTCCGATTTCCGGCGACTCGACGAAAACTTTAAAACACAACTCTCTCTTCTACAGACCTCGTCGATTAGCAAGACTTATACAATTCGATTGCAAATTTCAGAAGGAACACAACCCATCCCTCAAGAACATCTGTTTATCCCGAAATAAGAAACCCCCAAATTCAATTAAGAACATTCAAACGAATTATAAACCCTAATTTCAAAATTCGAAAATCAAACTCAATTTTGAACAGGTTATTGAACTCCAAATCAGTCATATGACATATGAAAATCATCAGGAAAACAAGCTCTACAACATGCAATCATCAAATCATTCAAACAATCATCCGAACAAAAATTCATATTTCTAATAAAAATAATTCGAAAATAAATAAAAATATATAAAATCAACCTTTGATTCTGCAGTTCTGAAACTTGTATAATCTGATAGTACTCTTCAAAACCTCCGTTTTGGTTACTAGAGCTTCCCGAGCAGATTTCAATAAAACCTTCAAATAGTAGTTTGATTCTTGAAAGATTATATGAATATATAGATTTTCTCTGTAAAACTATATAATTACTGTTTGCAAATAATTTTCGGTACGAAATAAAATACGGTAAAGTCTATTTATAATTACGGAAAATTAGTATCCCGTTGGATCATTCCGGATATAAAATGGTACTTTTATTTATAAAAACAGATCCAAACGGTACCGGTTTTCAGGATAATTATCCAAATTAGTACAATTTGTATTGCGGTCTTGGTCTCAGCACCTGGTTACACGTATTACGAGGTGATAATTGTAATAATTTAATAAAAAGATCCCGTTTATCAAAAATACGAGTTTTATTGATTTACCGAAATGAATAATGTATCAAAAATATTACGTCGGGACCCGCGCAGGATAAATCGTACGCCGGATCGAAAAAGTCGAAACATGGAAAATGCTCGGAATATTGCAATTAGGTTAGGAAGGAGTTCTCGGAAGAGTTTCGGGTTATAAAAATGTAAAGAGGGTGACGTCGGTTGGTTCCGGATTGTATAAATAGTTCATAGATACTCGGAAAAAGAATTTATAAAATCCATATATTTCCTATAAAATCATAAATCAACATGAAAATAAATAGGAAGATATGACAATTATCTATATTTTATTTTGGATATATAAAAATTAAAATACTCAATTGATATTATTTTTGAAAATCTAAATACATATACCACTTAACAGTTAATTCACAGAATAAATACTGGACATGCATAATATTTACTTATTAGCAAAAATAATTACACGCTATATCCCAGATATTACACACAACACATATATTCTATTTACAGAAGCGTTGTTGTATGGCTAGTTGACATCATTTCTTATTTTTCACATCGGTTACTAAATGATGTCTTGGTTTGTCTATTACATTAGTTATTTATCCAGAAACAATGTATTATATTATCTTTCACATGTGAAAAACAGGGACTTTTACTACTCCCTCAAAGACATCAATTTTTAATATTTTAGACATCAGTTCTGAGCCATTGCATATTGACCTTTTTCTTGTAGTGTTTTTAAAAAATAAAGTGTGGTGTCCCTAATAATTTAAATGAAGTATACGAAATATGTTAGAGAAAACAGCTTATTCTCAATCATTGTCTAGCTTGTTAAGTGATAGTATGTCATGTAATGTTGATAGTTTCCTTTTTCTAGGCTTTGATGATTCTGATGATGATAATTTTTTTGGTTGTTTGTGATCTTGAGTTAAAGATTGTTGATATCAATCATAATTTGTGTAGTTCTGATATATATGAGTGTAAAGTGATTGAAACTTGTCACGTATGAATCGATAAAATTTCATTGTAACTTAGACATTCTCGTGTTAAATGTCTATATTGTTAAGTACATGATCACAGTGTATGTATATTTATCGTTTATGCATGATGTATATATATGTTGTGTTCTACTTTAAGGACTAATATAGAATTATTTAAAACATTTTTTAGTCTTCTTCGTGAATGATTTCAACTTTTTTAATACACTAAATTAATAATTATATGTGTTATTTTTTCAAATAAAAATTTCTAAATTCGTTTAAAGTGTCATAAATATTAATATAAGATTATAATAGTTTTATTTTTCTATGAAAGAATTCATACAATAATCTATGTGACTAATTTAATCATTTTTCATTAAATTATTTAAAAGGAAATAAATCGAGTCATAAAATTGCGTGAATTTACAAGTTTTATTCATTTATTGTAATTTTAAATATTAAAGTAATTTTAAAATTTTATGTTACCTAATCTTTCCAAATATCTGATTTAAGTATAATTTGGTAATTTTTCATGACAAATAGTGTAATTTAAGTTTTTATAACATTAAATAATTTTGTATTAAATCAAATAATTGTGCGGGGTTGAATATTTTATTCACAAAGTTTTGAATAAAATATATAGTAGAACCTCGATAAACGAATAATCTTGTCAAATCGTTAAATGTCAATATCTTTTTCAAATTAAACTAAGCATTAGCATTTTTTTATAATTATAAAAAATAAAGAAAATCTTCTAATTTCGAATGAAATAAATTATAATTTAAAACTCCATTATTTTACAATTTATCATTATTAAAAATATCACATGCATATAATTTAGAATTTGATAGAAATGCATATTATTCTAACAAAATAAAATATTGAGAAAAAGTTGGTGGAGTACTAAGCCGTTACTTTGTTAATAACAGGGCCAAGTTCTTGACAACTCACCACAAACAATCTAACAAGCTTGATCTACAAACTCACCACAAATAATCTAAGAAGCTTGATCTACAATATTGATTGGCTTGAAATTATAAAGGTCTATTAGGCACTAATTAAATTATGTGAATGTAAAATGCTAGAAACACCCAATTTCACTGAGATAATATCATCATCAAACCAATAAACAAACATACTAAATTGGAGAGTAAAAAAACATTTTAGTTCAATAAGTGTCTGACACCATTTATGAAAAATGGTCAAATATTGAGTATTTTTCAAAATTAACTGACATTATGATGTTGAGTTCAAAATAAGTTTAAATACATTAGTCCAAATAAAAACTAAAAATATTTATACTTTCGGTACACTTTATAGCACTTCTACCTCATAATTGATTACGTTTCTCAGTTTGACCAAATGGCTAAAATTTAACATTTCATTCTCTACAAATTAAATTATATTTACTTTTTAATGTTATAATTTTAATATTTATTTTTATTATATGTATGTATCCACTTATTATTTTTTTCATATAAATTTATGATTATCACATTTGAATTTATTAAATAATAATAAATATCTAGTAAACATATTACAATTATCAATATATAGAAAATATTTACTACTAATACCATATCACCAAGTTGAATGATTTAAAAATATATAAGTTTACTATTATACCTTACATTACTAATTTATACTATATAACTATATAATACCAAGTACAAATGTAAAAAGAAAAGGATGTTTACATTTTTTTAGTTAATCTCTATATATAATCAAATATTTACTTTTTAATACACAAAAATAGACTTAATAATATGTGTATTATTAATAACAGATGTTGAGTGTTTTGGCGGTATAATATAGTGTAAAGTAATTTAATGACTAGGGATTGATTCCAAACAACAACAAATCTTTTTAATAAATATTATAGTTAGGGGAAAATTTGGCATTTCAACTCATTATTAAAATGTCTCACAATTTTTATGTCTACGTTGGTGTATTATATACATAAAGGAAGGATTATGTTATAGAGTGTGCCTCATTTTCCCCCTAAATATTTACATCATAAAATGAATTTTGAAATAATCAATTTATTTTTTTACCGAAAATATTTTCAATCTTAAATTAAATGAAATGTTGACTTTCAAGATAGAAAGTAAATATTTTTGTCCACTTTATAACACTTAACAAGTCACTAGTGGATTTATTTAGAATATTTTATATTTTTAAATATTTTAAATCACTGCACTAGTGACTTGTTATTTTTAGAAGTTAATAATATTAGTGCAGTGATTTAAAATATTATAATGATAAATTGAACACTTTATAAAACTTAACAAGTCACTAGTGGATTTATTTACAATATTTTTATATTTAAGAATTTCTTCACTTTTTATAAAGAAATATTGAAAGTAATATTAATTAGTGTAGTTATATTTGAAATACATATTTTATTTATTTTTCAAAAATAATAATATTAGTGTAATTGAAAGTTTAAAAACTTATCAAGTCATTAGTGGATTGATTTACAATATATTTAGTTGAATTTATTTATTATTCATAATTAAATATTAAAAACATTATTTAAGAACAGAAAAAAGAAATAATTAATTAAAATAAAAAAATGTTGAGGCGGGGTTGAAAATTGGGAAGCGGTAAAACCGCATGCTTTGAAATTTTAGACAAAAACCAGAATGGAGCTTGGAGACTCAAACTTAAACACACACCCTCGCACTCAAGAAACCGTCTCTCTATGTCTTGTCTCAAAATTAGGGTTTTCATCAGAAGATTTCGGGCTTCAAAATTTGGGAATTTTGTTTGGGGTTACTTAGGGTTTCGATTGGGGCTAAATAAGGTTTCGATTTCCACTCTCTAAAAAATAGGTTCAAAATTTTGGGGTTCGGCTTTCACTAATTTGGGTTTCTATTCGGGGTTTCAATTGAAGAGTGTTCTTCAAGACTTTAGGGTTCAAACTTGGTTTTGGTTCAGAATCAATAGGTTAACCTTGATTTGTTTCGATTTTAAGGTATAGCCCCCCTCTCTTTGTCTCGTTGAGGTCGAGAAGTCTCCTAAGCCTGTTGCCTCTTGCGCTATGCCTGCACTTCCAGGTTTCGGATTCTCTTATCTTATATTTACATTTTTATATCAATACTTGTGTTGTTTGTGTTCGTTTAATACTTTTCTAATATTATTTTTATCTGAAATATATGGAGTATTTGATAAGGAACTAGGAAGATGATAATTCCACTTTCTTTAAAAAAAAGTGTTGGTGGTATGCACAAGATGAATTGATAAATTGTCCATTTCGCATTTGTATGTTCTTATTAGCTTCGGAAGCTCTGGAAGCCCTCAATTACTACACGTTGAAGGGGAAGTCTATGAGGATAATGTGGAGCTAGAGAGATCCTCTTGCACGAAAGAATGGTGTTGCTAATCTCTATGTCAAGAATTTTGAATCTTCAATTTCCAATGCTCTCTTGCACACCATTTTCTCCAAATATGGAACTATACTTTCTTGCAAGGTGGCTGAGGAAAATGGCAAGAGTAAGGGCTTTGGGTTCGTGCAATTTGATTCTGAGGACTCTTCCCTTTCTGCTATAGCTGCTCTGCATCAATCTTTTCTTGAGAGAAAGCAGTTGTAAGCCCCCTACTCTTTCTGAATTTTTGCACTATTTCTTAAGTTATTTAGTAATGTTTCATCTGTAATGTTTGGGTCAACTGCATTATGTAATTTCCCCCTACTCATTACATGTATGTATTCAGTTTTAACTGTAGTTGCTTCTTTGATGTTTTGTTACATGTTTCATACTTCCCAACCGTACATGTTCCATACAGGTCCTCTCCTTTCATTTTATAGTAAAAACTATAAATTGTATTAGGTGTCTGCTAATCTAAATGTCTACATGATCATTAACTTTGATATGTATAGATATGTGTCCAAGTTTATAAAGAAGAGTGAGAGGGAGAATGCATGTGAAGAATCAAATTTTACAAATATATATATGAAGTATCTTAGTGAAGATGTTATAGAGGATGTCCTTCGTGAAAGGTTTTCAGAATATGGGAACATCTTCAGTGTGGTCATCATGAAGGACAATGTTGAAGTATCAAACGGATTTGGGTTTGTTGGATTCAATTTACATGAAGATGCTAAGAAGGCCATGGAGTCTCTGAATGGTGCAATCATTGGTAAGCACAATTTCAACTTTTATCTTTGTATGCATTACAGATCTATCAATGAATCTAAAAACTTATATGCTTCTTTCTGTTGTGAACAGGATCAAATAAGCTGTATGTAGGGAAGGCTCAGAGGAAAGCTAAAAGGAAATATCAGTTAGTATATGCTAACAAAGAGTTGTTGAACTACCACACACAGAAATTGAAGGCCTCAAATCTATTTGTAAAGAGTGTCAACATATCCACCTACAACACAAAATTAGAGCATATCTTTGGTGCTTACGGGAAGGTGACTTCAGCAAGAGTGATGCATCATTACAATGGGTTTATCAAGGGATTTGGCTTTGTAAACTTCTCTACTGTGGAAGAAGCGAAGATGGCTCTGGATTCACTAAATGGTATTATTTATATTCTTAACACTCTTCTAGACAATGCTTATTCAATATGTGCTTAATTTATCTATTAAATTGAATTTGTTTATTTTCAAGGAACTATTGTGGAAGGAACATGTCTCCATGTGACTGCTGCTCAGTATAGAGAAGAACGCAGAAAGAATTGGCAAGATTGTTTTGCACTCCTTCCCCCATCTCTTTATACTCCCAACTACAGTGGTTTTCCTTCTCCAAACCTTGCATACAGCTACAATGACCCCTTTATTTCAAATTTTGTTTCTGCATCACGCATGAACTCAAGCTAGAAAAACACCAATCAGTATGCTACATCATCATGTACCTTTGCAGCACACAATAACCAGGGAACTAAAGCACGCAGTTATCAGGGAAGCTATACCACATATATAAGGGATCTCGTGTGTTTATATTCCTTAGCTTGTTATCTTATGCCAGATTCTGCCTCTTATATGTATTGCCTTTAAAATGTTATGCAGATGCCAATGAGACAATCTCAAGAGGTGACAACTACCAAAAAGGTTTCAAGTAACCAGCAATATGTATGTTCTATTTCTGTTGTTTCTTTCGGATGCTCGAGCTATTGAGAACTTCATTTAACTTAATCTTGTTATCATAAATTATCACAGTATATATTCACTTCTATAATGAATTATTATTCCAGCATCTACGACCATTCCAATTATTATTTCACATGTGGTTACTATTTTTTATGTTTGTATCATATTAATTTTACTCTTATTCATTCATCTATTTACTTTACTTGACCACCTATGGTGGTGAAAACACTGTAGATTTTCTTCCCCCTAAAAATTTCTACCCTTAATATGCTAGTACTATTTTCTTGGAAATGTAATATACAAACTTTTGTGTCAAATCCTTTAACATTCTTCTATGCTAATTGCATTTGATTTTGATACCAGGCCATGTTTGAAAGGCTGTTGATTTTTTCTTGTTATTGTATGAGAGGTTGTTATCAATCTCGTCTGGATTGAATGTTAGGCTTTACCGTTACAAGTAATTAACATGATCATTAGAATTTCCCCCCTCTATTTGTCTCGTTGAAGTCGAGAAGTCTCCTAAGCCTGTTGCCTCTTGCGCTATGCCTGCACTTCCAGGTTTCAGATTCTATTATCTTATATTTACATTTTTATATCATTACTTCTGATGTTTGTGTTCGTTTATAGAGTTGAAGGGTACGGAAAGCATTGATGTTACAGACACTACTCACTGAATGATAATATTATGGTTTTCTTCACTTACTTTTGACTGCATTAACTTATGATTTTAGATCAACTATATGTATATATGTTTTTGTTTTGTATGTAATGGAAAAAAAACATTAGAAAGAAAACTATACAAAAGGTGACAGGAATTCAAAATGATTACACGAGATTCTAATCGCTTATGAGATTATTTTTCTTTCTCTTTGGTGGGGGAGATCTGCTACTCCATAAATGAAAATGATGGCTTTGAATTCTCTACTTGCCACTTACCAACAGTATTGTATTCTAATATACCAGTATCTGTATTTGCCATTTGTGCTGTGATATTTGACATGCTTTTGTTCAGTGAAGTTTAAATTATATTATAAACCAAGTTTCTGTTATACTCATTCACCATTAGAGGCCTTATTTATTGCATCGTGAATTTATGTTGGACACAATTATTCAACAATCAAAATTTCTACTTGTGCTTTGATTATCATAATCCCATTAAGTATATTACTTAGAATTACCATAAAAAGAGGTTCAACGGGTGATCAACAGCTCAAGTCTTGTGATTTATGGCTACCATGATGGAAAAATCTGCACCTCCAGTGGCTGTTACTATACAGAGTTATAACATAACAACAGTTTGGTGTTATCAGGCACTATTAAATTGATAAAACAACAGTTTAGTGTTATTCAATTTATTTTCTAAGTTATATTTTTTTATGTGTTATATTCTTTTCATCAGGTAAGTGGATCTTCCATAGTAAAAGATTATGCAAAGCACTGACCCCTGATGTAAAACCTTTTACTTAATCTTTTATAAACTTAGCATTTCTTTAATTAGCTTTTTGTAATAGTATTGCGTAGAATGTGATGAATTTTGATTGCAGGTATGCGCTAGACATGAATATTGAGAGAGCAAAAGATGTTATTGTCCACAAGAAGCTATTAAATGTGGCGTATGACCCTGCTACTAGAATTGATAGTTCAATATTATTTATTTTTGTAAATTCAGTTTGTATTATATTGTTTGGAATTTATGAGATGAACATGTAATGTGGGATGGTAGTATGTGTTTATTTGTGATAACTAATGTTATGGTTGGTGGATTGGTTGATTGTGTTGGTTTTAAGACTATGGTCTTATTTATGGGCATGCCAATTTATAAACAGTTCCTTGCATTTTTTTTGTAAAAGCATTGCAATAGGTCTGTATAGTGTTGCTAATAATCAGTGTAAAATGTTGCAAAAAATACTAAAAATGTTGTAAAAGCATTAAAAAAATGTTGCAAAAGGGTTGTATCAATACCCCATATGTGGGCCCCATCATTAGTATTATACTGATAGCCCAAAACCTGTTGTAACACTTTTCAAGTCCAATTGCAACCCCATTGATGTTGCAATAACATGTTTCTGTAACGGATAACCAAGTGTTGCAATAGGGTGTCCCAGGGGTTGCAAAAAACTCTATTGTAACACCTAAAATTGCAACCCCGAAAAAGAGTCGCAATAGCCTTTTTTTGGCCTTTAGCAACGCTTTTTTGGCCTTTAGTAACGGTTTTTTGGGGTTGCAGAATCCAATCTATGGCGTAGTGTAAAATGGTTATTAAATATTACTTATTTAATTTTATTGATTTAGCAATAGAATTATTTAGTAATTATTAGTTTTTTTGGAAATAATTGAATGAAATGTGATTTTTTAATTATGGACAAAAAGAATGGACCGGAAAGAATAATATCTCAAAAAATTCTCTAATTTTAATTACTGGGTGCCATTAACAAATGAAGATTTAAAACAGTCATTAAAAATATATATATATCAATATTTAGGTCACTCATCTATCAATTTCTTCGAGAAATATGCCAATTCATATTTTCATCTGATCGCTATAGTTTGTCAAATTTTTCATGAGGTGTAGTTTGTGACGCCCTTAAATCGGGGTTAAGATTGAGGACCCACGACACCTTATGTAATATACAATGCGACATTAAATGAAATAAAAACCCTGAAAGGCTACAAGGATCGATACATGATAAGGTATGAAACAAGCTACAACTACCAACCAATAATTTAAAAATTTTACAATATTTAAAATTTTAAAGTTTACAATTCTGACTTGGTGCCAGATAACCCAACTATATCTGAAAGTCCAAAAGACTATAATCGATCTTCTCACAAAGCTTCTACCCGAGCTGAACGCCTAAATCTCGCCATCTTTTTTCTTAATGGCCATGGTTAGATCAACACAAATAAATGAGCTAAACGGCTCAGCAAGTAAGTAATAAACAATTCTAATTGTCAAAATACTAAAGGCTTTTTTATTCTCAATAAACAAGGTGGCAGTATTATAACGATATCTAGGAAAGGTTCAAGAGAGGGTTTCAAGGCAATGAAGATTTAAACTTTGTATATCAAATGTCAAAATCAATTGACAGGGTTCTCAAATAAATTTTCTCACAACTTTAAGAACTTCACTTTAAACTTGTATATCAGATATTCGAAATGGAATAATAGGTTCACAAATAAGTTCTTTCACAACTTTAAAAAGTTTAATCAATATAAATCATTTTCAAATCACAATGAAATAAATAGTGTTTATCGTACAATAAAACTCGTTTACTTTCATTTTTAACAATATAGAACCCTTTATTGGATTATCCATCTTTTATTATAATACGGGTGATCAGCCCGTACTAACCTCCATCCGGTCATATTGGTACCTTATGGCATTATTTCAGTCTCCAATGTTGGGCTAGCCCTGCTAGGCTTTTTTGCGACTGGACTAGACCCGCTAGTCTCTTACGTCTCTATCCACTCCTTTAGATAATCATTGAAAACCTTTATATTGGAATATAGTACCATTACCAGCCTTTGAAATCATTCGGACTCTTTCAAGTCGAAAATCATTCTTAAATTAAATTCAAGAATTCAAGTGAATAAGAAAGCAAAATTAAAATAGGGTAAGTTGGGAAATGATCAAGCATCAGTCATACGTTTTAACAAGGCTATTAGATAAAGTGGTTTCAAGGAACAAAATGTCAACAAGGTTCAAGTTTACTATTACAGGAATCTAGGTTAACAAGATATCGAATGAGAAGTTTTGTCCAGTTTTATAGGTTCACAGATTCATATGGATAGCAAAATATTAATAAGAGCAGGTATACGTAATTGAAAGGAAATAGACTAATATCAACGTTTATTAGAAAGATTTAACAATAGTGTTGACAAGATCGTTTACTCTATCAATGCTTGTCATAACAAATTATCTGTTATCAAATCACAAGTAAAAAGGTCAGAGTTACTTGTCTCACAAAACTTTCCTTTTTCACAGGGTTTGAGTTACTGCCACCTAGAACTTTCTTTCCTTTTCTAATCTGAATGTCTTCATTTTCTGAACCTTACGAAGCTTGATCATCTTAACTCTCGTTAACTTTCTATAACGTCCTTTCCTTTGATATACTTCCCGTACTCACGCGTCGTATCTACACAAAATAAAAGACATTACTTCAGTGTCTGATATAAAACTAGATGTTCTACTCTGAATGTCTAACTTAATCTACCCCTTTCGCGTTAACAGATCAACTTGTCCATACACATAACTTTAACCACGTTGTCCAGGTATACATATAATTATATTATCATCACTTATATATGTACCTTTATCCAGATTATTCTACCACGTAATCAAATATACACATAATCAATTAACACTTAACCTCCTACTTATTCGCTTATTCTCATATCTTTATCAATCTCTTTCTATCATATAATCAGACAAGCATATAATCATCTTGTAATTATCATGTAATACATATATCACTTAACAATTTCTTTACGAGTCTATTACTACAATTTTTGCTTTAGACGAATCTATATTTATAATCAACTTATTTACAAGAAAACCAATATAAGTTACATTACAAACACAATAGTACATTAGACCCACTTTTATACCTATAGTTGTACATAAAATTCACCATGACTCGTTTGTTTATACATTTAACACATCAATCATACAACAATTCACACGCAATCAACTATACTCGTACTTCCATACTTAGTCTAAACAAAATTTCCAAAACTACAACCAACTTTCAGGAAAACAATTCCATAAGAATCTAAAAATCAACATCTTTTATTATTCAAACGCATCATCACACAATTATGTATCAACTATTCTGACAGCTAAACTAAAATCCATTACTCGAACTAAATTGAACTAAATAATCTGAAAAATGATAAAACTTTACATGCATCGGAATTTTCACAAAATTATTAACAAGCCAAACAAACATATATCAACTATTCCCATAAACTCGAATCATAAATGCAAGAACCATATTTCGGAAATCAGAAAAATTAACAATCGAAACATGCACCACGAATCTCGATTTTAAACGAATTAACTTTATAATTTCGGGCTCAACGTAACATCATTGTCGCCACCGGTTCACCGGAGTTCATCACCGGCGGTGGTTTGACCCGGAGGTTTCCATTTTTTTGGGCTTCCAATCACGGGTTTTACCTTTAATGTCCAGATTCGGTTTAATCAAATATTACTCGTCAAAAATTGAGCTTTAAAACTCAAAAATAAATCGTACTAAACCCAAAATGGGTCTTTAAAAAAATTGAACCAATCCAGGCATGCAGGTACAGAGATTGTAGAGGAAGAAAAGAGGAGCACAAGCATGGTCTCGGATCGAAAAATGACCAAGAAACGAGTAAGATATGAAGAGAGAGATTGTTACATGAGAGAGAGAGAGAGCGAATCTTCGGGAGTTTTGGTGAAGAATAAAGAGTTGGGTTATTGGCTTTTAAGGAAAAAGTAGCAGGGGCATATTTTTCCTTTGCCATTTTTATTTAACAATTTCCTGAATTTAATATATAGTTGAAAATGTACTTGAAATTTGTATAATAATTATAAAAAGATGAATTTAGATACAAAATCATGTGTTAAATTAAACATCATGAAAATATCTATCTCTCCGTATTTTCAAAAGAATATTTGATCGAACAGTTTATTTTATTGAATTTTGCAAGGTAACGCACGAAATAGAAATAATTTTCCTAAATTTATTTGAAAATATCAAAACATTAAATTAAAATTCAACTCTCATTTTTAAAAAGTCTCTAGTGTTATTCTATAGATAATAAAATAAGTTTCAATAGTCAATCATACTCCGATGATTTTATAAAATATTTGAAGGTTAAATAGACCTTATTTTTCACTCAATAAATTGTTTAAAAATACTTAAAAATTCCACAATCACAAATTAAATCATGTATGGGTAAAATAACATATATTCACATATCCCAATCAATCAAATCTCATATCTGTAAAAAAAAATTATTCAAACCCTATTTATAACTAGTTTTCACATTTATCAAACAAATAATAATTCAAATAATGATACGAATTTACATATATTTATTCAAATAATCATAGGATCATATAAGACTTTTCACATAATATTTTTCCACATAATCCACTTAATTCTCTTTTTCAATAATATCGTCAAATCCACTTTTTGTGTAATCGCCTTTATAGGTCGCGTCTCAAGTGATGGCCCGATTATCATTCCGACTTGATCATCAGTCACAAACCATAACTCAGATCTTATACCGACTCGTCAAACTGGAATTATTTATTTATAAATATTCATGTCTATTTCACGTAATTTGCACATAAACCACATAATTTACATTTTTATAATTCGCGAAAATCCCGGTTGTTACAGTTACTTTTAAGAATTTGGTTAAGAAATTTCAAAGCATAAATGCAAAAGACTAAAACAAAGAAGAAAACTACCAAAAAAATTCTTATCGATTTTCCCAAAACAAAGAAAGAAAAAAGTATGTAAACTGCTAAGGCTATTCATTAAATTACCTGTCTAGGTAATCTTTTAAGCCATGTATTCTAAAAAAATATAAATCTAACCGAACTGGTCCAATACTATTTGTACAATACTATTCTCTAGCCACCGTCCCCAATTCATAGCACTGTAAACAAAATATAAATGCTTAAGGCAACTAATTATCTTACCGGTCCTACTAATCCTATAAGCCAAACTATCAATCAATGAATCAATCAGTACCCAGTATATACCGTCTAGGACAGTGTCTCGTGAGGGTATATTGTATGCAGTCTTACCCTCATTCCAAAGAATTAAGAGTTTATTTTCTCAAAAGATCCACGGCTTGTATGTGCACATATATGTGTGTACGTAAAAGTAAGCGAGAAAATACCTTGGCCCAGGGTTTTCTTCACATGGCACTTACCTATACCATAAAAACCATCTTCCTCCTTAATTCTCAAATTCCTGACCAAAACTCACACTCGTTGCCACATCCAAGATTTAGCCGCAACCTTTTCTCCTGATTATAATTATTTTCGTTTTTGTAGGATGGTCCGGTCTATTGCTCTTTCCTTGTGCCTATTTCACTTTAGGAGGCTGGTTCACAGGTACAACCTTTGTAACTTCACTGGGCATAGGAATTCGCTCAAATCTTTGTGATATATGGAATCAACATTGAAACTGAGGTAGAACTTGGAAGAGGGAAAAAGAACCAATGTTTATATAGTGAAATAGTGGGGCGCATATCTATGAGCCAAACTATGTTCTAGACAAAATATAAATCTAACCTAACTGACCCAATACTAATGGGCATAATTCTATTATCTAGCCACTCCACCCAATTCATAACACCCTGAACACTCTCTCTCATGTAGTAATATTGATTGAAAATAAGTGTCATGACATCGAGGTTATTATATATTTGGTTCAATGTAAAAATAAATATGTTTACTTAATATATTTTATATCTTTACATTTAAAAATTAAAATAATCATCACTTTATACATTTTTTTAGTCAGTAACTTATGTTAATTAAGATTAAAGATGTAAACTAGAATATATATATATGATAGGTCACACAACACTGTAGAAGGGGGTTGAATACAATGTAGAATTCAATCAAATCGATTTAAAACACAAGTAACAGAAGACAGATGTATTCGATATAAAAAACTCTGTTACAATGGAACTATTCTCTCTCGGTGATGAACAAATATCACGAGAGCTTCTAGGTTACAATGTGTGATCTTCTCGATGATCGTAACACATATAGTGTAAACCTATGTATGTGTTTATATAGACACATAGTTACAAGATAACTTCTAATTGATATGGAATATAATTTTGTCTCCTAAAATATATCAATCAGATATCTTATATAATTCTTCTAGTCCTCTAACTCTTTCCATGCATATCTTCTTCTTGTATTAGTCTCGGTCTTCTTTCCTGTAAATCAGCTTCCTTCCTTAACTGTCAGTCCTCCAGTACTTAAGTTATGATATCCATCTTCTGATATTATCTTCTGATAATCTAAGTTCTGATATCCTTAAGTCCTGACCTCCAGTATGTCCTGATTCCAGTAAGAACTGATATTTCCTATTAGTTAAGATCTGAAAACTAAACATGAAATATATTAGACATGACATCTCAAATATATCCAACAATCTCCACCAACTTGTAAATTATGCAAGAATGTACAAGTTAATAGATTTGATGAAGTAAAAAACATTTAAGTTCAAATGTAATAAGAGTTTAATAAGACTATTAACTACAACTTACAAAACATCCAGCTTTACCAATATCACTGAATCAATCTGAATCCATAATGATTCTTAACAAAATCATTTATCAGATTATCTTCAGCTTTCTTCAGAACTTCAGCTAACTGTGCTTTGACCTGCATCAGTTCTTCTTCTTTACTATCACCAATTTGATAAATGGCTGTTCTGAGAGCTTGAATGGATGTTCTTTCAAGTCCATCACCAAGTCTGATAACCTTAGGATGTGAAGAGTTTTCATTATAACATAAGCATCTTCCTTTCAGAATAACTTCCACCTTAGCAATTTTCTTCAGCATAGGAATTTCTCTTCCATCGCCTTCAGTAATCATTGGACTGTAATGAGAAGTCTTTGTACCAGAGATTCTGAATAGATCTCTTATAGTCTTCAAAATGTATTTTGACCATCTTCTTGTAACATCAGATTTTATTTCCAAAAGATAGTGAATATGTTGAAGTTCTCTGATAGACTTCTTTAGTACATCAGTATCAGCTAATCTATAAGTCCTTCCATCATTGAGAAATAAGATCAATTTCTCTTTTAGATTCTCCTTATCATGAGCATCTATCACAACTTGAGCAGACAACACCTTGTCAATGTTCCTTTCTTTAATTTGTTCATATGGTTTGTCTGTCAACATGAAAGGATCCCTTGGAGTTACCTCTACTCCAGTTTGAATCTTCTCTTCATCAGAACCTAATCCAGCTCTATCTCTAGGTTGCTTGGCTCTCAACCCAAATGTAGCGAGTTGATTAATCACGAGATTGGATTTTGGTTCAACTGGAGTAGCTTTCTTCCATTACAGCTTCTTCTTATCAGCAATTGTCATTTTATCCAAATCAACTTGAGAATTTTTAGTAGTTGATGTCTTGATAGCTTGATCAGAATTTGTTGTTTCTTCTGTACCTTACTGTCATTTATTCTGAACAATAACTTGAGCAGTGTCAGAGGTTGTTTTAGAATCTTCATTTATCTTTCTTCTTTTCAGAATTTGAACAGTTTCATCTTCAATAAGATTATCATCAGTTACTTGAACCATTTTACATATTGGTTTCATCAGATCTTGAGAAGTTTTCAAGTCTAGTGACTTGGTTGGTTCATAAATTTTTCCTTTCCCTTTGTCTTTGGGATCACTCTCACTCTGTGATCTAGTCTTGAACTTTGAAGTTTCAGAATTTGACTTTTCTTTGATCATAATGCCTTTTTCCTTAGGCCTTGGAGGTTTCTTTGCATCAGAAGCTTTAGACTTAGGATTTGTCTTTTCAGCAGCAAATCTAGCTTCTTCCTCCTTGAGAGTTTCTAAATCCATTCCTGGATTATGTTTTAAAAATAATCTTCTTGTTATCTCCTCATCAAGTGTCTGGATTTTAGGATCTTTGTAATAAACAGTAGTCTGCTTCCCCTTTAACTTCAAAGTTTGCAAAAACCTCTGAGAGTCTTCAGATCCTAACTGAATCAGAATATCAGAACTTGACATCAGACTTTGCTGATCACCACTTGACTTAGTCTTTGAGCATTCACATCATCAGAACTTGACTTGTTCTGAATAGAGGATTTTCCTTGAACTTTTCTTTAACCTCTGCTCTTTTCAGAGTTTCCCTGGTCATCACCTTTATAATCCTTTTCTTCAGTTCTTGAGTAGGTGAGCATTTGGACTTAACTACCTTCTCCCCCTTTTTGGCATCATCGGGAAGTAAGAGAGAAAGAAGAAGTTCAACTGAAGATTGGATTTCATCCAATTGAGCTTTCTGAGAAGCTTGATTAGCCAGGACCTCAGCAATTTGGACCTGTTACTCCTCTTGAGTTTTCTCAATGACTGTAACTTTTTCAGAAATAGGTCTGATATACCTGTGTCATTAGCAGTGTCTTTGGCTTGAGCTGGAAGGGCTTAATGATAAATGGTTCTTGTGAGATCATAGATTCCTGATCCCTTTCCTCAGCTTCTTCAGTATCTTCTGATATAGCCTTAGCCAAATACCTCATAGCATTCATTTTCTTTAATCTCATTGCCAATGAAGGAGTTGCTACAATAGCATCAGAATTTACAGATTTTCTTTTCAAAGTATCAGAACTTTGAGCTGCTATCTCTTTCTGAGAAGTAACATTCTCAGCTTCAAGTGTCACAGATGCAGATGCATGAACCCGTGCTTCAACCAATTTGTTGACTGAATATGGGGATTGCATCGAAGTTAGAACATTTGTTTGCAAAAGCCTTGGTGATGCAGTCAAATAGAAACTCCATTCCCTCCTTATGTAAGGTCTCTTCTATTGACCCAGCTTTGCCAATGTCTTTTCATACCCCAGAGTGGCTATCATATTTTGAAGAATAGGTTCCTCAACAGTTGTATAGGCTTTATTTTCAGGCAACTGCAGTGCTTGGCGTACTGTAGCCAAAGTTACGACATGCTCATCCTCCCCTGTTGTAAAGATTATACTTGGGGTCCCTTGAGCACCACCATCATCATATACTCCACTTTGCCAGAAATCCAGCACTTGAGTTCCAGAGACTGCATCAGGTTGGGTCAGAGCGTACCCAATATCAGAATTAGCGAGAAAATCCTGAATGAAGTGAAGTTCCGATGGAGCTTCAGCTTTGCTAAGAATGGCGGAGTAGTTGTTAGGAACAAACTTAGCTCCATTGAAAAGTACGTCTTTTGGTGCCATCTCTGTAAGAAAATAAGTGAGAAAGAGAGTGTTTGCAAAGTGTTTGTTAAAAGTCCTGAAAGAAAATGCTTCAGAGAATATTAGAGCGAGAGAGAAAGTAAAAGAGATTAAGAATAGAAAAGTAAGTAAAAGATTAGAAAATCTTTTAACTCCCATATATATACTCTCTCCACTCAACAGTTATATTTTTGAAGCATGGGATACACTTTACACCTGGCACCGTGTAAACAGTCAATAAACGATTAGAGCAGGAGTTAATGGGCACGTAAAATAAATAATAATTACCATGCACATGCAGTTTTTCAGGACATACAAGTTAACCACTAACCCATAATGATTATGACAGTTTTTATCTCACCCAAATTTATTCTGATTTAAATATGATTGTTTCAGATTTTACCACAAATAAGTCAAGTAAAGAAAAATGCCACGTAAACATCAAAGATTCCATCAGGATTTAATATCAGAACTTAACTTATATCAGATTTTTAACAGTCATTAGAACATGGCTTCTGTACTCAAAAAGTGAATATCTTT
This sequence comes from Apium graveolens, assembly GCF_009905375.1. NCBI lineage: Eukaryota > Viridiplantae > Streptophyta > Magnoliopsida > Apiales > Apiaceae > Apium > Apium graveolens. Next base: position 236,908,536 of record NC_133651.1, on the reverse strand, counting down.
TTCTGTGATTATTCATACAAATACTGACTTGTTTCTTCAGAGTTTAATCATCAGAACTTCCATCAGAACTTGTCCTCAGAATTTATGCAAATGACAATTAACTGTTTGTCAAAAACAACTTAATCACCACATTAATTTTCATCATTCATATGGAGTAAGAGTGTGTGCATTAGCAAAATATCAGATAAAGATTAAAGTCTGATAAACTTCAATATATCTTAGAATTAAGGCATAACTAAGAAAAGTGCTTAAAAGCTGTCATTAATAATGAAGCCTACTATAGAATGAATTTGTGCATGAGTCCACCTCAACTGTTTGTGCTCATTTTATGCATCTTTTGAAATTCCTTTTTACAGTGGCTTCTCAGTGTAAGTGAGTTACAACTGCTTATCAGAATTTATGTTGTTATCAGAGTATTTCTCCAGTAACCATAGAGTGTGAAAAGTCACCAAGAAATTTTTTTGCTTTTCTAATGCATATTACTTAATACCAGTAATGCACTTGGGTCTTCCCTTCCATATTTTTACTCTAGATCTCAAAGGAGTACCTGATTTTTATTCTTTTCTTTTCTTTTGATAAGTGAGGCTTATCAGCACTTAGTTTATTCTTAAGATTTACTGACATCAAAATTTGACAGATAAGAAACAAGAATCTAGTTTGTGACTTAGTAATAAGATACACAAAGTAAACTTGACTAAGCTCAATATCAGAATCTGCTTGTGTTAATGAGTTTCCACATAAATAACTAATTCAAACATGGGATTTCTAGTATGTTAAAGACTAGTAGGTCAGCATCTAGCACAGTTATCCTCATTGGATTGAATAGTCACAGAACATTCAAAACACTTATCAGAGTATATAAATCCACATCAGATAACAATCAACATTTAATGAATTTTCAAATTAAGCACAGATGACATAGAGATAATACAATCTGTAAACACTGATCATAAAGTCTGATGCATGAGAACAAAAACTAAGCAGATTTAGAGAAAGAACCTGAAACCATTCCAAGTTCATTTACCAATCTTATAAAAGTAGCTTCACATAGTGGTTTTGTGAAGATATCTGCTAGCTGTTGATCTGTTGGAATAAAATGCAATTCCACTGTACCTTCATCCACATGTTCCTTTATGAAATGGTACCTAATGATGATGTGCTTTGTCATTGAGTGTTGAACTGGATTACCTGTCATAGCAATAGCACTTTGATTATCACAGTAAATAGGGATTTTAGAAAATTCTAACCCATAATCCAGTAACTGATTCTTCATCCAAAGAATCCGTGCACAACAGCTTCCTGCAGCAATATATTTTGCTTCTGCAGTTGATGTGGAAATTGACTTTAGTTTCTTGCTAAACCAAGAAACCAATCTGCCTCCAAGAAATTGGCAGCTTTCACTAGTGCTTTTCCTGTCTATTTTGTATCCTGCAAAATCTGCATCTGAGTAACCAATTAGCTTAAAATCTGATTCCCTAGGATACCACAATCTTAGATCAGCTGTACCCTTAAGGTACTTGAAAATTCTTTTGACAGCTAATAAGTGAGGTTCTCTTGGATCAGCCTGAAATCTTGCACAAAGACAGGTAGCATACATGATATCAGGTCTACTTGCAGTTAGATAGAGTAAGGAGCCAATCATACCTCTTTAGTTAGTAATATCTACTAATTTACCAGTATCCTTATCTAACTTGGTTGCTGTGGCCATGGGAGTGGATGCAGTTGAACAAACTTGTATTCCAATTTTTTTCAGTAAATTTCTGGTGTACTTGGATTGATAGATAAAAGTGCCTTCTTCAGTTTGCTTGACTTTAAGGACCAGAAAATAGTTGAGTTCTCCCATCATACTCATTTGATATCTTGACTGCATTAGCTTTGCAAATTTCTCACACAGTTTGGAATTAGTAGAACCAAATATGATATCATCAACATATATCTGTACCAAAAGTAAGTCCTTTCCATGGTTGAGGTAGAATAAAGTCTTGTCAATTGTGCCTCTGTGAAATCCACTTTCCAGAAGGAATTGAGCTAAAATCTCATACCATGCTCTTGGAGCTTGCTTAAGACTATAAAGTGTTTTGTCAAGCCTGTAGACATGATTGGGAAATTTAGGATCTACAAAGCCTGGAGGTTGTTCAACATATACCTCTTCTTCCAATTCTCCATTGAGAAAAGCACTTTTCACTTCCATTTGAAAGAATTTAAACTTCTTGTGAGCAGCATAAGCCAAAAAGATCCTTATGGCTTCCAATCTAGCAACCGGTGCAAATGTTTCATCATAATAAATACCCTCATATTGAGAGTAGCCTTTAGCAACTAGTCTTGCTTTATTCCTTGTAAATATGCCATCACTGTAAGTTTTGTTTCTGAAGACCCATTTTGTACCAACAACTGATCTTTTCTTTGGTCTTGGCACTAGGGTCCAAACTTTATTTCTTTCAAATTTATTTAACTCTTCCTGCATTGCTTGCACCCAATCAACATCTTGAAGAGCTTCTTCCACTTTCTTTGGTTCAGTCTGAGATAGAAAAGAATGATAGAGACATTTATTTGAAGTTGCAGTTCTAGTTCGGACACCTGCTTCAGGATCTCCAATGATTAAATCAGGTGCATGTGCTTTAGTCCACTTCCTTGCATATGGAAGTTGATCTCTAGAACTGGATCCTCCCCCATGATCCATGTTATCTCCATCGGCATTTTCTGATGCTCCCCATGTAGTTATGCTCTCTGAGACTTTAGAATTTGAGTTTGATTTTTCAGGAGTTGAAGAATTAGAGCTTCCAAAATTATCAGAATTTGGCTCATCAGAACTAGATGAATCAGAACTTGTAGAGCAAGTGACAAGTTCTGATGATTCTCGAGAGTGTTAGGGTGTGGTAGGATCTTCAGCTTGCTCCCCCTGGATAGGTGCATTTTCCTTTGGAGTTGTTACCACAGTTTCAATGACATCAGAACTTAATCCATCAGAACTTACAGGATCAGGATATAAGTCATCAGAATTTCCAGAATCAGAATTTAAATCTTCATTCTCAAATCTCAGCTGATCATGATCATTGAAATCTTCAAGTCCAGTAATCTTCTTATCATCAAAAGAGACATTGATATATTCTATGACAACCCTTGATCTTAAATTGTAGACTCTGAAGACTTTTGTGGAAAGTGGATATCCAACAAAAATTTCTTTATTAGCTTTTAGATCAAATTTTGACAACTGCTCAGGATGAGTCTTAAGAACAAAACACTTGCAACCAAATACATGAAAGTATTTCAGATTTGGCTTCTTTTTCTTCACCATTTCTTATGGTGTTTTTCCATGCTTGTTTAGGAGTATAGCATTTTTGTGTAAAACAAGCAGTCTGCATAGCTTCAGCCCAAAAATAGGTTGGTAGCTTTGCTTCATCAAGCATTGTTCGTGCAGCTTCAATGAGAGTCATGTTCTTTCTTTCTACAACTCCATTTTGCTGTGGAGTTCCAGGTGCAGAAAATTCCTGTTTAATTCCATGATCTTTGCAAAACTCTTCCATGATTGAATTCTTGAACTCAGTGCCATTATCACTCCTTATGATTTTAAAAGAATCTTTGATCAATTTAACCAACGGTTTGACATGATCAGTTACAGTAGATGATGTTACAGTCTTCTTGTGCAAAAAATACACCCAAGTGTATCTTGTGAACTCATCCACTATAACCATAGCATATTTCTTCTTTATAATAGACATGACATTGACTGGACCAAATAGATCAACATGCAGTAGGTGATAAGGCTCAAGAATTCATGACTCAGTTTTGCTCTTGAAAGAAGATTTTCTTTGTTTTACCTTCTGACATGAATCACAAAGGCCATCAAGAGCAAATACTATTTTTGGCAGTCCTCTCACAAGATCTTTCTTTACAAGCTCATTTATATTGTTGAAATTTAAATGAGAGAGTTTCTTGTGCCAATTCCAGCTTTCTTCAATTGATGCTCTACTCAACAGACAGATTGCAGAACCATCAGTAATTGTTGAAAGTCTGGCTTCATAGATGTTACCATGCCTGTATCCTTTCAGAACCACTTTTCCTGTAGAATTACTTATAACTTCACAGTGTTCTTCAAAGAAATCCACATGATAACCTCTGTCACATATTTGACTTATACTCAACAAATTATGTTTAAGTCCTGAGACTAGAGCTACTGATTCAATGATGACATTCCCAAGATTGATCTTGCCATATCCCAGAGTTTTTCCAATGTTGCCATCTCCATAAGAAACTCCTGGGCCAGCTTTCTCCACAAAATCTGATAGCAGGGCTTTATTTCCAGTCATATGTCCTGAACATCCACTATCCGTAACTAGGATGTTCTTCCTGTTGCCCTGCAATCACAAAGACCACTAATGGTTAGTTTTAAGGACCCAGACTTGCTTGGATCCTTTGGCCTTTTAAAGTTTGTTAAATTTGCAGCGGATTTAACATCAGAGTTTATGCTAACATTTTTCTTATTAGTATTAACAGTATCAGACTTTGCATCATACTTTACACTAGAAGGAATTAAAGCAACTTTCTTCAAAGAAGGTTTTATCTGATAATAATCATAGTACAAACTATGATATTCCTTACAAGTATAAATGGAATGCCATATACTACCATAATGAAAACAAGGATTTTGTGGCTTAAACTTAACAGATTGACTCTTAACTCCTGACTTAGAAGGTAAGGAGTTTATATTCTTATTCTTCCTGCAAAAAGAAGCCAGATTGTTAGAGTTTCCACAGTTATAGCATTTCTTTCTAGGAGCATTAGGAACAGGCATATAATTGTTGCTTTTATTCACACCTTCCTTTCCATTCCTATTTTTCCAAGCTACGTTTACCTTATTTACACTGGTAATCTCTTTCATCTGTCAGACTTTCTTCCTTTGCCTTCAGATTTTCTGAAGCCCTTCTTACCAGAACTTCTTCCTTTCCTGGAAAACTTCTTCCCTTTCTGAATTTCCAATAGGCTATCTTTGTGATACCCTTCACCATAAGAGCACACAATTTCATCATCTCTTCATCAGCATCTACTTCAGGTAAACTTTCAGTTTCTGAGTCATCATCTTCATCAGAACTTGATGAATCTGAATCAGACCTTATGATGAGAGCCTTTCCTTTGCCTTTCTTTGAGGCAGCCACTTTAGGGGATTCCTCCTCAGCTTTAAGAGCAACTTTCCTTGACTTTCTTCCATGCCTCTTGCTTCTTTGAACCATCTCAAGTTCATGAGTCTTGAGCATACCATAAATTTCATCAAGAGTAGTTTCATCAAGAGCATAGTTGTCTCTTATAATAGTTGACTTCAAATCCCAAATTTCAGGAATAGCTAAAAGGAATTTAAGATTTGAATCTTCAAGATCATATTCCTTGTCCACCAGTGATAGATCATTCAAGAGTTTAACAAATCTGTCATAAAAACTAGTTAATGACTCATCAGCTTTTGAGTCAAAGTGCTCATACTCTTGAGTGAGTATAGTCCTCATGTTCTTCTTGATTACATCAGTTCCCTGACACCTTGTTTCCAAAGCATCTCATATCTCCTTTGCAGTCTTGTATTGAATTACCATGTTTGACATGACATTATTAATGGCACTATGCAGCAAATGCCTTACCTTTGTATCCTTGGCAATATATGAGATATCTTCAGCTGTGTATTCACTTTTCTCCTTTAGTATGGTATTTGTTGGCTGATATGCAACCACAACAGAGAGCTTGATTGGATTATGTGGTCTTTCATAAATTATGTCAAGGTATTCTGGATATGTAGCTTCCGGAAACATATCCATCTTTACTTTCCATATGGGATACTCAGAAGGTCTCAGTATGGGAACCCTGATAGTCTTATATCGACTGTGGGTTTGAGTCTTTGGAGTTTCTTCAGATTTGGCGGGCTTGGTTGGATTTTCTACTTCTTCAGACATGATTGTTTGGATCTTTACTGTATGTGTGTTTACAGATAGGCTCTGATACCACTTGTTAGGTCACACAACACTATAGAAGGGGGTTGAATACAGTGTAGAATACAATCAAATCGATTTAAAACACAAGTAACAGAAAACAGATGTATTCGATATAATAAACTTTGTTACAATGGAACTGTTCTATCTCAGTGATGAACAAATATCACGAGAGCTGCTAGGTTACAATGTATGATCTTCTCGATGATCGTAACACATATAGTGTAAACCTATGTATATGTTTATATAGACACACAGTTACAAGATAATTTCTAATTGATATGGAATATAATTCTGTCTCCTAAAATATATCAATCAGATATCTTATATAATTCTTCTAGTCCTCTAACTCTTTCCATGCATATCTTCTTCTTGTATTAGTCTTGATCTTCTTTCCTGTAAATCAGCTTCCTTCCTTAACTGTTAGTCCTCCAGTACTTAAGTTCTGATATCCATCTTCTGATATTATCTTCTGATAATCTAAGTCCTGATATCCTTAATTCCTGACTTCCAGTAAATCCTGATTCTAGTAAGAACTGATATTTCCTGTTAGTTAAGATCTGAAAACTAAACATGAAACATATTAGACATGACATCTCAAATATATCCAATAATATATATATATATATAAGTTTTTGTTCTCTTTAGACCACGGCCTACTAGAGTCACTGGTCCGAGTACTATGATGTATTATTTATAAGAGACTATGATCAGAGTGGCTGAAAATTTGAGCTTCAAAATTAAAAATGTTTAATATTTATTTGTTCAAAATTTAATGTTTAATATTTACGCGTATTGGGATGGAAACTATATTGATATTAAAATATAAATGTAAATGTATATTCTCATTTGTTTATTATAATAGTGTTCTTTGCATTAAGGTTTTAAAAGAGAGATTATAGTGAGCAATTGCTAACTATAATATACACATTTGGTAAAGTCCGTAACCATGACTTATCAATCCAATCATTATTACATCTTTGTCTTTGTATTATTATTTTTAGTTATTTGTTCTCAAATATTGAAAAAACTTACAAAGATATAGTATACTATTACTTCCTCCATCCAACTCATTTTTCTACATACTTTTTTTATGCTTGACACGTATTTTAAGACTACTAAAAACATAGTGGGTGAAAGCCAAAAATAATAATATTTAAATAACAATTGCCCAAAATACCCACTAAAATTTTAAACTGCCCAAAATACCTATCAGATACTCCATTTTCAGTGGAGTAACAGCTTGATACTCCACTGGCATAGGAGTATCGGGACAATACTCCTTTGTTGGTGGATAGTATCATGCCTTATACTCGATACTCATTTGTCAGTGAAGTAATATGTGAGATATTTTATCGTCAGTGGAGTATCATCCAAAATTATTAAATTATTATAGTAAGGTCCACACTTTAATTATATTTAGGTTATAGGACACCCTAAACCCTAAATCAATTATACTTTTATTCATTTTTTTAAATATTCCTAAACCCCATATGCGGAATTGTTAAAATATAAAATATTAAAAATTATAAAATACGATACATGTTTAAAGAATAAAATATTGAATAAATATTTATATTTTCTTAGAAAACTATATAATGCTTACTCCACTAAAAAAGGAGTAACAGGACTGATACACCATTGACAGAGGGGTATCAGTCATGATACTCCACTAACAAAGGAGTATCACCCTAATAATCCACTAGAAGTGGTGTAACTAAAAGTGGTGTATCATCTTAATACTCCACCAGTGGTGGAGTATCTTGTGGTTATTTAGCACACCTTATTTTAGAATGGGTATTTTGGGGCAAAAAAACCTCTCGAAAAAGGTATTTTGATCATTTTTTTAAGCACAGTTCTATAATTTATTTTAAAGTTTTCTTTTCTATAAAAATATAAAAACATTATATTTTTATTTAAAATAAAAAATATTAAAAATTATTTAGGAAATCATACTTTATGAATGTTTTAAAATGCTTGATGATCCACGTCCCCCAATATAAATAACATGCATGGACGGAGGGAGTAGTTATTTTTTTGACATCAGAGGATAATTTCATTAATTGAATCACATATTCTTAAAGAGTATAACACGAGATATAAAAGAGAATAAATATCCTAGAATTACATAATAGAAATAAAGCACTCTTAAATCAAAATAGAAGAATATCGAAAAGTCTAACATAATATTTGAATTGAATGATTTGTTCATCTTAAGCACTTAAGGGGAATCATGACATTTTAATCGATACAATCAAACGTATATATGTTTGGGAATAAAAAAATTATTATTGAAATTTTTTTTGCATGCAGAAGGGTCCATCATTATTAATAAGCTCTCCACCAATAAAATTTTACAAACTTATAAAACATGGATTTTTAGCACGTGCCCTTAGTATACACTAAAACCTTCGACAACGAAAATATCCCAAAGAAATATATTCCAATTACACAATCGCTTCCTTTTACATAATCATTTTTAGAGCCTGTTTAGATAAAATTAAAATATCTGCTCATTACTTAATGTTGTTAAAAGCAATAACGGAAAAGTAAAACATTGAAATACTATTTGTTTGGACATTTTCTAATATAGATAATTTATAAGTTACTAACAATGTAATTTTTCCATTCGAATTGTTAATGGAGGAATTTGGTTAACAAAGATTTGAGGTTCACGGCCAGAATCAAGATCTGCAGCGGTGGTCCTTCGCCGTGAAAGTCATTGGAATATGGTGATTCTAATGAATCGGAGCTGAGATTGTAAGGATGTTTGGTGGTGGCGTATTGAGCTCTCGCTTTGAATCCCTTACAATGTGCCTACATACCTCCTTTTCTAGAGGATCAAGCACTATATATTTCTTAGAGAACAAGAAACCTAGATGGACTTGGCTTCTCATTCCGTGGCCCAATTGGAGTTGCCGAATCAACTTTCTATTATAATTCAAACATTGATTTGTTTTAGGAGTGCCCAGCGATGTAGCCTAGTCATAAAGGCCCAAGACTCAGTTACGACTTTGGAACTTCACGGATAAGGAAACTCCCCGGCCAGTGGATATCCCATCTGTCACTGCTATTTTCATCGATTATAACCACATTTATAGAATTGACTTACCTCAAATGCTCAAGTGCATCCTTGCCCACCGATCAGGATAACCCACCAGACTACAGGACAAGTGATCCAAGGCGTATAAGTACAAAGTGCGAGATAACCCCAAAGTCTCCCGACAAAGACAACCAGTCGAATGGAGAGACAGGGCTCCCAAAACACACACTAAGTGTGTAACGAATGCTCCCCTAAAAAGACAACCCGCAAGACTACAAAATGATGTTTTCAATATGTTTTTCGGGATGTCGGGCACCCGGAGGCCCTATTTTCTTCATAGGGAGCGCCCTGAAAGGGGTCGGAGCCCTTTGAAGGCTAATCTGAATGCTTATAGCGCGCCATAGGCATGGGAGAGCTCCCCCCGGGGCTCCTCTTATTCATTTGTGCACTTCTTAAATTTTATTCACTTCCCAGTTTAGTTATTGGAGTAAGCTCCTTGTTAATCCTTCATATTTATTCAACTTGCATTACGGAGTGGCCATCCGGTATGGCTTTATAGCACGCAGCGCGCCTTAAACGGTCCGTAGATATTTTCCCAGAGCCCAGACCATTTCTTGATTCTTCATAGCTTTATTCTTTCTCATTTAGCTTAAAACACCTTTTGTGGACTCCTTCATCAATACTTGTTCTTCGTCGACACCTTTTACTATAGCGATCGTCGTAACATTATCCTCGTAGCGACCATCGCATGGCTCCTTTATTATGATTGTTATAAACTTCTGTTGTAATGATCTCTGTAAACCTTCGTGTTAAACTTCATCAATTATCGTCGCAACTCCTCATCGTTGATAGTCATCGCAGGTGGCCGCCATACAGGGCTAGCCCTGTATAGGGCACGCCCAAGTCTCCTGAGACGCGTTCTTCGGAGCTTGTACTTCTTTCTTGACGACGATCCGACCCATTTCCTCGAAAATCCTGTGACGCCCTCAATCTCGGGGTTAGGAAATGAGGACTCACACACCTCTAATCTAATAATTAAATATGCAAAAACCCTGATTAACTACTAACAGGATCAACAGGATAAAGTATGAGACAAGATTATAACTACCAATCACAAAATATAACTTACAGGCCCAAAATATTATTAAATAACCAATATCGATTCCGGCTGGGAACCGATAGATAACCCATTGTATCTTTATACACTTCTTCCTAGGCGCGAGCTCACTCATAATTACCACTACCTGCTCTGGAAACCAGAAGCTCTCAACACGGTAGGGACCACCAGGTACGCTCTTACTAGCAGTGCGCCTAAGCCTGGCCATCTTCTTGCTTAACTGTCATGGTTAGCAGGCATTCTACTTTATTTGATATAGGTGGCAGATTTCCATCTTTTGGGTTAAGGAAAGGTTTCTGAAGAAAAGTGTGGGGCTTTCAAGGAACAAGGCTAAAAGCAGGACGAAAGCCATATAAACTAACATGCAATCACTTTTAGGCCATATAAACTTAGTGTTTACCAAGATTAACTCACAAAAATCAAATTCCTCTTCTTATTAGCACAAAATCTGAACCTAAACTTAGCATGCAACAACAATTTCATTCCTTTTTAATCTAATAACAATCCATAATCACTTTAAACAAGTTAACTCAAATCAATATCTTCAAAGATCAAAACCATTTGGGTTTTTCAAGAATGACACATGCAATAATCGAAATAAGTGTTTGGTATAGTAGAGCTCATTTTTTAACATCATGGCTCACCACCGGTTCACCAGAGTTCATCACCGGTGGCGGTGCATCTCGGTGGTGCCCTTATTCGAGGGTGTCCAACCACGAAACCCCCGATTACCATCAATTACGCAAAATAACTAACATACACATCTTCTCTATCATTTGTTTACAAAGAATCAAGCTTAAACAAGATGTCATCAACAATAATAACAAGAACCAAGTGATTCTCGGGTGAACACATACACACCGAGCACACACATCACACACACATCGACATGCAAGTGGGTATACACACATGCACACACGTCTACCTACATATAAGTGTTTAGCAAGAAGATTTAGGGATGATTGGTGAGTTTGATCAAAGAAAAGAGAGGTCTACCGAGAGAGATTGAAGAAAGCCGAGAGAGAGAGAGAGAGAGAGAGAGAGAGAGAGAGAGAGAGAGTTCGAGTGAGAAGGAGAGAAAAGAGAGAAGAGAGAAAGTGAAGGCACGGGAGCAAGAAGAAGAAAAAAGAAAGGGGGTGAGTTTATATATCACTAAAAAAAAGGGCAATTTGGTAATCTTCTAATTCCTTTTTCACTCTTACTTGTCCCATCTTTTTACTAAAATAAAACAAGGATTAAATATAAAATATATCTCTCTCGGGAAGTCGAGAATTATTTAAAATGACATTTTTAATACGTAGGCCTCGAAATTAGCTTTTTAACCAGTACTCATAATAAGATTTTGAGCGAACGGTTGATTTTATATGAATCTCGCAAACTTGCTTTAATAATAACATTTCTCACATAAAATCAATTTAAAAATGCAAAGATCAACAATCAAATTCACTCATCATTTTTAAAAAGTCTCTAGGACCACTACGAAGATCACAGAACAAATCCCATGTTTTTATCTTACTCGAATAATTTTATAAAAATGCACGAAGGTTAAACCTTTATTTAAATCACGTAATTCCTTTAAAATTCACAAAAACTGTCACAGATCACATAGCCATGCACACAGACAACAATCTCACATATATAATCACATAACGACTCAGGTCTGATTATAGAATCTATCCCTCTTTAATATTTATCCTCTTTTACGCGTACCGGGTCACGTTCCGCCTGACGGCCCGACGCTCAGCGTTTCGATTACGCTTCTTATTCTCATTATCAATCAACACGTCACTTAGGACAAAATACTTTATTACTCATTCATTTCATTCAATCACACATAATTCACATTTCATATTCTTTAATTCCTTACTAGGACGGGTTCCGTTCTACCTGACGGCCCGACACCACAGCTATACTTCTAAGCTGACTCTTTAAATTGGAACGTTTATATCCACACTCCTAAACTCTAGTGTACATAAAAGACAATTAATCAGCACTTAATCACATAATTATAATCATATCACATAACACATACTTTATTGACTTAATTACGTCGAAAAATTCTCAGTCGTCACAATCTACCCTCCTTAAACGGATTATGTCCCCAAAATCTAATCTAAGCAAATAGATGGGGATACTTTTCTTTCATTTCTCTTTCTAATTCCCAAGTCGATTCTTCGACTAATGGATTTCTCCACAACACTCTAACTAGAGGTACAACTTTATTTCTAAGCGTCCTTTGTTTTCGATCCAAAATTCGCACTGGCTGTTCCACATAGGACACATCTGGTTGGATTTCCACTGGTTCCAACTCGATCACATGGCTCGTATCAGCATTATACTTCATTAGAAGAGATACATGAAACAGATTGTGCAGATGTTGCATTTGCGGCGGTAGCCCCAATTCATATGCCACTTTCTAAATTTGTCGCAATACTTCAAATGCTCCAATATACCTTGGACTCAGCTTTACTTTCTTTCCAAAGCGAGTTAAACCTTTCCAAGGAGATATCTTTAATAAGACTTTGTCTCCAGTTTCGAATTGCACATCTTTCCGTTCTTGATTTGCGTACTTTGCCTGTCGATCTTGAGCTGCAATTAATCTCTTTTGAATCGTTTCAACCTTTTTATTCGTTTGCTGAACTAGCTCTGGGCCAATTTACTTGCGCTCACCAACATCATCCCAATAAGTAGGGGATCTACACTTTCTTCCATGCAACGCTTCATAAGGCGGCATGCCAATACTCGCGTGATAACTGTTGTTGTAGGAAAACTCAATTAAGGGCAAATGATCATCCCAATTTCCTTTGAAATCTATTGCACAGGTTCGTAACATGTCTTCAATCATCTAAATTATCCTTTTACTTTGTCCGTCTGTCTGCGGATGATATGCCGTACTCATTTTCAATTTCATTCCCAAATGATCATGGAATTGTCGCTAAAATCTCGAATTAAACCTTGGATCTCTATCAGACACGATAGATACAGGAACTCCATGACGCATCACGATCTCATCCAGATACAATTTGACCAACTTCTCTAATGAAAACCTTTCGTTTAACGGCAAGAAATGTGCTGACTTTGTCAACCGATCGATTACCACCCAAATCGCATCGTGATTTGACTTGGTTTTAGGTAATCCTACCACGAAATCCATCGCTATATGTTCCCATTTCCATTCGGGTATGTCCAGTGGCTGAAGCAATCCGCTTGGCCTTTGATGTTCTGCTTTAACTCTTTGGCACGTGTAACATTTACTTATCCATTCCGCAATTTTCTTTTTCATGTTTGGCCACCAATAATTTTCTTTTAAATCCTTGTACATCTTTGTACTTCCAGGGTGAATTGAAAATCTCGAGTTATGCGCTTCTTGCAAAATCTCGTGCTTTAGTTCCACGACATTAGGTATCCAAATACGTGAGTTAACACGGTATATCCCTTTTCCATCCTTTTGAGCTTTTATTTCTTCTCCCGTCAACTTATCCTTTTCGCGATTCATCACTTGCTCTTGGCAGCATCGAATCTTTTCCAAAATCTCGGGTTGAAACAGCATTGCATATATAGCTTCACCTCCATATTCTGGAGTTTGCACCTTTATTTCCATCTTGTCAAAGTCCTTGATTAATTCTTCCAATGATGTTAACATATTCAACCTTTCTTTTCGACTTAAAGCATCAGCTACCACATTTTCCTTTCCAGGATGATAGTTTATCGCACAATCATAGTCTTTAATCAATTCCAACCACCTTCTTTGTCGCATATTCAATTCTTTCTGAGTAAGGATATACTTTAAACTTTTATGATCCGTATAAATCTCGCACTTTTCCCCGTAAAAATAATGCCTTCAAATCTTAAGGGCAAACATAATTGCTGCCAATTCCAAATCGTGCGTTGGATACTTTTGCTCGTGCGTCTTGAGTTGCCTTGACGCATATGTTATTACCTTCCCGTGTTGCATTAACACGCATCCAAGTCCTTTATATGAAGCATCACTGAATATCACAAATTCCCCTTTGTCATCTGGTAATACCAACACTGGGGCGGTTACCAATCTCTTCTTTAACTCTTGAAAACTTTCCTCGCACCTTTCTGTCCAAACAAACTTCTCGTTCTTTCTTGTCAGTTTTGTCAACGGAACGGCAATCTTTGAGAAATCTTGCACAAATCTTCTATAGTATCCGGCTAATCCTAGAAAACTTCTGACTTCCGTCGGAGTCTTGGGTCTTTCCCAATTCATTATAGCTTCTGTCTTGGCTGGGTCCACTTTAATTCCTTCTTTATTGACTACATGACCAAGAAATTGCACTTCCTTTAGCCAAAATTCACACTTTGAAAACTTAGCATACAGTTTCTCTTTTTGCAGAATTTCCAAGGAAATCCTCAAATGCTCCTTATGATCTTCTTCCGTCTTTGAGTAAATCAGTATATCATCGATAAACACAATAACAAACTTATCCAAATACTGCTTGAATACTCTGTTCATAAGATCCATAAATGCAGCTGGCGCATTCATCAAGCCAAATGCCATTACCAAAAATTCATAGTGTCCGTATCTCGTTCGGAACGCTGACTTGGGTATATCTTCCACTTTGATCTTTAACTGATGATACCCAGATCTTAAATCAATCTTTGAAAAACACGAAGCTCCTTTTAACTGGTCAAAAAAGTCGTCGATCCGCGGTAGAGGATACTTATTCTTGATCATCAACTTATTCAGTTCGCGGTAATCTATGCACAACCTCATACTTCCATCCTTTTTCTTTACAAATAACACTGGTGCGCCCCACGGGGATACACTCGGTCGGATTACTCCTTTGTCCAACAACTCTTGAAACTGAGCTGCCAATTCCTTCATTTCGACTGGCGCCATGCGATAGGGAGCTTTCGACACTGGTTCTGTACCAAGAGTTAAGTCAATCGTAAACTCGATCTCTCTGTCTGGAGTTAGTCCAGGCAATTCATCAGGAAACACATCCAGAAAATCTTTTACTACCGGAATATCCTCGATCTTCACAGATTCTTTCTCCACGTCCACGACATGAGCCAAATAAACTTCGCATCCTTGATGTATTAATCTTCTTGCCTTAATAGCCGTTAGAAATTTCTTCTCTTGCCTCTTTCCTTTAAATATCACTTCCTCACCATCCTTGGTTCTTAACTTCACCTTCTTACTTTTACATTCTATTTGCGCCTCATGGTTTGACAACCAATCCATTTCTAGTTTAACCTCAAATTCTCCTAACTTAAAGGGAATTAAGTCAGCAGAAAAGTGCCGACCTTCTATAGACACATCACAATCAGGAAAAATCTTATTAACAACAACTTTCTCTTGATTTGCTACCCCTATAATCATATTAGGCTCTAGAGGGTACGCAACACAATTTAACTTATCAAGAATACTTTCAGAGATAAAAGATCTAGTTGCTCCAGAATCCATCAAAACTTTTACTTCTACTGAGTTTATAACAAGCATACCTGCTACCACGTCCACCTATTGCACCGCATCTTTCATTGTAATGTTAAAGGTTCTAGCTCTGGGTTGAGCTGATGGTGCTGAGAGTGACGGCGGTCCAGCAATTCTGAGAACATTAGCCTTCTGCACAGGCTCCTTGCAATTCCTGGCCATATGGCCCACTTTGCCACACTTGAAACATGTCGAATCAGGCTTCCTTACTCCATTTGGACACTCTGAAGAATAATGTCCCTTCTGGTTGCACTTAAAACACGTTATATCCAACTTATTATACCTCCCCGGGTGACTCTTTCCACAGTTCCTGCATTCGTGCATCTGGGGTCTGCTATCCTTCCCCGGTTGTCCAGCTTTCTGGAAACGGTTCTTCTGAGCTCCATTACCGGGTCTAAACATCTGGGACTTTTGGTTTTGACTTCCACCATTCTTCCTAAACTTCCCTCTGAACTTTGAGTTTCCTTGCTCTTGCTCAGAGCTTTCAAACTTCCTCTTTCTTCCTTCATTTTCTCTTCGGGCAGCTTCCCGCTCACCTTCCACTATCATTGCTTTCTGAACTAAAGCAGCATAATTCTTAATCTCCAACATTGCTATTTGACTCCTAATCCATGGCTTAAGTCCCTGTTGGAACCTCTTAGCCCTCTTCGCTTCCATATTCACGTACTCAGGTACGAATCTTGACAATTCCGAAAACTTCACTTCATATTCCGCTACTGACATTTCCTCCTAGCTAAGATCCAAAAATTTCATTTCCAACTGATCTTGCATATAGCTTGGCAAATACTTTTCCAGAAACATCTCGGTGAACTTCTCCCAAGATAAGTCTTTGCCTTCCAACAACGCCTTAGAAGAGTCCCACCAGAAACTTGCTTCATCTTTCAGATAATAACCTGCGTACTGAGCTTTCTTGTCATCCTTAACTTATGCTAACTCAAAGGCTTTTTCCATTTCTCTCAACCTCGACTCCGCTTTAATTGGGTCTGGCAAACCTAAGAACTCTGGGGGATGAACAGATTGAAAGTGCTTAAAGTTTCCAACTTTAGGGGCCACAGGTTGTTGCAAAAGCTGAGCAAGTCTGCTCATCATAGTGGTTTCTGGGTTTATTTATGGGTCTTGGGTGGGGATTTCTTCTTCTTGGTGATCTAGTGAGTTGGCCATTTCTTACAAACCTGATTGAGCAATTATTTAGCAATACGATGGCATGGCATATATATAACAACAGTTTCTATGAAATCTCTTTTGTGGGTTTTAAGTTTTTACCCAATTTTGCACATGCAATCCTTATTATTACATAATTCTCATATCAGTGTTGTTTTATCATGGCACAAAACAGGGTTTTATGATCTTTAAACATGGTTATACGAAAACATGGTATTGAGAACAATTTATAAGATAATCAAGGTGCACAATGGAAAGCAAGACAATGGATTTATTTAGGCAAAGGGTACATAGAGATAATTCTGGTTATCATAAGTTATGAGATAAGGTACAATAAATAGCAGGGTTAAACAGAGGAAAAACTGGAAAACATCCCCCTATCTACCCCTAACTTCCAACTATTACTACTACTACTACAACACTGATCTAAATACAACAATGAAAAAGGGATCCCGACATCTGACCAAGTATCCCAAAGCCTATCGGCGCTGAAAACAACAATTTACGGGCTCAACCAACAGTCCCGTCTAATCATCTAGAATCTCCCTCAACACAACCAACATCCAGCGAATGATCTTATGCAGCCTCCGGGCCTCAGCATCAACATCACTAGTGGATGGTCCCTCATCCAATCTCCTCCTGGCAACCTGCTCCAACATTTGAATCCTAGCTCTCCACTCCTCCATCACCACTGAAGTCCTCTGCCTAGAATCCGGAATCAACCTATCTACCAAAGCTCCCAACTCAGGAATGCGGGAGTACACAAAGTCTCGATCCTGGGCTAACTTGCCACCAACACTGACAGGAACAGTCTTAGGCATCTCGAACTCTGGCTCAGGGGCAGGGGTCTCTGAATCTGGCCTCAAGGGTGAAATCTGCATAGGGATCTCACTACTCTCAGAAAGGTCCTCCTCTGGGTCTGAACTAACATACACAGGCTCCTCTGGAGAGGGTGGAATGGGGTCCACAAGGGTACCAGTCAAACTAATCTCTGAGTCTGAGTCACTACCACTACTAGGATCCTGAGAGAAAACACAAAACAGCAACCAATAAACAATGTTAGGGTTAAATAAAGCTTCCAGCTAACTCACACCCTAACTCTAGTTTCCGCTTTACCAATCAACACTTTCCTTAGACTATACCTAATAGTCTAACTCAACTCTATATGAGCCGAACTCTCTCGCGATATAGATATATTCCCAAAATACCCCTTTTTATTCCTAACTTGTCTCAGGGACTAGATCCTGTAGCTCTGATACCAACTTGAGATGCCCTCAATCTCGGGGTTAGGAAATGAGGACTCACACACCTGTAATCTAATAATTAAATATGAATAAACCCCGATTAACTACTAACAGGATCAACAGGATAAAGTATGAGACAAGATTACAACTACCAATCACAAAATATAACTTACATGCCCAAAATATTATTAAATAACCAATATCGATTCTGGCTGGGAACCGACAGATAACCCATTGTATCTTTATACACTTCTTTCTAGGCGCGAGCTCACTCATAATTACCACTACCTGCTCTGGCAACCGGAAGCCCTCAACACGGTAGGGACCACCAGGTATGCTCTTACGAGCAGTGTGCCTAAGCCTGGCCATCTTCTTGCTTAACTACCATGGTTAGATTAAAACAAAACAAATGAGTATAAAACTCAGCAAGTAACTTTATAGAAGTTCTACAATATCAAATCACAATATGCTTTACCAAACTCAGGGCATTCTACTTTATTTGATCTAGGTGGCAGATTTCCATCTTTTGGGTTAAGGAAAGGTTTCTGAAGAAAAGTGTGGGGCTTTCAAGAAACAAGGCTCAAAGCAGGACGAAAGCTGACATTCATCACAAATCATTAAAGGATCATAAAAGATCTTTCAATAGAGGAAAGCAACAGTATTTCAAGATATAGAATCAGTCATATGATCAACAATTTCAAGAATCAGGGTTCTCGAGCTTTAAGCTCCAAAATAACATAATCACTCTTTTCAAAGCATTATAAACCATTTTCATTTCCAAAAATCAATTTACTGAACAAAAGTTTCAGTTCCCTTTTTAAATAATCAATTAAAACCCTTGATTGGATTACTTTTCTTTCCATTTCATTATGTACGGGTGATCAGCCCGTACCAACCTCCATCCGGTCATTAAGGTACCAATCGGCATAATTTCAGCCTTAAGTTGGACTAGCCCCGCTAGCCTCTTACCATGACTGGACTAGTCCCACTAGCCTCTTACGTCCAAATCCAATCCATCAGGAATTCATTTGGAAAACCTTGAGTTGGAAAAACAAGTAGGTTTTCAAAAATCCATTTTATCATTACCAAGCATTTGAAATCATTCGGACTCTTTCAAGTTGAAACTCATTCTTAATTCAGATTTTAAGGAAACAAGGTTCAGGGAGTGATTCAAAGATACGCAAGGAACAATTCATAAGAATTCTATATCAGGATTAACAAAGCACTAAATTAGAAGGATCAACATTGGTTTAGGGATCAATAGGGTGATCAAGAGAAACAGGGTATCATTAAACAGGGTTAACAAGGATAATCAAAAGGTTCAATACAATTCATGGCTTAATAGGTAACTTGAACAGAAAGGACAGATTATCAAAGGGTGAAATCAATAGGCTTGTCAATAACAGATTATCAAGAACAAGGGTACTTTAAATCAATATCAGGGTTTCATAAAGCAAGGGTTTCATACTTAAACAGTTCAATACTCTACATGGTATGAACAAAATTCTCTTTATAACCATTTATACAAGTAATCAGAGTTACTTGCCTGAATTTGCTTTCCTGAAGGTTGAACTACTGCCACCTAGTAAATCCTTTCCTTTCCTAGTCTGAATGCCCTCACGCTCTGAATCTACAATAAAACCAAAACCTTAATTAGATTATATCCTATACGATAAGTCGATTATATCCTTGACTCGAGCATACGAATATAGCTTATACATATAAGCACATAGCACATAGCATATCTGTTTTTCGTAACTTTTATATCCTTATATACTTAAAAATCGAAGCACACTTGCTTATTCTTAGCTATTTCTCAAATCACACTATTATAACTCTTACGAGTACAAGATTTATTCACAACCAAACATTTACGTCCATAACTATCACTTATATCTTTTAAAATCAATCAACTTAGTTCCCTTTTCTTTTGTTCCTTAATTCGAACCACATACTACAATCAAGCAAACAAATTCATAGATATTCACTTATACACCTTCAATCATCCTTTTGATCATCAAAACCAAGTTTTTGACTTTTAATCCCTATGGCCTATTCGGCCTTATCACACAAAATCAACCAAATACGCACTTTTATTCACATAAACACATAACTCATTCAAAACCATTAAAGAATCATTCTCTTTTCTTTTAATCATAAAAGTTCTAACCATAATCATATATATACAATCAAATTTCTCAAAATTACGCCATGCATCCTTATTCTTAGCATAATCCAACTTTTAAACTAACACCCTTTTCTTTATCAACAACCATTCGAACCAAAACATACATACATGCTCGCATGTAATTCAATTTCAACTCATCATTATATCAAACACTTCATTTTTATCAATTAAACCAACTAAATTTCTTAACACAATCCAAGAATTCGAATTTCACCTAAATCACAACATGCATCCACTTATTCATCAAATTAATCCCTTTTTAACTCAATTCCCATTCGGCAAAAACTCAAATTTACATCTCAAGGACAAATCAATGACATGCATATCTTGATCTTCTTTAAAACTAACATGCAATCACTTTTAGGCCATATAAACTTAGTGTTTACCAAGATTAACTCACAAAAATCAAATTCATCTTCTTATTGGCACAAAATCCGAACCTAAACTTAGCATGCAACAACAATTTCATTCCTTTTTAATCTAATAACAATCCATAATCACTTTAAACAAGTTAACTCAAATCAATATCTTCAAAGATCAAAACCATTTGGGTTTTTCAAGAATGACACATGCAATAATCGAAATAAGTGTTTGGTATAGTAGAGCTCAGTTTTTAACATCATGGCTCACCACCGGTTCACCGGAGTTCATCACCGGTGGCGGTGGCATCTCGGTGGTGCCCTCATTCGAGGGTGTCCAACCACGAAACCCCCGATTACCATCAATTACGCAAAATAACTAACATGCACATATTCTCTATCATTTTTTTACAAAGAATCAAGCTTAAACTAGATGTCATCAACAACAATAACAAGAACCAAGTGATTCTCGGGTGAACACATACACACCGAGCACACACATCATACACACATCGACATGCAAGTGGGTATACACACATGCACACACGTCTACCTACATATAAGTGTTTAGCAAGAAGATTTAGGGATGATTGGTGAGTTTGATCAAAGAAAAGAGAGGTATACCGAGAGAGATTGAAGAAAGCCGAGAGAGAGAGAGAGAGTGTAACATTTACTTATCCATTCCGCAATTTTCTTTTTCATGTTTGGCCACCAATAATTTTCTTTTAAATCCTTGTACATCTTTGTACTTCTAGGGTGAATTGAAAATCTCGAGTTATGCGCTTCTTGCAAAATCTCGTGCTTTAGTTCCACGACATTAGGTATCCAAATACGTGAGTTAACATGGTATATCCCTTTTCCATCCTTTTGAGCTTTTATTTCTTATCCCGTCAACTTATCCTTTTCGCGATTCATCACTTGCTCTTGGCAGCATCAAATCTTTTCCAAAATCTCGGGTTGAAACAGCATTGGATATATAGCTTCACCTCCATATTCTGGAGTTTGCACCTCTATTTCCATCTTGTCAAAGTCCTTGATTAATTCTTCCGATGATGTTACCATATTCAACCTTTCTTTTCGACTTAAAGCATCAGCTACCATATTTGCCTTTCCAGGATGATAGTATATCGCACAATCATAGTCTTTAATCAATTCCAACCACCTTCTTTGTCGTATATTCAATTCTTTCTGAGTAAAGATATACTTTAAACTTTTATGATCCGTATAAATCTCGCACTTTTCCCCGTACAAATAATGCCTCCAAATCTTAAGGGCAAACACAATTGCTGCCAATTCCAAATCGTGCGTTGGATACTTTTGCTCGTGCGGCTTGAGTTGCCTTGACGCATATGCTATTACCTTCCCGTGTTACATTAACACGCATCCAAGTCCTTTATATGAAGCATCACTGAATATCACAAATTCCCCTTTGTCATCTGATAATACCAACACTGGGGCGGTTACCAATCTCTTCTTTAACTCTTGAAAACTTTCCTCGCACCTTTCTGTCCAAACAAACTTCTCGTTCTTTCTTGTCAGTTTTATCAACGGAAAGGCAATCTTTGAGAAATCTTGCACAAATCTTCTATAGTATCCGGCTAATCCCAGAAAACTTCTGACTTTCGTCAGAGTCTTGGGTCTTTCCCAATTCATTATAGCTTCTGTCTTGGTTGGGTCCACTTTAATTCCTTCTTTATTGACTACATGACCAAGAAATTGCACTTCCTTTAGCCAAAATTCACACTTTGAAAACTTAGCATACAGTTTCTCTTTTCGCAGAATTTCCAAGGAAATCCTCAAATGCTCCTTATGATCTTCTTCCGTCTTTGAGTAAATAAGTATATCGTCGATAAACACAATAACAAACTTATCCAAATACTGCTTGAATACTCTGTTCATAAGATCCATAAATGCAGCTAGCGTATTCGTCAAGCCAAATGCCATTACCAAAAATTCATAGTGTCCGTATCTCGTTCAGAACGCTGTCTTGGGTATATCTTCCGCTTTGATATTTAACTGATGATACCCAGATCTTAAATCAATCTTTGAAAAACACGAAGCTCCTTTTAACTGGTCAAACAAGTCGTCGATCCGCGGTAGAGGATACTTATTCTTGATCATCAACTTATTCAGTTCGCGGTAATCTATGTACAACCTCATACTTCCATCCTTTTTCTTAACAAATAACACCGGTGCGCCCCACGGGGATACACTCGGTCGGATTACTCCTTTGTCCAACAACTCTTGAAACTGAGCTGCCAATTCTTTCATTTCGACTGGCGCCATGCGATAGGGAGCTTTCGACACTGGTTCTGTACCAGGAGCCAAGTCAATCGTAAACTCGATCTCTCTGTTTGGAGGTAGTCCAGGAAAATCTCTTACTACCGGAATATCCTCGATCTTCACAGATTCTTTCTACACGTCCACGACATGAGCCAAATAAACTTCGCATCCTTGATGTATTAATCTTCTTGCCTTAATAGCCGTTAGAAATTTTTTCTCTTGCCTCTTTCCTTTAAATATCACTTCCTCACCATCCTTGGTTCTTAACTTCACCTTCTTACTTTTACATTCTATTTGCGCCTCATGGTTTGACAACCAATCCATTTCTAGTATAACCTCAAATTCTCCTAACTTAAAGGGAATTAAGTCAGCAGAAAAGTGCCGACCTTCTATAGAGACATCACAATCAGGACAAATCTTAATAACAACAACTTTCTCTTGATTTGCTACCTCTATAATCATATTAGGCTCTAGAGGGTACGTAACACAATTTAACTTATCAAGAATACTTTCAGAGATAAAAGATCTAGTTGCTCCAGAATCCATCAAAACTTTTACTTCTACTGAGTTTATAACAAGCATAGCTGCAACCACGTCCACCTCTTGCACCGCATCTTTCATTTTCACGTTAAAGGTTCTAGCTCTGGGTTGAGCTGATGGTGCTGAGAGTGATGGCGGTCCAGCAATTCTGAGAACATTAGCCTTCTGCACAGGCTCCTTGCAATTCCTGGCCATATGGCCCACTTTGCCACACTTGAAACATGTTGAATCAAGCTTCCTTACTCCATTTGGACACTCTGAAGAATAATGTCCCTTCTGGTTGCACTTAAAACACGTTATATCCAGCTTATTACACCTCCCCGGGTGTCTCTTTCCACAGTTCCTGCATTCTTGCATCTGGGGTCTGCTATCCTTCCCCGGTTGTCCAGCTTTCTGGAAACGGTTCTTCTGAGCTCCATTACCGGGTCTAAACTTCTGGAACTTTTGGTTTTGACTTCCACCATTCTTCCCAAACTTCCCTCTGAACTTTGAGCTTCCTTGTGCTTGCTCAGAGCTTTCAAACTTCCTCTTTCTTCCTTCATTTTCTCTTCGGGCAGCTTCCCGCTCACCTTCCACTATCATTGCTTTCTGAACCAAAGCAGCATAATTCTTATTCTCCAACATTGCTATTTGACTCCTAATCCATGGCTTAAGTCCCTGTTGGAACCTCTTAGCCTTCTTCGCTTCCATATTCACGTACTCAGGTACGAATCTTGACAATTCCGAAAACTTCACTTTATATTCCGCTACTGACATTTCCTACTGTCTAAGATCCATAAATTTCATTTCCAACTGATCTTGCATATAGCTTGGCAAATACTTTTCCAGAAACATCTCGGTGAACTTCTCCCAAGATAAGTCTTTGCCTTCCAACAACGCCTTAGAAGACTCCCACCAGAAACTTGCTTCATCTTTCAGATAATAACCTGCGTACTGAGCTTTCTTGTCATCCTTAACTTCTGCTAACTCAAAGGCTTTTTCCATTTCTCTCAACCACGACTGCGCTTTAATTGGGTCTGGAAAACCTAAGAACTCTGGGGGATGAACAGATTAAAAGTGCTTAAAATTCCAACTTTAGGGGCCACAGGTTGTTGCAAAAGTTGAGCAAGTCTGCTCATCATAGTGGTTTCTTGGTTTATTTCTGGGCCTAGGGTGGGGATTTCTTCTTCTTGGTGATCTAGTGAGTTGGCCATTTCTTACAAACCTGATTAAGCAATTATTTAGCAATACAATGGCATGGCATATATATAACAACAGTTTCTATGAAATCTCTTTTGTGGGTTTTAAGTTTTTACCCAATTTTGCACATGCAATCCTTATTACTACATATTTCTCATATCAGTGTTGTTTTATCATGGCACAAAATAGGGTTTTATGATCTTTAAACATGGTTATACGAAAACATGGTATTGAGAACAATTTATAAGATAATCAAGGTGCACAATGGAAAGCAAGACAATGGATTTATTTAGGGAAAGGGTACATAGAGATAATTCTGGTTATCATAAATTCTGAGATAAGGTACAATAAATAGCAGGGTTAAACAGAGGAAAAACTTGAAAACATCCCCCTATCTACCCCTAACTTCCAACTACTACTACTACAACACTGACCTAAATACAACAATGAAAAAGGGATCCCGGCATCTGACCAAGTATCCCAAAGCCTACCGGCGCTGAAAACAACAATCTACAGGCTCAACCAATAGTCCCGTTTAATCATCTAGAATCTCCATCAACACAACCTACATCCAGCGAATGATCTTATGCAGCCTCCGGGCCTCAGCATCAGTATCACTAGTGGATGGTCCCTCATCCAATCTCCTCCTGGCAACCTGCTCCACCATCTGAATCCTAGCTCTCCACTCCTCCATCACCACTGAAGTCCTCTGCCTAGAATCCCGAATCAACCTATCTACCAAAGCTCCCAACTCAGGAATGCGGGAGTACACAAAGTCTCGATCCTGGGCTAACTTGCCACCAACACTGACAGGAACAGTCTTCGGCATCTCGGACTCTGGCTCAGGGGCAGGGGTCTCTGAATCTGGCCTCAAGGGTGAAATCTGCATGGGGATCTCACTACTCTCAGAAGGGTCCTCCTCTGGGTCTGAAATAACAGACACAGGCTCCTCTGGAGAGGGTGGAATGGGGTCCATAGGGGTACCAGTCAAACTAATCTCTGAGTTTGAGTCACTACCACTACTAGGATCCTGAGAGAAAACACAAAACAGCAACCAATAAACAATGTTAGGGTTAAATAAAGCTTCCAGCTAACTCACACCCTAACTCCAGTTTCCGTTTTACCAATCAACACTTTCCTTATACTATACCTAATAGTCTAACTCAACTCTATATGAGCCGAACTCTCTCGCGATATAGATATATTCCCAAAATACCCCTTTTTATTCCTAACTTGTCTCAGGGACTAGATCCTGTAGCTCTGATACCAACTTGAGATGCCCTCAATCTCGGGGTTAGGAAATGAGGACTCACACACCTCTAACCTAATAATTAAATATGAATAAACCCTGATTAACTACTAACAGGATCAACAGAATAAAGTACGAGACAAGATTACAACTACCAATCACAAAATATAACTTACCGGCCCAAAATATTATTAAATAACCAATATCGATTCCGACTGGGAACCGACAGATAACCCATTGTATCTTTATACACTTCTTTCTAGGCGCGAGCTCACTCATAATTACCACTACCTGCTCTGGCAACCGGAAGCCCTCAATACGGTAGGGACCACCAGGTACGCTCTTACGAGCAGTGCGCCTAAGCCTGACCATCTTCTTGCTTAACTGCCATGGTTAGATTAAAACAAAACAAATGAGTATAAAACTCAGCAAGTAACTTTATAGAAGTTCTACAATATCAAATCACAATATGCTTTACCAAACTCAGGGCATTCTACTTTATTTGATCTAGGTGACAGATTTCCATCTTTTGGGTTAAGGAAAGGTTTCTGAAGAAAAGTGTGGGGCTTTCAAGGAACAAGGCTCAAAGCAGGACGAAAGCCTACATTCATCACAAATCATTAAAGGATCAGAATAGATCTTTCAATAGAGGAAAACAACAGTATTTCAAGATATAGAATCAATCATATGATCAACAATTTCAAGAATCAGGGTTCTCGAGCTTTAAGCTCCATAATAACATAATCACTCTTTTCAAAGCATTATAAACCATTTTCATTTCCAAAAATCAATTTACTGAACAAAAGTTTCAGTTCCCTTTTTAAATAATCAATTAGAACCCTTGATTGGATTACTTTTCTTTCCATTTCATTATGTACGGGTGATCAGCCCGTACCGACCTCCATCCGGTCATTAAGGTACCAATCGGCAAAATTTCAGCCTTAAGTTGGACTAGCCCCGCTAGCCTCTTACCATGACTGGACTAGTCCCACTAGCCTCTTACGTCCCAATCCAATCCATCAGGAATTCATTTGGAAAACCTTGAGTTGGAAAAACAAGTAGGTTTTCAAAAATCCATTTTATCATTACCAAGCATTTGAAATCATTCGGACTCTTTCAAGTCAAAACTCATTCTTAATTCAGATTTTAAGGAAACAAGGTTCAGGGAGTGATTCAAAGATACGCAAGGAATAATTCATAAGAATTCTGTATCAGGGATAACAGAGCACTAAATTAGAAGGATCAACATTGGTTTAGGGATCAATAGGGTGATCAAGAGAAACATGGTATCATTAAACATGGTTAACAAGGATAATCAAAAGGTTTAATACAATTCATGGCTTAATAGGTATCTTGAACATAAAGGACAGATTATCAAAGGGTGAAATCAACTGGCTTATCAATAACAGATTATCAAGAACAGGGGTACTTTAAATCAATATCAGGGTTTCATAAAGCAAGGGTTTCATACTTTAACAGTTCAATACTCTACATGGTATGAACAACATTCTCTTTATAACCATTTACACAAGTAATCAGAGTTACTTGCCTGAATTTGCTTTCCTGAAGGTTGAACTACTGCCACCTAGTAAATCCTTTCCTTTCCTAGTCTGAATGCCCTCACGCTCCGAATTTACAATAAAACCAAAACCTTAATTAGATTCTCAACTCTCGTTCCCGGAACGATCACTCTATACGATAACTCGATTATATCCTTGACTCGAGCATACGAATATAGCTTATACATATAAGCACATAGCACATAGCATATCTCTTTTTCGTAACTTTTATATCCTTATATACTTAACAATCGAAGCACACTTGCTTATTCTTAGCTATTTCTCAAATCACACTATTATAACTCTTACGAGTACAAGATTTATTCACAACCAAACATTTACGTCCATAACTATCACTTATATCTTTTAAAATCAATCAACTTAGTTCCCTTTTTCTTTTGTTCCTTAATTCGAACCACATACTACAATCAAGCAATCAAATTCATAGATATTCACTTATACACCTTCAATCATCCTTTTGATCATCAAAACCAAGTTTTTGACTTTTAATCCCTATGGCCTATTCGGCCTTATCACACAAAATCAACCAAATACGCACTTTAATTCACATAAACACATAACTTATTCAAAACCATTAAAGAATCATTCTCCTTTCTTTTAATCATAAAAATTCGAACCATAATCATATATATACAATCAAATTTCTCAAAATTACGCCATGCATCCTTATTCTTAGCATAATCCAACTTTTAAACAAATACCCTTTTCTTTATCAACAACCATTCGAACCAAAATATACATACATGCTCGCATGCAATTCAATTTCAACTCATCATTATATCAAACACTTCATTTTTATCAATTAAACCAACTAAATTTCTTAACACAATCCAAGAATTCAAATTTCACGTAAATCACAACATGCATCCACTTATTCATCAAATTAATCCCTTTTTAACTCAATTCCCATTCGGAAAAACTCAAATTTACATCTCAAGGACAAATTAATGACATGCATATCTTCATCTTCTTTAAAACTAACATGAAATCACTTTTAGGCCATATAAACTTAGTGTTTACCAAGATTAACTCACAAAAATCAAATTCCTCTTCTTATTAGCACAAAATCCGAACCTAAACTTAGCATGCAACAACAATTTCTTTCCTTTTTAATATAATAACAATCCATAATCACTTTAAACAAGTTAACTCAAATCAATATCTTCAAAGATCAAAACCATTTGGGTTTTTCAAGAATGACACATGCAATAATCGAAATAAGTGTTTGGTATAGTAGAGCTCATTTTTTAACATCATGGCTCACCACCGGTTCACCAGAGTTCATCACCGGTGGTGGTGGCATCTCGGTGGTGCCCTCATTCGAGGGTGTCCAACCACGAAACCCCCGATTACCATCAATTACGCAAAATAAGTAACATGCACATATTCTCTATCATTTGTTTACAAAGAATCAAGCTTAAACAAGATGTCATCAACAACAATAACAAGAACCAAGTGATTCTCGGGTGAACACACACACACACACCGAGCACACACATCACACACACATCGACATGCAAGTGGGTATACACAAATGCACACACGTCTACCTACATATAAGTGTTTAGCAAGAAGATTTAGGGATGATTGGTGAGTTTGATCACCGAAAAGAGAGGTATATCGAGAGAGATTGAAGAAAGCCGAGAGAGAGAGTGTGTGTTCGAGTGAGAAGGAGAGAAAAGAGAGAAGAGAGAAAGTGAAGGCACGGGAGCAAGAAGAAGAAAAAAGAAAGGGAGTGAGTTTATATATCACTCAAAAACAAGGGCAATTTGGTAATCTTCTAATTCCTTTTTCACTCTTACTTGTCCCATCTTTTTACTAAAATAAAACAAGGATTAAATATAAAATATATCTCTCTCGGGAAGTCGAGAATTATTGAAAATGACATTTTTAATACGTAGACCTCGAAATTAGCTTTTTTAACCATTACTCATAATAAGATTTTGAGCGAACGGTTGATTTTATATGAATTTCGCAAACTTGCTTTAATAATAACATTTTTCACATAAAATCAATTTAAAAATGCAAAGATCAACAATCAAATTCACTCATCATTTTTAAAAAGTCTCTAGGACCACTACGAAGATCACAGAATAAATCCCATGTTTTTATCTTACTCGAATGATTTTATAAAAATGCATATTTCATTCAATCATACATAATTCACATTTTATATTCTTTAATTCCTTACTAGGACGGGTATCGTTCTACCTGACGGCCCGACACCACAGCTATACTTCTAAGCTGACTCTTTAAATTGAAACGTTTATATCCACGCTCCTAAACTCTAGTGTACATAAAAGACAATTAATCAGCACTTAATCACATAATTATAATCACATCACATAACACATACTTTATTGACTTAATTACGTCGAAAAATTCTCAGTCGTCACAGATACGATAAAATATCCATGATGATTCTATGGCATAACAAATACCCCCCGATTTTCTAGTTTGTTGAGAAACAAAGTGGAAAATCTTCTTCGCTTTCTTCGATCTTTCATGAGTAGCTCTAGTCTTGTTTTTTATAAAATTTGCATGTCATTCTTTCCTAGTAAGCTTTCCTTCAAAAATATGCCTAAACTTATTCTTCCGTAGAAAAGCTTCTAGTTGATATGATTTGTCATAGTTTTTCTTCCAAGTTTCCATGAAAAGTATTTCATTTTTTATTCCTTAAAATCTTCCATAAATATACTCTACAAATATCGTCCGCAAATAGCTTTCGCAAATATCTTCCGTAAATATCTTCCGCAAATATTTTTCTCTCCGTCTTTAAAACCGCGCAGGCCGCGCTATATGCTCGGGGGTTCGTTCCAGGGTTGAAACTTCAATGAATTTTAAATTTTGCTTCCACGCATAAATCTCTTCATACGTTTTCTCATTGACTTGCATGTTAAATATGTATAACTTGTAGATCATATAGAATATTTCTCTAATTATGTATGTTCATAGCTTGAATTTGAAAATTAGGGTGTCAATTACACCAATTTCACACATGAGGGCCCGCCCGAGGCACGCTATGGGGCTCCCGGGTCGCGAACTCAGATTTTTCCTTACAGGGCAAGCCCGGAGCTTCTGGATTCGCTGGTCATGGTCTCCGCATAGTGTAATGCGCGCCGAAAGCTTATTCCGAGCCCGGGTTATGACCTTGTTTTCTTTTTGGGGCGTTCCTTAGCTCCATCAAAACATATTTTGATTTTTGTTGGTGTTGTGGCGCATCTTAACCACTTTTCTTTATCAACGACTCGTATACTCCCTTTCATCCATTTACGAAATTCAACCATAAGTTGGGGCATTTCACCACTCCGCTTCGATGACCATCTCCTTTGTAATCTTTATTGCTTCATCTTTTTGAGACTTTATTAGAGCGGATTCAGCGAGGAGATATTACTATGTTCATTGAGCATGAGGCATCGACATCTGATGTTCTTTCTGAGGTATATTTTCAGAGTAATCAGTCTTTGACTAGCGTATTGGTCTATGATGTTCTTGGTCCCTTAAACACTTCAATTTCCAATTTTCCATTGATCTAAATAAATACAATAGTTAATTACAAATACCTAGATATTTCACATATAGAAAAAACTTCAATTTTCTCTCTGGTAGATCTCTAAAAATATTTATGATAAATATAAAATCATATTCTGGTCTTCAGTCTTTACTTACTTTTCTAGTTAATAATTCATTATACTTCTAGCTGACAAAAAATAGGCTTGTGTTGTAGATTCTTGATGTCAAAAATGGAAATGATAGAGTGTATTTTATTTTCATTGATGACGAGTCGCTGGGTTCTGTAAGTTAGTTGATCGTGGGGGAAAGTTGTTACTTCTGGTGCACTTGGGAATAGATTTAATTTATGTTATATACAAGATTTCATTACCACTCTAAAAATAACCCTTTTATTTATGTAATGTGTTGACGTATGCTTCTATATTTGTGTTTCTTCTTCCCATTGGCATATTAATTAATAAAGTGATAAGAAGTGGGGAATGAGGTTTGCTTCTAATGGACGAGATGACCACATGATTTTATGGCATTTGATATTCTTAGTCTGTAGAGTAATTTAAGGATATTTTTTATTTATGTTCCAACAACTATGTAAAAAGTTTATCTAGTTCATGTATGCGCTTCCTACCCTTATATTTTATCAAAACGTGTTCAGTGTACCTCTGACAATTATGCATCCTTCATTTTGTTCAGGTCCACATGGTTCCTACTCACACTTTTCTGCTGATCATCAGCATTACCAAATTCAATACTAAGAAATTCTGTGGCACAGTTTTCAATGATCAAGATGATAATGGAACTCCAACGACTTAAAGTCTCGCCATTTTTTAGTAACCAAATTCCATAACTTTCTTTAACTAGTTTTAAATTTGATAAATTTGTTCTTTTGAAGGTAAAATTTGCTTGCTTTTGATATTAGAATTGTTGAAATGTGCATGTTGACAAGAAGTTGGAATCGTTTCATTAGTATGTAACTTCTATAATTGTTTGGATATGAATCATGTAAAAATAGAACAGTTATGTCCAAATATTTATTTTTGACGTGTTGTATTTAATTATATAGGTTGTTACACTGTGTATAAAGAATCTTGCTAAAAAAAATTAAACACTATTGCATATCAGTAAATCGGTGTTGCATATATTACTATAATTGGTGTTGCATATTAAAAAAACTTGTGTTGCATTAGATACCATGGGACTCGCAGCTGACGTGGAAAAACTGGGTCCCACTTTGCTAAAGTGACATAGTGGGGCATACTGCTAACATCGAAAGTGAGACCAATTATTGACGTGGCAAGGTGGGGACAACTACTGATCGGGTAAAATGACATGTCATTTTCCCTGTGGGACAATGTGGTGATGCGGCGTCTTTTTTATGCAATACCAAGCGTTGTTGTCATTGCATTCCTTTACTTTTGCGAAAGAACCATAATGCAACGCTTTCTTGTGTTGCAAATTAATTGCATCAGGCCTCTACGGCCAGGCTCGTATTGACAACGATGGCTTGGTGTTACCTATTATCTTATGTAACACCATGCAGGCCTTACGCAACTACATATTGGGTGTTGACTATGTGCACTTATGGCGTAGTGTTATGTACGATATATATTATTGGATTGAGTATATATAATTCGATTATCAATTGTAAATGGTTAAGAGTGATTTTGATAAGTCTATTTTTTGGTGAACATTGACGTTGAAAAATGATATTGTTGAACAAAAAATTTTAGTGTTGGAGAGCAAGTGAAATGAGAAATAAATTTATTTTGTATGTTTTGAAAATGAACGTTAAAAATACGGGATTTCTCTTGATAAATTTCTAATAGTTCTAGGAATACAGAGTAAGTGAAATTGGAAAAGAATTGAATTGTGTGTTATTTGAAAATTAACATTAAAAAAAGATAAGATATTTGTAGAAAAAAATCTATTGTTACGACCGGCATTTTGTGTAATATTATTTGCGAACTCTGTATAATATTAGAGTCGATTATAAATATATTTATTGATTGTACATTTGTGTGAATGGAATTTGCTGTATTATAAATTACTTTATTTAAAATATGAATTTTTCAAAGCGAGAGTTTTATTAATTGATCTTATTCTTGATTTATAGAGAATATTCTTTACCATGGGAAAATTATCTTTTAAAATTATTTCATTCACAAATCACAAAAGTGATCTCATAAAATTTCTAAAAATCCAAGTTATTTTATGGTACAACTTTTATAATTTTTGAAATTTTATTTTATTTTATAAAAGTAAATCTTTGAAATTAGTTGTTTAGTAATTAGCAATTTTACATGGATACCCATGCATGCAAATACCCTCTCATTCAACTTAAAGGGCTAAAAAGACAATTCATACCCCCATTAACTCTCTTTTATCCACCAAAAGACCAAACTAACCTTGCATGCATTTTTGCTTAGCTTTGGGAGAAGGGCAATCTTGTAAATTCTAAACTCCACTCACATTTAGTCAAGTCAAAACCATAAAATAAGCACAAGTTATCATGATCATTTTATTTTTCATTCCACCCTCACCTCACTCTCTCCTCCCTCTCTTCTCTTCCCTCTCGGCTAAACCTCTTCCCCATCCCCTTCATTTTTTTTCTTCAACAAATCCTTGTCATTCTAGTGTAATTTCAGTACTCATTAATATAAAATACACTTTGCAAGAAGTTCCATGCTTAGGAGATGAAGTTTAATGCTTGCATGTCTTGTTTTTATGTGATCTCCAAGGAGAAACTCTTATTTCATGTGGATTAAAGAGTTCTCCATGAGATATAATTTTTATGTGCATAAACTAAGTGTTTCCTTGATTAAAACTCCTTTAAAACACTTGCATGCTACTGATATCTAGTTGTAATTCCATGTTTTACTTTGCATGTTAGAGATAGGGCATTATTTTCAAGAATGGTCAAGCTATATATGCTCTCTTTTTCGAAAATATACATGCATGTTTGGTTTGTGATTAAATTCGACCTATATGGGCTAAAAAAAATTTGTTTCCTTGATGTCATGCTTGATCTTAGTTTTTAAAAGATAGTTTGCATGATCCCTTGAAATAATTTAGTATTCTAAGTCGAATTTATGAGCTAATAATCCCATTATTTAGTCAAACTTGTTTTTGTGATCATTGTGAGTTGCATGTTAAGTTTAGTTTACATGTTGGTGCTATAAGGCATGAATGATCTTCATTCTTGGTTGAGGCCTTAGTTTAGAGTCTTATAGAAGTAAATTTTCCTTGGTTGACATTTAATTCGTGGTTTTGAATTGGGAGTTAAGGTGGAAAGGCTAGGATAGAATCCTGAAATTTTTTCCAGATTTGCATGTGAGTTGTGTGTTGATTTTGGATGGGCATTTCTTAAGCATTGTTAGGCCCAAGCCACGGGGAGTTAGTACGTGGGTTGTAGTTGAGTCCAGAAGCCATAAATTAGAGAAACCCAACCATTTAGAGAGGTGCACACACCAAAATTTAGATTCTGCCAGAACAGGGGACAGATTGAGTTTAGTACCTTTTGGAGGTCAAAAAGTTGGATTAAGAGTAAGCCCTCATTAGGCCTTGCTTATTATTGACACTAGGGAGTTTAAGGAAGAGTTTCAAGTCGAACCATGGAGGTTTAGAGTTAGAACCAATGAGTTTAAGTTAGTCCAAAACAGGGCAGTTTTCAGGACACCCATTTAGAGTTGTGTCAACTTTGAGGTTAGGCCCCAGAAAATCTAGGAAGGCCCCTAGTGTCATTCAAAGTGCAAAAGTTAGATTATAGACTTAAGAATCCAGTAGGTCAGTTTTGGTTAGGAATATTCGAGTTTTAGTGGTGTCAACAGCCGAGAGTCGCCTAAGGTGTTGCGATAAGTGTGCAAGTGAGAACGTTTTTTTTAGCATTTAGTTTTGTGGACCCTATGAGTGAGGCATGAGTGAGCCCTAGTGTTTGTATTTAGATATAGGTCAGTAGAGTGTTAGGCCAAGGTTTTGGCTAAGATAATTGGAACCACCAAGTGTAGGCCCTTCAAGAATCGAGACTATTTTAGTAGTGTGTCGCAAGTGGAATTGTGGAGTTTTGAGAGTGAGATCATTCAAGTCCCGAATAAAGCACCAAGTTTAAATAATAGTATGAGTATACCTATCCGTGTTATGTACTCCAAGGTGCTACTATATGTATATGTGCATGGTATTGTGCGTTAACTTAGTGTCTTACGCAATATAAAACACTAAGCGTTACTTGGAGACAATTTGTGCATTTAGTGTTAGGATTGTTTGGTGTCATAAGAGTCCGTAGTAATGAGGGATTCTTATTATTTTGTAGGATCGAGTGAAGATAGGAAGCTTGCCGTCAAGGTCGAGTAGTGCTCCGGTCGCTCCCAAGACAAGTCGTGTGTAGTCAATCCTCTCAAGGCAAGTGTCCTTCCCTTGTAAACTTATATTATACAAGTATATTCCTCTTGTTAATATTTTGTGATGCAAGTAACCTGAGATACTTATTGGAATTATGATAGCTTGCTTGTTAAAAGAATTTGATATTTCCCATTGTCGTAAGTACCCGAACTTAATTTGAGTTAGTATAATTGTTATACCTTGATCACCCCAAACTCATTCAGAAGCGTTTCGTACCTTTAATAATCATTCATATACCTTTGTTGTATTCCCCTTGACTTGGTGTTTAAATATCCTTATTGATTATACCTTATCAAATTTCCTTGCGAACTTGAGAAAGTTAATCCCTTGGAATCATATTACCATTTTCGATTGTTTATCACTTCCTTTCATTAAACCCTGAGATAATGATTCATTTTGTACACTTTCTTATTACCCCTTACTATGATACTCGAATATTGAAATTTCTTTGATACCCTATGATTGTAACCCTAGTTGAGATTCCTATCTTTGTGGTTTATTGATTCGAACTCGTTTTCAATACTTTCTTCCTTAATTGATAAATTGTTGATATTCATCTTTGACAACCTCTAGTGAGAAGATTGTTCTTCTGTCGATAAGAATCTTGAAATCTTAATCCTTTGATTATTGATCATAACCCTATTATTTGTAATCCTTCGGAATTGGAATGATTGATACCCTTACTTATAATCATTATAATTTCCCTCTATTGAACTATTGTTACTTAACCCTGAATTGATTTCCTCACCTTGATAGTTCAATTCGTCTGGGAATAAACCTTAATTTAGAACAACTGTTGTTGAGTTTGGCCTAGAATTCCTTAAAGAAGTACACGATCCTTTCATGCCTAAAGAGCTTTTGAAATGTTATTATTTCTGGAATCAAATTTTTTATAAAATGCAAAGTTTTTAAAAGTCAAATTGTGAAAGGGACAAAAAAAATATTTTCTTGAGAATAGTGGATCTGGACTAAGACGCATGTCCTTTCCATACTTATTTGAGGCTTAAAAGCTACCTCGGGATCCCATTAAATTTGTTAGAACCCAGCGAGGTTCGGGATTACTTCGCGGCTGATCACCGGCTGTAATTCGTAGCGTCATAAAATGATTTTTGAGTTACGAGTTGATTTAAAAGATTTTGATTAGATTAATGATGCCATTTCCCAATTGTTTAACTTATGAATTTGAACTGTTGTTAATATTAATATTCTGATTGTTGATTATATACCTTGCTGAGCATTTGGCTCATCTCTTGCTATTATTTATGTATTTCATCTGGCAAGTATGGTTAGATTCAAGTAGATCGCCCGTAAGTCCACTGGAGATGCTGAGGCTTATTTGAGAGCTCAGGTAGATAGCTGAAAGTCCATTGTGAGGACCGGTAGTTATGAAGTTATATTAGTTTGTAGTATTGGACTTTTCTTCAAACACTAAACCTAGCGATCTTGGATATTGTCTGTAAACAGGCTTTTGTAATATTATTTTATTATTAAGTCATTTATATTATTTAGTGTAATTTGGGGATGTGACAGGTCTTGGTATCAGAGCTATGGTTTAGAGTCCCTGAAAACAGTCCAAATAGGTTATAAGGTGTAGAATATAAATATAGGAAGCGCGAGAGAGTAAGTAGATATTATTCGGGTAAATAGCTAATATTTCCCTTCGTTATATCTCATCAAAGGATGCCTTTGTCATTATCTTCAGTGCCATCCGACACTATCTCTTTCTCTGTGTACGCTGATTTGGGGCTTCAGTTCGATAGGCTTCAGGAGAAGTATGATCGACTGTTGGGGCGACTCAATATAGATTTTGAGGATGATACTCGACTTAATAATGAACCTTGGGCGCAATTGATCGTGAGACTTGAGTCCTTGTTGCAGCTCGTCAACAATAAGCTCAATAAGATGACAGCGCACCGCGACCGCAGCAGCCAGCATACCATTCAGCTAGTGGAAGATGAGCTTTAGGGCATAGTGAAGGTGCTTAAGAAGCAGGAGTGGATCGAGATTCTGAAGGCTCGTGATGATAGCGAATAGACTCAGGAAGCAGAAGATTAGGTCGATTAGGAGCTAGATTTCCTAAATTCCTTTCCAGTTGGCTATCATTCTAGTTGTTGAACTCTTGAACTATGTAGTTTCCCTATTTCCTTGTTGAACTTTGATATCGTTGTATTTTATTCGAACCTTAATTATTGTATTATAAGCCGACTTTGCTTTGATGATTAATACCTTGCTATTTCGTTTCAATTTCTCTTTCGTTTCCATATCTAGAATTGTCTATCACCTTTATTGCTAATAACCAAAAATCTGAATTGCATGTGATAACCTTAACTTGTAAACCCCCTTAACTTGAAATAAATGTTATATTTACAACTATTTTGTTAAACCTTTTCATTTCAAGAATCATGCCACCCAAAAAGACGAGGCAAACTAGTACGTCTACCGACCTTGATATTCTTTGAATATTGGAAACTTTGCAACAGTAAACCCATACACTTGCTCAACAACAACAAACTACTCAACAACAATTCCAACAACAACAATTTCGAAACCCAGAGAATCATGAACAACACCAACATCAACCAGATCCACCAGTACCTCCACAACCAATAGTAACTTTCAAAGCTTTTCAAAGTGTGAACCCTCCAGCTTTTCATGATACCACTGATCTAGTTGTAGCCGATACCTAGATAAGAGAAATGGAGAGATCTTTCGAATTGGTTAGGTTAGAGGAAGAGCAGAAGACTGTCTATGCTACGTATTTTCTAAAGGGAGAAGTGATCTATTGGTGGGATTCCATAAAGGCCATAGAAGCAGTTCAGCCAGTTACTTGGGCAAGATTTAAGGATCTATTCTTGGAGAAGTATTATCCCAAGTATATTCAGAAGCAGATGGAAGTGGAGTTTTTGGAATTGAAGCAAGGGAATATGCCAGTCTTGGAATATGAGAAGAAGTTCACAGAATTATCAAGGTTTGTGACCAAGTATGTGGGAACTGAAGAAGAGAAAGCCCAAAGGTTTCAGCAAGGGCTTGAATATTGGATTCGAGATAGAGTGTCGATGTTTGAAATCGATACTTATGCAGGAGTAGTTCAGAAGGCGGCTTTGATTGAAAGTAATTGAGTGCAGTCCAGGAAGGAAGGAGATAACAAGAAAAGGAAGGTATAACAAGGAGAAAGGACAGAATCAGGAGGTCAGATAGACAAGAATGTGAAGAGGATTGGATTCCATAAGGGATGGAACTCACAGAAGAAAGGAGAAGTGAGTAAGAAGCAGAATAACAAAGGAAATTTCCAACAAAATCAAGGACCAACAAGTGAGAATAGGCAGCCAAGGGTTGAATGCAAGCACTGTGGGAAGAAGCATCCGGGAGTTTGTAATAAGATCAACATGATTTGTTATCGGTGCAATCAGAAAGAACATTTGGCAAATGAGTGTAAGGCTCAGAAGAAGGGAATTACTTGTTTCAAGTGCGGGAAGCCAAGACACATGGCTAGGGAGTGTAAGTCGTCAGGACCAATAAGGAATTTGATGAGTGTAGCGACGACCAGTGCAACTGTACCGAATGAGGTATTGGCTTTACCTTCACCGTCTAAACCAGTTCCGCAAGCATCAGCACGGACTTTTAATTTGAAAATAAAGGACGCTGTTTAGAACTCAGATGTGATCGCAGGTAAGCTCTCTATAAACAATGTTGAAGCTAAAGTATTGATTGATTCAGGAGCTACAAGACCTTTTATATCCGAATCTTTTGATGGTAGAATAAATTGTGATAAGAAGGATATGAATGAGGTAATGAGTATAGTAATTTCTAATCAAGAAAAGGTACCTATAAGTCAGTTTTTCCAGAGTGTGAGATTGATATCTCCGAGAACAAGTTTCCAGTCAATTTGATACTCTTCAAGCTAGGAGAGTTTAATATAATCTTAGGAATGGATTGGTTAGGAAAGAATAGTGCTCAGATAGATTGTAAGTCTAAAAGAGTTTATTTAAGGTCAAAGAATGGAATGAAAGTGGTGTTTAAAGGATAAAAGCAAGAACAGTTGTTTCTTACAGCTGTTCAGGCTAGCAAGTTGCTTAGGAAAGGTTGCAAGGCATTCCTAGCTTATGTAGTGGATTCGGAGAAGGAAGTTCCTAGTATAAAAGCGATCCCAGTGGTGAGAGAATTTCCGAACGTGTTTCTAGAAGAGTTGCTAGGACTACCGCCAGATCGACAAATTGAGTTTAAGATTAATATTGCTCCAGGAGCAGAACCAGTTTCAAAGGCACCATATAAAATGGCCCCAGCATAGATGAAGGAGTTAGCAAGTCAATTGCAAGAACTTTTGAATAAATATAAGGCCCAGTATGTCGCCATGGGGAGCACCAGTTCTGTTTGTAAAGAAAAAGGATGGAAGTACGAGACTGTGTATAGACTATCGCGAGTTGAACAAATTGACGATTAAGAACATCTATCCGCTACTAAGGACAGATGATCTATTTGATCAATTAAAAGGAGCTAAATGTTTCTCTAAGATTGATTTAAGGTCAGGATACCATCAGTTGAAGATCAAGCTAGAAGATATTCTAAAGACGGCATTCAGGACAAGGTATGAACATTATGAGTTTTTAGTAATGCCATTTGGGTTAACAAATACCCCAGCAGCTTTCATGGATTTAATGAATAGAGTTTTCAAGAGATATTTGGATAAGTTCATCGTGGTCTTCATCGAAGACATTTTGATATATTCAAAGTCAGAAGAGGAGCATGAGCAATATTTGTGGATAGCTTTGGAGATTCTTAGACAAGAGAAGCTGTATGCCAAATTTTCAAAGTGCGAGTTTTGGTTGCGAGAAGTTCAATTTTTAGGGCATATAATTGGAAGTGAAGGAATTAGAATGGACCCTACAAAGATCGAAGTAGTAATGAGTTGGGAGAGACCCAAGACTCCCACAGAAGTAAGAAGTTTTCTAGGATTGGTTAGGTATTACAGAAGATTTGTAAAGGATTTCTCAAAGATTGATACGCCACTGACTAAGCTAACAAGGAAGAACCACAAGTTTGAATGGAATAAGGATTATGAAGAGTGTTTTCAAGAATTGAAGCAAAGATTGGTTACCACCCCGGTATTGGTATTACCGGATGAAAAAAGAGAATTCGTGATTTATAGCGATGCTTCGCATAAGGGTTTGGGTTGTGTGCTAATGCAGCACAACAAGGTGATTCATATGCATCCAGATAGCTTAAACCTCATGAATTGAAATATCCGACTTATGATTTGGAGTTAGCAGCTATAGTATTTGTGCTCAAGATATGGAGGCACTACCTGTATGGAGAGAAGTGTAAAATATACACAGATCATAAGAGCTTGAAGTATATATTCACTTAGAAGGAGCTCAACATGAGGCAAAGGAGATGGTTGGAGTTTATAAAGGAATAAGATTGTTTGATACATTATCACACAGGAAAGGCGAATGTAGTAGCCGACGCACTCAGCAGAAAGGAAAGATTAAATTTGATGGCATTGCCAAAGGAGTTGTTTGAATAAAATACATTTTGATTCAGTTTCTGCTTGATGTTGATATTTAGTTTGTTGTTAAATATTAATGGTGGTATTAATATAGATGATTGATGTTGACTTCAATATGGGATGTTGTAAGCATCAAAGTTCATATTGATATCTAATTTGATATGACATCAAAATGAATATTGATATCAAGAGAATAATTGAATGACAGGAGAAGAGTTATGTACGCAAAAAGATGAGCAAGGGATATTAAGATTTTCATCAAGGATTTGGATTCCTCAAGTAGTTGAACTGAAAAATGAAATACTGCGGGAAGCTCACAATTCGAGACTTTCAATTCATCCAGGAAGCACTGAGGTGTATGAAGATTTGAAAAAGAAGTTTTGGTGGCCGAACATGAAAAGAGAAATTGCGGATTGGGATGCGAAATGTTATACGTGTCAACGGGTTAAAGCGGAACACCAAAGACCAAGCGAGTTAATTCAGCCATTGAAGATCCCAGAATGGAAACGGGAAAATATCGCTATGGATTTTATAATGGGATTACATCGGACAAAATCTGGACACGACGCCATTTGGGTTATTGTTGATCGCCTTACGAAGTCAGCGCATTGTCTGCCGATCAATAAAAGGACTTCATTAGATATATTGGTGCATATGTACGTGCAAGAGATTGTGTTACGTCACGGCGTTCCAGTATCGATAATTACGGATCGTGATCCGCGATTCAACTCAAGATTTTGGAGACAATTTCAAGAGAGTCTTGGCACCAAGCTAAATATGAGCACGGCTTACCATCCACAGATAGATGGTCAAAGCGAGCGGACAATTCAAATAATTGAAGACATGTTACAAAGTTGTGCTATTGATTTCGCGGGAAGTTGGGATGAACATTTACCTTTGGTAGAGTTCTCCTACAACAACAACTATCACTCAAGCATTGGCATGCCACCGTATGAAGCGTTGTATGGAAGAAAGTGCAGATCACCAACAAATTAGGATGAAGTTGGAGAAGGAAAGATTCTAGGTCCCGAACTGGTCCAACAGATGAGGGAGACAGTCAAACTGATCCATAAAAGATTGCTTGATTCTCAAGATAGACAAAGGAAGTACGCAGATCCTGCTCGAAAGGATGTGAGTTTTCAAGTCGGCGAAGCCGTATTGTTAAAAGTGTCACCGTGAAAAGGGTTGACTAGATAGGAAATAAAGGCAAATTAGCACCTAGATATATAGGTCCTTTTGAGATTTTTTTAACCAAGTGGGGAAAGTGGCTTACGAGTTAGCGCTGCCTCCGCAGTATCAGCATGTTCATAATGTCTTTCATGTGTCTTTGCTTAAAAAGTATAACCCGGATGTCAATCATGTAATAGAGTATGAGCCTATAGAAATTCAGGCAAACTTGTCGTATGAGGAGCAACCTGTCAAAATACTCGACTGGCAAGAAAAGAGTCTTAGAAATAAGTCGGTAAAGTTAGTAAAAGTACTTTGGAGGAATCCCAAGGTCGAAGAGTCAACTTGGGAGTTAGAGTCTGATATGTGATTCCTGGTATCCTCATCTGTTCTCTTAGATTCTTAGGACAGAATCCTTTAAAGGGGAGAGGATGTTACAACCGACATTTTGTGTAATATTATTTGCGAACTCTGTATAATATTAGAGTCGATTTTAAATATATTTATTGATTGTACATTTGTGTGAATGGAATTTGCTGCATTATAAATTGCTTTATTTAAAATATGAATTTTTCAACGCGAGAGTTTTATTAATTGCTCTTATTCTTGATTTATAGAGAATATTCTTTACCATGGGAAAATTATCTTTTAAAATTATTTCATTCACAAATCACAAAAGTGATCTCATAAAATTTCTAAAAATCCAAGTTATTTTATGGTAGAACTTTTATAATTTTTGAAATTTTATTTTATTTTATAAAAGTAAATCTTTGAAATTAGTTGTTTAGTAATTAGCAATTTTACATGGATACCCATGCATGCAAATACCCTCCCATTCAACTTAAAGGGCTAAAAAGACAATTCATACCCCACTAACTCTCTTTTATCCACCAAAAGACCAAACTAACCTTGCATGCATTTTTGCTTAGCTTTGGGAGAAGGGCAGTCTTGTAAATTCTAAACTCCACTCACATTTAGTCAAATAAAAACCATAAAATAAGCACAAGTTATCATGATCATTTTATTTTTCACTCCACACTCCACCCTCACCTCACTCTCTCCTCCCTCTCTTCTCTTCCCTCTCGGCTAAACCTCTTCCCCATCCCCTTCATTTTTTTTCTTCAACAAATCCTTGCCATTCTAGTGTAATTTCAGTACTCATTAATATAAAATACATTTTCCAAGAAGTTTCATGCTTAGGTAATGAAGTTTAATGCTTGCATGTCTTGTTTTTATGTGATCTCCAAGGAGAAACTCTTATTTCATGTGGATTAAAGAGTTCTTCATGAGATATAATTTTTATGTGCATAAACTAAGTGTTTCCTTGATTAAAACTCCTTTAAAACACTTGCATGCTACTTATATCTAGTTGTAATTCCATGTTTTACTTTGCATGTTAGAGATAGGGCTTTATTTTCCAGAATGATCAAGCTATATATGCTCTATTTTTTGAAAATATACATGCATGTTTGGTTTGTGATTAAATTCGA
Organism: Apium graveolens; assembly: GCF_009905375.1. Classification (NCBI taxonomy): domain Eukaryota; kingdom Viridiplantae; phylum Streptophyta; class Magnoliopsida; order Apiales; family Apiaceae; genus Apium; species Apium graveolens. The sequence goes on along the minus strand of NC_133651.1, from coordinate 236,865,095 downwards.
CCTATATGGGCTAAAAACAAATTGTTTCCTTGATGTCATGCTTGATCTTAGTTGTTAAAAGACAGTTTGTATGATCCCTTGAAATAATTTAGTATTTTAAGTCGAATTTATGAGCTAATAATCCCATTGTTTAGTCGAACTTGTTTTTGTGATCATTGTGAGTTGCATGTTAAGTTTAGTTTGCATGTTGGTGCTATAGGGCATGAATGATCTCCATTCTTGGTTGAGGCCTTATTTTAGAGTCTTATAGAAGTAAATTTGCCTTGGTTGAGATTTAATTCGTGGTTTTGAAGTGGGAGTTAAGGTGGAAATTTTTTCCAGATTTGCATGTGAGTTGTGTGTTGATTTTGGATGGGCATTTCTTAGGCATTGTTAGGCCCAAGCCACAGGGAGTTAGTACGTGGGTTGTAGTTCAGTCTAGAAGCCATAAATTAGAGAAACCCAACCATTTAGTGAGGTGCACACACCAAAACTTAGATTCTGCCAGAACAGGGGACAAATTGAGTTTAGTACCTTTTGGAGGTCAAAAAGTTGGATTAAGAGTAAGCCCTCATTAGGCCTTGATTAGTATTGATACTAGGGAGTTTAAGTAAGAGTTTCAAGTCGAACCATGGAGGTTTAGAGTTAGAACCAATGAGTTTAAGTTAGTCCAAAACAGGGCAGTTTTCAGGACACCCATTTAGAGTTGTGTCAACTTTGAGGTTAGGCCCGAGAAAATCTAGGAAGGCCCCTAGTGTCATTCCAAGTGAAAAAGTTAGCTTATAGACTTAAGAATCCAGTAGGTCAGTTTTGGTTAGGAATATTCAAGCTTTAGTGGTGTCAACAGCTTAGAGTCGCCTAAGGTGTCGCGATAAGTGTGCAAGTGAGAACGTTTTTTTTAGCATTTAGTTTTGTTGACCCTATGAGTGAGGCATGAGTGAGCCCTAGTATTTGCATTTAGATATAGGTCAGTAGAGTGTTAGGCCAAGTTTTTGTCTAAGATAATTGGAACCACCAAGTGTAGGACCTTCAAGAGTCGAGACTAGTTTAGTAGTGTGTCGCAAGTGGAATTGTGGAGATTTGAGAGTGAGATCATTCAAGTCCCGAATAAAGCACGAAGTCTAAATAATAGTATGAGTATACCTATATGTGTTATGTGCTCCAAGGTGCTACTATATGTATATGTGCATGGTATTGTGTGTTAACTTAGTGTCTTATGCAATATAAGACACTAAGCGTTACTTGGAGATAATTTGTGCATTTAGTGTTAGGATTGTTTGGTGTCATAAGAGTCCGTAGTAATGAGGGATTCTTATTATTTTGTAGGATCGAGTGAAGATAGGAAGCTTGCCGTCAAGGTCGAGTAGTGCTCCCGTCACTCCTAAGACAAGTCGTGTGTAGTCAATCCTCTCAAGGCAAATGTCCTTCCCTTGTAAACTTATATTGTACAAGTATATTCCTCTTGTTAATATTTTGTGATGCAATTAACCTGAGATACTTATTGGAATTATGATAGCTTGCTTGTTAAAAGAATTTGATATTGCCCATTGTCGTAAGTACCCGAACTTAATTTGAGTTAGTATAATTGTTATACCTTGATCACCCCAAACTCATTCAGAAGCGTTTCGTACCTTTAATAATCATTCGTATACCTTTGTTGTATTCCCCTTGACTTGGTGTTTAAATATCCTTATTGATTATACCTTATCAAATTTCCTTGCGAACTTGAGAAAGTTAATCCCTTCGAATCATATTACCATTTTCGATTTTTTATCACTTCCTTTCATTAAACCCTGAGATAACGATTCATTTTGTACACTTTCTTATTACCCCTTACTATGATACTCGAACATTGAAATTTCTTTGATACCCTATGATTGTAACCCTAGTTGAGATTCCTACCTTTGTGGTTTATTGATTCGAACTCTTTTTCAATACTTTTTTCCTTGATTGATAAACTGTTGATATTCATCTTTGACAACCTCTAGTGAGAAGATTGTTCTTCTGTCGATAAGAATCTTGAAATCTTAATCCTTTGATTATTGATCATAACCCTATTATTTGAAATCCTTCGGAATTGGAATGATTGATACTCTTACTTATAATCATTATAATTTCCCTCTGTTGAACTATTGTTACTTAACCCTGAATTGATTTCCTCACCTTGATAGTTCAATTCGTCTGGGAATAAACCTTAACTTAGTACAACTGTTGTTGAGTTTGGCCTAGAATTCCTTAAAGAAGTACACGATCCTTTCATGCCTAAAGAGCTTTTGAAATGTTATTATTTCTGGCATCAAATTTTTTATAAAATGAAAAGTTTTTAAAAGTCAAATTGTCAAAGGGACAAAAAAAATGTTTTCTTGAGAATAGTGGATCTGGACTAAGACGCAGGTCCTTTCCACACTTATTTGAGGCTTAAAAGCTGCCTCGGGATCCCATTAAATTTGTTAGAACCCAGCGAGGTTCGGGATTACTTCGCGGCTTATCACCGGCTGTAATCCGTAGCGTCATAAAATGATTTTTGAGTTACGAGTTGATTTAAAAAGATTTTGATCTGATTAATGATGCCATTTCCCAATTGTTTAACTTATGAATTTGAACTGTTGTTAATATTAATATTCTGATTGTTGATTATATACCTTGCTGAGCATTTGGCTCACCTCTTGCTATTATTTATGTATTTCAGCTAGCAAGTATGGTTAGATTCAAGCAGACCGCCCGTAAGTCCACTGGAGATGCTTAGGCTTATTTGAGAGCTCAGGTAGATAGCTGAAAGTCCATTGTGAGGATCGGTAGTTATGAAGTTGTATTAGTTTGTAGTGTTGGACTGTTCTTCAAAGACTAAACCTAGCGATCTTGGATATTGTCTGTAAACAGCCTTTTGTAATATTATTTTATTATTAAGTCATTTATATTGTTAAGTGTAAGTTGGGGCTGTGAATATTCTATTTATTGGCGTGTTAGGACTTGGTGCGTATATGGGATCATTCCTTACTTCTTGGTACCTTTATTCTTTTTCCTTTAGCTTAAAAACCTTTTATACCTTTTACCATAGCGGTCGTCGTAACGTTGTTGTCGTAGCGACCATCGTATTGCTCCTTTATTTTTACTAAATTAAATATATTAACAGATAAAAAAACATTATAGATTCACCCTGTGATCTATGACAGGTCATAGAGAGGGAGCTATCTATAACCAATCTAAAATAGAGATTGGAGAGAGAAAGCCAAACAAACAACAAGAATCATAAAGTAGTCATACAAATCTAGTCAGGTCTAATACAAACTAGATTAGAAAAGCATAAAGAGCCATGAATGTGAGCATTAACATCCTTGAGAATTCCTTGAAGCAGCTTTTGCAGGACCAAAGACACCATGACTGTGGGCACGAGCATTACGCTCTCTCCGGATATGGTAGCAGAAAACCTGAGCATAACAAAGAGCTATGAAACTCTTAGCCTTATTATGAAGATCGAAAAGGGCTTGCAAGGACTCAACCCAAGTGTCACCACTAATTAAAACACCCCGGTGAGATAAAAAGGTGCCCTAGGATCCATCTACTAAAAGAATAATGCAGAAAAATGTGATTATCTGTTTCACGAGCCCAAATGCAAAGAAAGCATTGTTGAGATGAGGAAATGCTGAATCTGTGAAGTCTAGCTAAAGTGTTAAGCCTTCCAAGACAAATAAGCCACTGATGGTGAGAAAATTTGTTGATGTGAAGCGAATTAAATTCCAAATATCCCAAATTTTGACTTTGGAAGCTGTGAGACCATCCCAAAGAAAAGTATCTTGGGCGGCAGATGAGAGGTTTGAATAATCAAAGGAGTGCAGCCAATGTTGAAGGAGATGGTCAAGATGATGGTGTCTCGAATTAGGTCTTGGTAAAAGCAATTCCTAGAAGAAATAATAGAGTTGACTCTATTACTGTGTTGCAAACCACATTGAGTGATGATAGGAGAGGAGATTTTATTATCCAGACAAGCATTGCCCTACCACGGTTTGAACCAAAGCGAAATTGAATCGCCATTAATAATAGAGAATGAGATGAATTGCAAAGCAACCTCACGAAGTCTTAAAATATTTTTCAAAATCCAAGAATAATCTGTAGGAAGAGGCAGCGTCCAAAAGTGCTTTCCTTTAAGAACTGTTTCATTGATCAAAGTTTCCCAGAGACCATTAGACTTTGTGATTACTTGAACTAGATGATGCAATATTTGAGCACGGTTCCAGTCTAGCGTGTTTTGATACCTAAACCACCCTCTTCCCGAGGCAAGCAAACAGTGGTCTAGGAAATTTTAGCACCACCTTTGCGATTTATGTTCCCTTTTCACAGAAACCGAGTAAGGAGAGATTGAATGATTTCATGGACAGTAACTGAAAGTAAGAAGTAATTACTCCAAAAGGCTTCAATAGCACAAATGACGGACTTGATTAGCAAAGCTCTACCAGCAAAAGAAAGTAACAAAGTGGCCCAAGAATCAAGTCTGGAAGTGATTTTATCAACCAAAGGCATACAATCATTAACATTGAGTTGAGAGGAGATAAGGGGAACCCCTAAGAATCTAACTGGAAGGGAGCCTCTAGGAATGGCAACGGAATCATCAAACCAAGTTGAGAAGGCCTTGTTACAGTTACATAGAAAACTTGAGCTTTTATGAATGATAAGGGACAACTCACTGCAGTTCAAAAAGGCGTTGATAGAATTCAGGATGTGAGAGACCGAATGTTGAGAGCCATAAAAGAAAAATAAGACATCATCAACAAAGAAAAGATCAATTATTTTAAGTTATTTACATCTCCGGTGGAATTTGAAGTCTTCAGTAGTGCGGTTTAAAAGCGACGAAAGAATGTTCATGCAGAGAGCAAAAATGTAGGTGGGCATTGGATCCCGTTGCCTCAATCCTTTGGATCCCTTGAAATAACCATGAATCACACCATTTATTTTACTGAAAATTTGGTGGTACATAAAAAAGCAGAGATCCATTTAATGACCATAGTCAGGGCCTCGATTTTCCTCAAGACTGCCAAGATAAACTCCCAACTAAGCGAATCAAAAGCCTTGTGTAAGTCGACTTTGAGAGCACAATTAAGAATGTCAGTTTCATGATCATAACCTCTCAATAACTCCAGGGCAAGTAGAATATTGTTAGAAATAGAGCGTCCTGGAATGCACACAGATTGAGCTTTATCCACAATGTAAGGCAAGACCTTTTTAAATTGAAAAGCAATGATTTTAGAGATACATTTGTACATCACAGTACAAAGAGAGATAGGCCTGAAGTCTTGCATTCGAGTTGGGGTCACAACTTTAGGAATAAGAAAAATAAAAGTTGAGTTCACAGAAGTTACAACCAGTAATATCCCAGGTAGCAAGGAAGCATTCCACATTAAACCCATCAGGACCTGGAGCTTTCTTCTTTTTTATTTTCCTGACGGTCTCATACATGAGAAGATCAGTGATCGGTTCCTCAAGCATTCTTGATTGGCTCTCAGTAAGCGTCTTACAGTCAACCATAGATATTTCCACCTGGTTAGGAGTTCTCAAAGGTCCCAGTAAATTGGTAAAGTACTAGATAGCAACATTAGCACAAGCCACCTGACCATGGACCAGAACCCTGTGATCATCTTCAAGAGACAGAATCTTGTTGTGGTTCCAATTAACCCTGCACAGTTGGTGAAAGAATTAATTGTTACCATCACCCAAATTCATCCAATTCACTCTAGATTTCTGTAAAAGAAGGGATTTTTTATGGAGAAAAGCAACATTAAGATTAGAGATTAGATCTTTTTCAATAGTTAACCAAGAACTATCATTCGAGGAAACCAACGGGATTTGAAGATCCTCGAGTTTGGCTCTAGCTATTTGCACATTATTATGAACTAAACTATGGGCTTTGTTTAAGTCACGAAGCAAATGTTTTGTGTGCTTAAGCCTGATATTGAATTGAACCATAGGAGAACCAATATAGTCAAAGCCCCAGGCCGAGGAGATGACATCAAGAAAATCTAGTATAGTTGAAAAATTGAAACGGTTCCTTTTCTTGAGTAAGTATTGTCCTCTTGTTCTTCTTGATAGCAGTTTTACCTTGACACTTTACCTTTAAAGCATCCCATATTTCTTTTGCTGTTTTATATCCAATAACCCTATTGGACATAACACTATCAAGATTGTTGTGCAAGATGTGTCTGACCTTTGCATCCTTCATAATAGATGAAAGATCTTTAGGAGTGTAGTCCTTCCTGTCTTTGTCAACCATCTTCTATAGTTCCCCTGTAATAAAAAAACTACCTTTATTCGTTTATGAGGACCATCATAAATCCTGTTTAGATATTCAGGATCTGTGGCTTCCAAATACATGGCCATCCTGACTTTCTAGATTGGATATTCATATATCTTCAGGATTGATACCTTGATTGCTTCATACCTACTCATATTGCTGGTAATCTGTGATGTGGCTGGGGGTGGTGGTTTTGGATTCTGTGTTTCTTCTTCTTTATTTGACATTGTGGATTGATTTTCAGATCTTAAACTATTTTTATGTTAACAACAAGCTCTGATACCAGTTGTTAGGCCCGTAATCAACTGTAGAGGGGGGGGTGAATACAGTTGATTCAATCAATTCGACAAAGCTTCAACGAAATCAAATAGTTTTTATATTAACTGATAAAAACTGTTTACAAACGTACTCTCTCAAAAGGATGAACAAATATCATTGAGAGCTTCTAGGTTATGTGAAAGATATAACAATGTTCGCAATGCTTTTAGCATAAACCTAATATGTGCTTTATATAGAGCACATTTACACAATGTATAAAGAAATCATATTCTATCAATAATAAGGAAACCTATTTACAATGCTAATGAGATAAAGTCCTTCACCGCCTTGAATTTCTGTTTTCTTTTCCTTTTCAAATATCTACTGAAGTGACAAATCCTGAGAACATCATCTTATGATCATCAAGTACTGATATAAGTAATGATGATGTCACTCTACAATAAATGCTGATATAGGTCCTGATAAGAACTTCTGATAGTTTCTTGCTGATATCATTAATTATATCTAAGAACCTCCCCCAATTTGGGCATTATGAAAATATATACAAGTTCATATTTGATGATGTCAAAATTATCTAAATGCAGAAATCAAGTAAACATATTTATTCTTGCTTTAGTGAATATCAGACCCTACTCTTCATTGTGAACTCTAACACATTCTGGAAAATCTTCAAGAAACTTCCTTAGCAGATTCTCTTCCATCACATCCAAATACCATTGCATCCTATGTTTATGTTCCCTCAGTTCATCTATTAATTCATCATTTTGATAGATAGTAGCCCTAAATTATGCAATTTTGAATTTTCAAGAGATAGATCATCCAATGCCAGAAACCCAATTTTCTTTCCATTAGGATTAAAGGTTAAAACTTTAGTCCCTAGACTCATTTCTATCATGGCTCCTCCAATAGGCATATCAACAGCATATTCAGATTAATCAATGTACTTTGGAATGTAGTTTACTTTGTAAGACATTCCTCTCTACTTTTACTGTATCAGGTTCTTTATGAATGCAGACCATCTGGCAGTTACAGAATTAGTTACCTTGAAAATTATAGCAATAAGTTCCAATTCGTGCCATGGTATATCTCTTAACTATTCTTGATTCTACCTTAAGCTTCTCCCAGACTCCATAAAATAGATTATTTTCTCTTCAGCATGATTAATAACAATTTGCACTGATATGATCTTATGTAAGTCTTCAAACATTACATTGTGTCCAATTTCTGTCAAAGTAGAATGTTTTCCTAAAGTCAAAGCATCTCCTATAAATGGATCATCAGTATTTAATCTTCCAAGACCACTTGTGATTCCAGGTCTTCTAGATTGAAAACTTCCACTGTAAATCTTCATTAATGTTTCATAAGAATCTCTTTTAGGTGTTGGTTTCTTGCTTCCCCATAGTAGCTTCTTCTTTTCTTCAAAAGTAAGTAATGGCTTATCAAAGACTATGTCTTCAAAATCAGGATTTGATAAATCTGCTTGAATTTTATTTGGCGAATCAACATAAACAGTATCACAGATTGTGATTTGTTGAATAACAGCTTCTTCTCTAATTTGAGCAATGTCAGAGGTTAAATTCAATTTATCAGCCCATTCAGCTCCATAAATCTTCCTTCTTTGGTGAGCTTGGATGATTTCTTCTTTTTCAAAAACTTCATCAGTATCAAAGGATTGAGCAACTATATAGATTGGATCTATCAGTATTTGTGATTTAGTTGCTTTAGATACTGATTTCTTCTTTAGAACAGCTTTGGCTAGGCTTTGAAAACTTTGACTTTCTTCTATCTTCTCTTTTCCTTTATGCTTCTTGTCAGCAGTTAAAATAGCTTGAGATCTGAAAGATCTTTCTTCCTCTGTCTGACTTACCTCCTTTATAATTACACCTCTAGTTGGCCTGTTAGAAGGATCATCATCATAAAGTTCTTGACTGATAACAGCAATACCAACATTTGCTGTCTTCATTGAATTCTTAAAGTCTTCCTCCATTTTCCTTTGCTATTCTAGATCAACTTCAGGATTATTTCTTTCAAAGATTCTTTTACTCACCTCAGAGTCAAAATCTTGAATCTTCGGATCCTTTTAAAATAGAGTTGTCTTTCTTCCTTTTACTTTCAGATTCTGAAGATATTGACTTGGTTCAACACCAGCTTCCATCTCCAGAATACCTTGATCTTCATTAGCAGTTGTGACTTGTAAAGATTGTTACATTGTTGTAGTCACAGTCAATTCTCTAACTCTTCTTTCATTTCTCTTACTCTATCCATCTCTAGATTGAGGTCTAGTGATTGCTTTTAATGAACCACTAATTCCAACTAGCTCTTCATTTTTTCTCCTTTCACTATCCTTCTGTCCCCCCTTATTACCTCCGTCGGGATTTTCATCATCAATATTTGTCAATATCAGCTTCCTGCATATAGATTTAACAATTTTCTCCCCATTTTTTGGCATCATCACCAAGCAATAGAGAAAGAATCAGCTCCATTGAATTATGTACCTCTGTAAGTTGAGCAGACATTTGAGCTTGTTTAGCTTCCAATATAGCTTGATTGGCTTCAACTGCAGTTTTTCTGCAAACTATTGGTGCAATTTGTTTCTAAATTTCCCGATGAGTAGTCATCCTTGAAGCAATAAATGATTCTTTGATCTGATTGATTTGAGAAGTAGTTCCTTCTTAAGCTGTGTATAAGGATCTGACTATCAGAGTTGATGCTTTCAGATGATTTAGTACTTCAGGATTTTTAATTTTTCCTTCAGCTGTTTCCAGATGCTCAGCATCCGTTGATCTAGAAATTGGATAATTAACATCTCTCCATCTATTATTCCAGATATCATCAAGATAATCCTGCTTCTTTCTGTCATCTAACTCCTTCACCTTCTGTTGTCTTACAAGTATAAGCATATCTTCAAGGAAGAAAAGATCATCCTCAGGATCTATAAGAGCATTTAAAACATTAGCTTCTTCACCATCATGAGACTCTTCATTGGCAACTGGATCTTGAACTATCTGCTGTACTTCATCACCGGCTTCAGCATGTAGGATAAAATCATAAATTGGTGCAGTATGTGATCCAGCAACTTTAGAAGCTTTCATACCATCAACAGTTAACTCCACATCTTCAAGAATTGTAGATAAATGAATTGGAGCTTTTATGTTTACTTCCAGAATCTCAGTTCCTGCAGAGTGTTGTGGTAAGCCTGTAATGGATGAAACTTTATGAATGGATTGTTGTGCTACTTTATCTTCAACAACAACATGTATTACTTCATGTGGTGGAATAGTAGAGTGTATGGACTATTTTTCAGTAAAAATAGGGATTGCTTTATATGGTGGAATAGTAGAATGTATGGACTGCAAGAAAGTATCAGCACTTAGACTTGCAGGTAGATAAATAACATTGGGTACATCAGAGTTCATTTGAAATTCAATAGACTGTTGTTTAACATCTGTTTTTTTAGTACTCTGTGCACCTGCAAATATATAACAAGTGAAATTTAATCTCTCTATTCTTTTAAAGTAGTCTCACTACTCCTCACACCACACATCTCATGACTTTTAATAGTCAAAGCTTTCTTATAAGGATTACTAAATCCTATCTCTCATATGCCTCTCCTTTTTCCAGGTAGGATCCTGCCTCTCTTTAATTCTGTTTTTTCTCTTAATCTTTTCACACATCTCACAGAAAAAGCTCAGAAAGATTGTCCTACAGAAATAAAAGGTGGCTAAAGAAGGATGATCTATGGTCATATAACTGGAGGTAGTCTTTAAATAAGGTCTAGAAATAATCATACCAACGGAATTTATATCATGAAAAAAAATATTGAAAATACTACATCAGTATTTAGAATAAATCCTGATAGAGTAATAACAGTATTTATACCTTGTGAATCTGAAGTCACAATTAAACTCACAGTTTATCACTGTGGTTATGACAGTTGTTGTTCACCAAATTATGGGAACCTCCATTTGAATTGGAGAGGATTTGATCAGGATACTGTCATGTACCATGATCTCAAACCTTGTTCTTCTTGCAAAGAACTAACATTTGAATATGTTTATTAAAAGCTTTCACAGAGTCTTCAGTAAAACTGATGAAACCCATGTGTCTCTGTTAGTATCATTAAGATCTACCTCAACATGTAGTCTCTAACCAACTTAATGTTGTTTCTGAGTGGTGAGCTTAATTTCAAGAACTATGTCACTTGATTTTTGACAACATTTGAGAAATGGATTCAAGTGTTTCAGTTGTAGGAAGAAATTTAAGATATAGGATTTATGATATGGAGACTGAGTGTGGACAACTTTCTTGGTGAGAAAAAGAAATTTTCAAAAAATTTGGATAGAATACAACACTCAAAGATTATAATTCTTGTGAACTCAGAATTAAATCTTTCATAAATTCCTTATGTTCCATCAGTTACTTCTTGTAATGTGCTCAATATGTACTGTAGTGAACATATGAACTCAAATAGAGATTAGTTTCTCACATGCATTATTGAAAAATATCTGAAATTAAGCATGTAGTACTAATTTGAATATTAACAGTCATAATCATTCAATCACAAACAAGACAGTAAATATTCATTTACTTAAAGAGTCAATGAAGGAAAAAGATATTTCCATTAATATTTAAGAAGCAGAGTACAAGGTTTTTAGATTTCAAAACATAAAAACCTAACATAATCTAACTACTCATTGTCCCTTCAAGAGAAATGATATTTTCTTGCAGCTCAATAGCTGCTTGACGGAAACGTTCCGCCTGTTCAGCACGGAGTTCTTCTTTAAGAAGAACTTCTTCGGTGAAGAAATGCAGTTTCAACTGATCATCCCAAGAGAGACAATCGTAAACTGAGTTTAGAACTTCAGTTGGATGATAGATTTCACCTCCAATATGAACTAGAAGTCTGTATGGATCGAAATACATCTTCTTATCACTTGGATTGAAGATTGGCATGTAGCATCCATCGTTGCGTTAATAGAATTGAGGCTAAGCCATTTTTGATGAGTGTTTGTGAAGTTTTGGACAAAAGATTTGAGAATATGAGAAATTGTGTATGAAAAGGCAGTGAGAAGTTTTGTAAGTGGAGGGTTTGTATTTATAGCAGAGGAGATGGAAACTGAAAAGAATCTTTAATTAACCATGTAATAATTAATCATAATACGTATACACGATTACGCATATCTAAGTAAACGAAAAGAATCTCTCTCTTCAGATTCTTATTCCCAATGTAAGTACTCAAGTGTTAATAGATACTTACATCATTAGCTAACCCATTTAAGCAACTAAAAGATATTCCACTATCTCACTATTAATTAAAAATATTGCATAACCATTTATTTTGAATAAATTCAAAATAATCAATGAAATATAACAGTCAATTATGGTTTGACCATTATTAGTATTTTAATTACGACTATCAGGATTTATCAGTCAACACTGGTTTGGCCAATATCAAAATTTAACAACTACTGGCAAGATCTATTAGTCAAAGAAAGTTTTACTAATAACAGAGTATATACGCATAATCAGTTGTTCTAACATACAGCTTTCAGCTAGGATTCATAGAAGTTAATTGCATGTTATCATGGCATTAACAATTAGCACAATATTCAGTATCTAACAAGTACTGACACATATTAAGATACCATGCTTCAATTATCGACAATTATGTCTTAATTATCAGAGTTTTAGAATTGTCCTGATATCATTCCCAATTCATTCACCAATCTTGTGAAAGTAGCTTCATAAAGAGGCTTGGTGAATATATCTGCTACTTGCTAATTTGTTGGAACAAAGACCAATTCCACTATACCTTCTTCCACATGTTTCCTTATGAAATGGTACATGATGCTGATGTGTTTAGTCATTGAATGCTGCACTGGATTTCCTGTTATTGCAATAGCACTTTGATTATCACAATATATAGGAATAGCAGAATAAACTAACCCATAATCCAGTAACTGATTCTTCATCCATAGAATCTGAGTACAACAGCTTCCTGCAGTAATATATTATGCTTCTGCAGTTGATATGGAAATTGACTTTTGCTTCTTGCTATACCAAGAAACTATTCCGCCACCAAGAAATTGGCAGCTTCCAGAATGCTTTTCCTGTCTATTTTGCATCCTGTAAAATAAGCATCTGAGTATCCAATTAGCTTGAAATATGAATCTCTAGGGTACCATAATCCCAGATTTATGGTGCCTTTGAGATACTTAAAAATTCTTTTCACAGCTAATAGATGAGATTCTCTTGGATCAGCTTGGAACCTTGCACAGAGATAGGTAGCATACATGATATCAGGTTTACTAGCAGTTAAATATAGGAGTGAGCCAATTAAACCTTTGTAGTTAGTTATATCTACTGATATACCAGTATTTAAATCTAACTTGGTCGCAGTGGCCATATGAGTTGATGTAGTTGAACAATCTTGCATTCCTAATCTTTTCAGCAAATTCCTAGTGTATTTGGATTGATTTATGAATATCCTTTCATCAGTCTGTTTAACTTGTAACCCCAAAAAATAACTCAATTCTCCCATCATACTCATTTGATACCTGGACTGCATTAGCTTTGCAAACCTCTCATAAAATTTATCATTAGTATATCTAAAAATGATATCATCAACATATATCTGTACTAATAACAAGTCCTTACCATGATATTTATAAAAGAGAGTTTTGTCAATTGTACCTCTTGTGAAACCACTTTCTAGCAGAAATATAGTAAGTGTTTCATACCAGGCCCTTGGAACTTGCTTCAGTCCATAGAGTGCTTTATCCAGTAAGTAGACATGATCTGGATACTTTGGATCAATGAACACTAGAGGCTGTTCAACATAAACTTTATCTTCGAGTTCTCCATTCAGAAATGCACTCTTTACATCCATTTGGAACACCGTAAACTTCTTGTGAGCAACATAGGCTAAAAAGATTCTAATTGCCTCAAGCCTTGCAACTAGAGAAAATGTTTTATCATAATCAATGCCTTCTTGTTATGAATAGCCCTTTGCAACCAGTCTTGCTTTATTCCTTGTAACAATGCCCTCACTGTCAGTTTTGTTTCTTTACCAACTACAGATCTGTTCTTTGGTCTTGGCACAAAAGTCCAGACTTTTTTCCTTTCAAATTTATTAAGCTCCTCTTGCATTGTTGTAACCCAGTCAACATCTTGCAGAGCTTCTTCAACCTTTTTGCGTTCAGTTTGAGATAGAAAGGAATGGTAGAGACATTCATTTTGAGTGGCTTTTCTAGTTCTTACACCACTATCAGGGTTTCCAATGATTAAGTCAGGTATATGTAACTTAGACCATTTCCTTACAGATGGAAGTTGACTCCTTGAAGAGGAACCTCCCATTGATCCATAAAGTCTATGTTATTTATTTGACTAGTACCACTATTATGTCATGATGCTCCCCCTGAATCAGTGTTCCCATTGTTATCAGCATTTGACTCATCAGAGTTTGAGGAATTTGAGTCTGATGATCTATCTACTGATGTTTCTTCAGTTGAATCACTTGTAGAAGTCTCTGGATTTAAATCATGTTGCTCCCCCTCAACGTATGCTTCAATGTTAGAAGAATTTCCATTCTCATGTGGATCATCAGAGCTTTGAGTGATATCAGAATTTACTGTATCAGGATTTGCTGGTAAATCAGGATTTAACTGATCAACATATGATACTTCATTTTCAAATCTCAATTTGTCTTGGTCATCTGCATATTCTAGACCTGTTATCTTCTTATCATCAAAAGATACATGTATAGATTCCATGATTGTTCTTGTTCTCAGGTTTTAGACTCTAAAGGCTTTTGTAGACAATGGATACCCAACAAAGATGCCTTCATTAGCTTTTAGATCAAATTTGGTAAGCTGCTCCGGATCAAACCTTAGAGAATAATAGAATCAAAAGTAAAAACTCTGAGGTAAAGAAAAGGAATGATCACCTAGAAATTGAGTTACTTTCCATGCTAGAAATTCAAGAAGAAAGAGATAATGTTGTTTATGTTAAAGAAAAATTGTTAGAAAAGCCTGCTTATCTAGAAAATGAGTTAGCTTGTTAGGCCCGTAATCAACTATAGAGGGGGTGAATACGGTTGATTCAATCAATTCAACAAAGCTTCAACAAAATCAAATAATTTTTATATTAACTGATAAAAACTATTTAAAAACGTACTCTCTCAAAAGGATGAACAAATATCCTTCCTGAGTTGTTTTTCCTGAGTTAGTCTAAAGCTTATTGGACATAACACTATCAAGACTGATGTGCAAGATGAGTCTGACCTTTGCATCCTTCATATTAAATGAAAGATATTCAGGAGTGTAGTCCTTCCTGTCTTTGTCAACCATCTTCTCTGGTTCTCCTGCAATAGAAACAACTACCTTTATTAGTTTATGAGGACCATCATAAATCTTGTTTAGATATTCAGGATCTGTGACTTCCAAACACATGGTCATCCTGACTTTCCAGATTGAATATTCATGTATCTTCAGGATTGACACCTTGATTGCTTTATACCTACTCATGTTGCTGGTAATCTGTGATGTGGCTGGGGGTGGTGGTTTTTGATTCTATGTTTCTTCTTCTTTGTCTGACATTGTTTATTTATTTTCAGATCTTAAACTGTTTGTATGTTAACAGAAAGCTCTGATACCAGTTGTTAGGCCCGTAATCAACTGTAGAGGGGGGGTGAATACAGTTGATTCAATCAATTTGACAAAGCTTCAACAAAATCAAATAGTTTTTATATTAACTGACAAAAACTATTTACAAATGTACTCTCTCAAAAGGATGAACAAATATCCTTGAGAGCTTCTAGGTTTTGCGAAAGATATAACAATGTTCGCAATGCTTTTAGCATAAACCTAATCTATGTTTTATATAGAGCACATCTACATAATATATAAGGAATCCTATTCTATCAATAAAAAGGAAACCTATTTATAATGCTTCTGAGATAAAGTCCTTCACCTCCTTGAACTTCTGTTTCCTTTTCCTTTTCGAATATCTACTGAAGTGACAAATCCTGATGACATCATCTTTTGATTATTAAGTACTGATACAAGTATTGATGACGTCACTCTTCATTAAATGCTGATATAAGTCTGATAAGAAATTCTGATAGTTTTCTGCTGATGTCATCAATTATATCTAACATAGCTAAAGAAAGAAAGGTAATTAATCTTTGGAGTAACTCAGGAAAAACAACTCAGGAAATTTTAGAGAATGGCTGTGGGGATCAGTATTAGGATTTGCAAATAGATCTAATTCTGATAAGAAAAGTGGAAAAGAAACTGAGAAATTTAAACCAGTAAATACTGATATTAAGGTTACACTTAACAAGATTCAGATGAATCCTATTAAGTTTAATTCAAGTGATGATGCTATTAAGTCATTTTTTGAGGTAGGTACAACCTCAATCTAAATAAAACTTAAATACTGATAAGAGTGAACAAGTTCACACAAGATCAGTAAATATTGGTTTAATGACTTTGAAACAGCTTAAGCAAAAGCTGAAAGAATTACACATGAAAGATAAGGAAAAAAAGCCTTGGAAAAACAGGAATGGTAAAGTAGGTTAATGAAAATGGTATTACTGCGTGTGCCCTAGAGACAACACAATTATGTTTATGTCATGAGACATTTGAATTATTAATTATAATTCTATGGATTATTCTTTAGTAATTTACTTTATCTTTATTTTCTGTGATATAAATAATAGATTAATAAATGTCCTTAGAGTATGATATGAATTCTTTATATCTTTAAGTACGTGACTTAGAAATGACATTATGAGAATAGTATTAATATTCCTAAAGGTCCCTAGTCGAGTATTATTATTAAGGCCAAAGAATCCAAGCAAGTCTGGGTTCTTAAAAACACTAACTGATTTTATATATTGATTACAGGGTAACAGAAGAAATTCTCTAGTCTTGGACAGTGGATGCTCAGTACATATGACTGGTTATAAATCCCTGCAATCAGAGTTTAAGGAGAAGGCTGGACCAAGTGTTTCTTATGAAGATGGCAACTTAAGAAAAATCTTGGGATATGGAAAAACAAAAATTGGGAATGTCATCATTGAAAATGTTGCTCTGGTTGGAGGACTCAAGCATAATTTGATCAGTGTGAGTCAGATCTTTGACAGAGGTTACCATATGAAGTTTTATAAGGAACATTGTGAAATTTTCAGAAGTCTGATGGAAAGATTGCAATGACTGGTGTAAGACATGGTAATTTATATGAAGCCAGGGTCTCCACAAATACTGATGGATCAGAAGTTTGTCTTCTTAGTAGAGCATCTGTGAAGGACAGCTGGAACTGGCATAAAAGACTTTCACATCTCAATTTCAACAAAATAAATGAACTTGTGAGTAAAGATCTTGTAAGAGGATTGCCTAATGTAGTATGTACTCCTGATGGCTTATGTGACTCATGCCAGAAAGCCAAACAAAGGAAAACATCTTTCAAGAGTAAAACTGAATCCTCTATTCTTGAACTATACCATCTACTTCATATTCATCTCTTTGGTCCAGTCAATGTAATGTCAATTACCAATAAGAGTTATGCACTTGTACTTGTTGATGAATATACAAGATACACATGGGTGTATTTTCTGCACACCAAGGATGAATCTCCATCCATTATTCTTGATCATGTGAGAGAGCTGGAAAACGGATCAACATACAAAGTGAAGATCATTTGAAGTGATAATGGAACTGAATTCAAGAACAGTGATATGGAAAAAAAATTATAAAGGGATCAAACAAGAATTTTCTGCCCCTGGAACTTTACAACAAAATGGAGTTGTCGAAAGAAAAAAGTAGAACTCTCATGGAAGCTGCAAGAACCATGCTAGAGGAAGCAAGATTGCCTACCCACTTCTAGGTTGAGGCTGTGCAAACTGCTTGCTTCACACAGAATGAAACATTAATCAACATGCATGGAAAAACACCATTTGAGATAGTGAAAGGAAAGAAGCCAAATTTGAAGAACTTCCATATTTTTGGCTGTAAGTGTTTTGTTCTCAAAACTCATCCAGAACAGCTTACCAAATTTAATCTAAAAGCTTATGAAGGCATTTTTTTGGTTATCCACTTTCAACAAAAGCTTTTAGAGTGTATAATCTGAGAACAAAGACTGTCATGGAATCTATACATGTATCTTTTGATGACAAGAAAATTACAGGTCTGGAAGATGCAGATGACCATGATCAGTTGAGATTTGAAAATGAAGTACCATATGCTGAACAGTTAAATCCTAATATACTGACAAATCATGATACTGTAAATCCTGACATCACTCTAAACTCTGATGATCTACATGTCAGTGGAAATTCTGCAAATACTAAAGCATATGTTGATGGGGAGCAACATGATTCAAATCCAGAGTCTTTTATAAGTAATTCAGCTGGAGGAACATCAGTGGATAATTCATCAGATTCTAATTCCTCAAATACTGATGAATCAAATACTGATAGCACTGGATATATCGATTCAGAAGGAGCATCAGGAAATGATAGTGGTACAAGTCAAAGAAATACTAGAGAGTTCATGGATCAAGGGGGAGGTTCTTCTTCAAGGAGTCAACTCCTATCTGTAAAAAAATGGTCTAAGTCACACACGCCTGACTTAATCATTTGAAATCCTGATAGTGGTGTAAAGACCAGAAAGACCACTCAAAATGAATGCCTCTACCATTCTTTTCTATCTCAAACTGAACCAAAGAAAGTGGAAGAAGCTCTTCAAGATGCTGACTGGGATACAACAATGCAAGAGAAGCTTAATGAATTTGAAAGGAACAAAATCAAGACCCTTGTGCCAAGACCAAAGAACCTGCACTTCAAAGTAGTGTAGCAGACATTAACATTGAGCCTCTTGCTGAGAATTATACTCAAGAATGGCATGAATCTGAAGTTTCCAAGATTCACATAGAAGTCTCTCAGATCAAGGACTTTTGTAAGAAAATAGATCCTGAAAGATTCAGTCAGATAATTTTTTTTCACAAATAGCCTGCACAGGAGTCAAACACTACAACTGTGGAGAAGAGTACACAAGAACCTGGGTGTCAAAGTCATCCAGCAACTCCTGATTGTCCATCCACACAAGAACCGGTGCATCAAAGTTGTAATAAAGGCTTCACTCCTGCTATAGTAACTCTGGTAATAGATGTTGAAGGCAGAATTCATCCATCACCACCATCTACTAATATCTTATCGGTCCCTCTACTGAATGTCTGCAAAGAAGCCGAATCTTCGGATTCACAAGGTATAAACACTGATTTCACTTTATCAGCATTTATTTTAAATACTGATTATATATTACCATTATTTATTTTACATGTTATATATCCTGTTGGTATGATTATACCTAGACCTTTATTTAAGGAGTACCTCTAGTTGTATGACCACAGTCAATCATTCTTTAGCCACCTCTTATTTCTGTAGGACAAATTATCCGAGCGTGAGTTTTGTGAAAAGATTTAGAGAAAAACAGAATTAAAGAGATGCAGATGAGTGTCAAGATTTAGTATTCCTTGTGAGGAAATTTTAACTATTAAAAGTTATGAGCTGTGTGGTGTGAGGAGTAGTGAGACTACTTTAAAAGAACATAAAGATTAAATGTTACTTGTTATATTTTGCAGGTGCACGGAGTACAAAAGCAACAGCTGTTGAAAAACAGTCTATAGACCCTCGATTAAACTCTGATGTACCAAGTGCTGATAATCTCCCTGCAGGTCTAAGTACTAATACTTTCCTGCAGTCCACTCACTCTATCAATCCATCATCTGAAATTCTCCCTGTTGTTGCTAAATATGTAGTAGCACACCAGTCCATTCATGCAGATCTATTCACTACAGGATCACCACAGCACTACATAGGTGCTAAGGTCTTGGAGATACATACTGAAGCTCCACCACACCCTTCTACTATTCATGAAGATGAGGAGTTAAATGTTGATGCATGGAAGTTTCTAAGGCAGCTGGTTCTTATACAACTCCAATTTCTGATTCGATATTAAATGTTGAAGTTGGTGTTGAAGTTCAGCAGATAGTATCAGTTCCAGTTGCTGATGAAGGATATGTCCATAAGACATAATCTAACGATGGTGAAGATGTCAATACTTCTAATCTGAAGTATTTACTTCTATTCTTCCCTGAAGATATGCCTAAACATGTGAGGCAATAAAAGCTGAAAGAGTTGGATACTAAGAAGAAACATGATTTCTTTGATGATGCCTGGAACACAAAATGGAAGGATATTGACTATCCTATTTCAAATAATTATGTTGTCAATTATCTGGATACAGCTGAGAAGACCATTCAGAATCCTGATATGCTTAATCATCTGAAATCATCTACTATATTGGTAAGATCTCTACATTCTACTCAGGAAGCCGCCACTTATTAAATCAATTAAATCAAAGAATATTTTTTGGCTACAAAGATGACTACTCATCAAGAGATACAGAAACAGATTGGACCAATTCTTGAAAGAAAGACTCATATTGAAGCAAATCAGGCTAGATTGGAAGTTAAACAAGAGCAAATGTCTGGACAACTTGATGAGGTTCAAAATTCAATGGAGCTGATTCTTTCTCTACTGCTTGGTGATGATGCCAAAAATGGGGAGAAGATTGCTAAATCTAAATGCAAACAACTGACTTTGAAAGGAGCTGATGACACAAATCCTGATGGTGGAGATAAGGGAAGAAGGAAGGACATTGTGAAGAGAAGGAGAAGAGAAGATCTAGTTAGGACTAGTGGATCATCAAAAGCCACTAGAATTCAATCTAGTCAAGGTGAAGGAAGAAGGAGAAGTGATAGGATTGTTCAACAATCAAAGGAACTGACTGTGACTACAACAAATCAACAAACTATGATAGTTATAACTGCTGATGATGATCAAGGCATTCTAGAGATAGAATCTGGGGCATAGGAAAGTCAGTATTTACAGACTTTAAAAGTTAAAGGGAAAAATACCACTCAATTCTAAAAGGAGCCAAAGATTCAAGCATTTGATTCTGAGGTGAGTAGAAGAATATTTGAGAAAGAGAACCCATGAGTTGATCTAGAACAGCTAAGTCGAATGGAGGAAGAGTTCACGAATTCTATGAAGACAACAAATGTTAATATTGTTGTTATCTCTCATGATCCTTAAGAAGATGATCATTCTAATAGACCTACAAAAGGGGTAGTTATAAGGGAGGCAAGTCAAGCATATGCTGAAAGACCTCTAAGGTCCTAAGCTATCTCAACTTTTGATAGGAGATATAAGGAGAATGAGAATATTGGAGAGAATTATAAGCCACCAAAGCCTAAAGGAAAAATTGTTGCTAAGAGGAAATCAGTATATAAGGCATCTAAATCACAAATACTGATAGATCCGATCTATATAGTTGCTCAATCTTTTGATACTGATGAAATTGATGAAGAAGAAGAAGTCAGTCAGGATAAAAAAAAGATTCATGAAGCTGACTGGGCTCAAATTAACCTCTGACTCTACTCAAGTTAATGAAGAAGCAAATCTCGATGTTCAACCAATCACAACCTCTGATACTTCTCATGTTGTTGATTATTCAAACCCAATTCAAGCTGAGATAACAAATCCTGATTCTAAGAACTTATATGCTGATAAGCAAGAGCTTACTTTTAAAGAGAAGAGGAAGTTGCTATGGGGAAACAATAAGCCTGCACCTAGAAGGGATTCCTATGCAACATTAAAGAAAATTTACAGTGGGAGTTCTCATGCTAGAAAACCTGGAATCACAAGTGGTCTGGGAAGGTTAGGTGTTGATCCATCTGTGGTTGATGCTTTAATTCCTAGGAAGAATGCAAATCTGAGAGAAATTGGAGGTAATGTGATGCTTGAAGACTTGCAGAAGATCATATCAGTTCAAATTATTATTCATCTTGGTGGAGAAAATTTGATCTATTTTTTGGAGTCTGGGAGAAGATTGAGGTTGACTCAAGAACAAATGAAAGACAAACCATGATAGAAGTTAGAACTTGTTGCTATTATTATTAGAGTAACTAACTCTGTAACTGCTAGATGGTCTACATTTCTGAAGAACCAATTACAGTTGAAGCAAAGAGGAATGAGATACAGATCAACCTACATTCCAAAGAACATTGATGAAACAAAATATCCTGCTGATATGCCCATTGGAGAAGCCAAGGTAGTTAAATATCTGGGAAGAGATGTTCTGCCTTTCAATCCAAATTAAAAGAGACTTGGATATTTGGAACTAGATGATCTTTCACTTGGAAATTCAAATCTACATAATCTCAGGGAAACTATCTATCAGATTGATGAATCCACAAATGAGCTGAAGGATATCAAGTAGAGGATGCAATGTACTTGGATGTTAGGGAAGAAAATCAATTAATCAAGTTCCTCGAAGAAGCTGAAGACTGTGTTAGAATTCAGAAATGAAGAATAAATTCTGATAATCACTGCCTGTGACATTGTATATGTTTATTTGATTTTTGCATTTAGATAGTTTTGACATCATCAATTAGAACTTATACATAATTTACATAATGCACAAGTTGGGGGAGACTGTTAGATATAATTGATATATAAGGATATAAACTATAAGAGTTTATTATCAAGACTTAATATCAGTTTATACTGAAGGTGACGTCATCAGTACTTTTCTATCAGTACTTGATGATCAGGATTTGATGTCATCAAGATTTAGTCACTTCAGTAGATTACTGAGAAGGAAAAGGATTGCAGAATTCAAGAAGGTGGAGTACTTTATTTTAGAAGCAATCGTACTTGGATATGTATGAGGTTTCCTTATTGTAATAGAATAAGATTTATTATTGATTGTGTAACTGTGCACTATATAAACACATTTAGGTTTACACTATATGTGTTACGAATTGTTATATCTTTCATATAATCTAGCAGCTCTCAAGGATAACTGTTCATCCTTTGAGAGAGTACTTATGTAACAGTTTTTATCATATAAATATAAAAACTGTTGATTCTGTTAAAGTTTTATCAAATTTATAGCATAAAATGTATTCATCCCCCTTTACAGTTGATTACGGACCTAACAAAGTAATTTGAATAATTTGTTATTAATTAAGCAAGACTTAATTGATTAAATAAATAAGAAATTCGAATTTACTATTAAATCCGAAATTGAGTTTTTGGGTAATTAAGTAAGACTTAATTAATAATAACTAGGATCGAATTTATTAAAACTCTAAATTAGTTTAGGGTTAAAAGTCTTTTTCTTTACCTATATAATATTTTTTAAGACTCAACTAGGGTTTGACGTTTTTATAAGATAAAAACACAAAAACCCTAACAGCTTGAGAGAGAGAGGGGGAGAGAGAGAGAGAGAGAGAGAGAGAGAGAGAGAATGCGGCTTCTGATTTACGAGTGCTAGTACACGTCATCCTCCAATTGATCATTCGTGTAGATATCTTCAAGGTGTAGATCATTTCGCGACGGGATACGTGGTGATTGTTGAAAGCTTGGACCTCCATTAGACAACATAAATCGTAAAGCTTCTTAAGGTAAATATCTTAACCACGAATTATATATTTCCTTTTTGCATGAATCTTGTGATGGGTTTAGATTTTTCGGGTTTTTACGGTTTTAAACTTTGTTTTCGCTGCGTTTTATGCCTCGAAACCGAACACATACCGGCTGCTATAGGAGTGAAAAGACCAAAGCATACTACTCTCATCTAGTTTAAAGGAAATTACAAAGGTAAGGAGGTGAAGATGCTGGTTGACAATGGAAGCACTCTCAATTTGATTAGCGGAAAGGCTTGTTCAAGCCTGAAATTAGTATTGGAAATGCAGTTAGGAATTCAGATTATGCTACCTAATGAAGAATACTCAACAGCAATGAGAGATGCTCGACATTCAAATGAAGATGGAAAATGTGGAATTCAGCATCGAGGTTTTGGTGGCAAATATACAAGATTAGGAGATTATACCAGGGGTGGAGTGGCTAACAGAACTTGAAGAATTTTAATGCAACTTTGAAGCTCAAGCTTTGAAATTTAAGTGGCAAGGGAAGGATGTATAACTTACTTCTGACTCTAAAGTGATCATAGTAGGAAATTGCCACCAGCTTTCTGTTGTGGTACCACAGTGGATGGAGCAGATTACTGAGAGTTATGCAGAGGATAAAGAGATAGAAGACCTCATTATTGATGTTGTTGATTGCCACAAGCTTTCTGTTGTCGTGCCACAGTGGATGGAGCAGATTGCTGAGAGTTATGCAAGGGATAAAGAGATAGAAGACCTCATTATTGATGATGCTATCAACAAGTTGGGTCCACATCAATACTATTTACAGCAAGGGTTGCTACAGTATCAAGGAAAATTGGTGATTGGAGGTGCAGGTGATTTGAGAAAACAAATTTTATGAAATTACGCTATAAGGGGGTAGGAGGATATTGTGGAAATAGGGCCACCTATAAGAGAATATTTGAGTATTTTTATTAGTCTTCAATAAGACAATATGTGGGAAGATGGGTGAGAGAGTGTGAGGTGTGCTAGCAGATGAAAGGAAAGAATGTTAAAACCCCCGGTCTTTTAGTACCTCTACCTATTCATTAGGAGCCTTGGAAAGATATATATGTGGACTCTATTACAGGTCTTCAAAAAACAAAAGGTTTTGAAGTAATTTGGTTTGTAGTTGACAATTTTAGTATGTATGCTCATTTCATATCCCTCAATCACCCTATTACAGCTAAAGGATTTGCTCAGACATTTTTTTAAGCAAATTTACAAGTTACATGGATTACCAGCATCAGAAGTTTGTGACTAAGATAGCTTATTTTAATTTGAGTGAGTTTTGGAAAACTCTGTTCAAGATTTATGGAACCAGACTATGTCTTAGCACAGCTTAACACCCACAGTGTGATGGTTGCACCGAGAGAATCAATACTTGTGAAGTATGACTAGTCAGCCACCAAGGAAGTGGGCTATATGGTTGGTTTATGCTGAATGCTGCTACAATACCACCTTTCATGCAACTTTAAATACATCTCCATATCAAGTGGTGTATGGAGTCAAGTCAAGACATATATCATTACTGAACATGGTTCATACTAATTTGTCTTCCTTGGAGGAAATATTGAATGTCAGACAACAACAACGGTCATTACTAAAGGAGTTATTAGAGAAGGCTCAGCTCAGAATGAAAAGTTTTACTGATAACAAAAGGTTTGTGAGAGTTTTTGAGGTGGGAGATGTGGTTTATTTGAAGTTATAGCCTTACAGACAGGTAACAATGTCAACCATAAAGAATTAAAGATGTTATCAAGGTATTTTGGACCATATAAAATTTTAGAGAAGATATCTGAAGTTGTTAATAAACTGGATTTGCCAGAAACTTCAAGTGTTCATCATGTTTTCCATGTGTCTCAGTTAAAAAAAGTTATGAGACAGGTTAAACCTATAAGACAACTGCCCTAGTTCAATGAGCAAGGAACATTTGACCTCAGTCACCTAATGAGTCTGGCACTAGGAATATTGTGAAGGATCACCAAGTGGTGCATCAGGTTTTAATACAATGGAGGGTGGTAGCAGTGATGAAGCTACCTGGGAAGATGCAGACCTTCTGAAACTTAATTTTCCAGATTTCCTACTCTCAGCATGAGGACAAGCTGGATTTGAAGAAGGGGGGATATTTAGGAAGAGACATTCAGGCTTACTAAGTCAGGATTATTACTAGTATTTGTTAGGGCGAAAACACGCGCTAATAACACACGCAAGTATACGCGTTAGCAAGTAATATAGAATACTTTGTAGTTCGTTCCCACAGAGACTCAGACTAATTATGTTTAATTAAACTCACTCACCAGTGTATGATTACTTCTCAATGTTAAGACAATAACACTTAGATTTGATTAACTAGTTATTAACTACAATTAACTACTAGAATTAAGCACTTAATTAACACTTGAATTAACAATATTAAAACACTCATGAGATCACAACTTCATTACTACTTCCTTCAATAGCTATTGTTATTACCCTTAGCATGTAACAGTGATGATATTAATCGAATAACACGAAACTGATAAAAGCCAACTTTCATTGTACTAATACCATTCTACCAAGCATCCACAATTAAGATAGAAGTTGAATAGGCATCAATTATGTTGAGTCCCTATATGTCTACAGAAGTTGACAACATAACGATTTAAGCACAAGTTATTCCTTTTGATTACACCGGGCAAGTAAAACGGTTAAAGTTACCCACTAATCATGCATACTCTTACATGAACCTATGCTAGAATGGCAAGTTCTAAACCTCAAGATCCACCGTCGCTTCACTAGAGATTGACACCCTATCTTATATGTTCGCGACGCACATAAGACGAATACGCACAACCAATAATAGATATCATACAATCATCACACACTAAGGTATTAAACAACTAACTAAAGAATTCCATAGTAAATCCGTTACAACCCCATGATCGCGATTAGCCCATGATAGCACTCATCGTCATCATGGGTTCATATGAAAACATGATAATAACACACGAGAATAATAACTAAAACTACTTATATTAAACCAGAGTACGTCACAAGAGTAAATAGGTTCAAAGTAAAGAAAACTAGCATCCAATGTAACAACGAAATAAAGAATCACAAGAAAATATGCTTCATCTTCGTTGCGGTGTGCCAAAACGGTCTTCTTCCTTATCTCCTCGCTCTTCGATTAATACTACGATCCAACCCTTGTGAAACGTCTCTGAAATCTACTTATATAGGAGTCCCATAAAGCCCAGCTAACTCAGAAGTTGGAAGTCAAACAGAAATAGGAGTCTAAAATATTAATTCTAAAAATCCGACCCTGCGTGGCCGCTCAGCATTCCTGAGCGGGCGCTCAGCTTCCTGAGCGGTCGCTCAGCAGAGCTGAGCGGGCGCTCAGCCCCCTACTGGAAATTGATCTATTGTTCTCCCGTTTCTTCACTGCAATCTGCTCCTATCTTCCCATTTGCAATGCTAAACACATGCCAAGGCTTATTATTGATGAAATCTCTTCCGAAATGTAATTAATACCCTGAAATGCACAGACACTAGAAAAACGCATCAAATACATAAAATACTTGATTTTAAGACACCAATTCAAGCGATTATAAGACGTTCTAAGTGGTACAAAATGCCACTTATCACACCCCCTAACTTAAATCGATGTTTGTCCTCAAGCGTCACAGACTCAAAAAAAAAACAAAGACATGCATGAATGCAATCTATATGAAATGCAGTGATTCCCCTTACTACGACCAAACCAACCAACTTACAACATCTCAACAAATGCAATTAGGCGAATAAAGATCAATCAAATCATGCAAACTAACATACAGCCAGAAACGTGGTGTGTGCAGATGTTTAACAGATATGCTTTGAAACTAGATCAATTATCATAACTCAACTATCCTCAAGGCAATCGCATGATTATACGAAGAATAAAATTCTAGGCATAAAATGACTTATAACACTTCAAGATTTCTGGAGCTTATTACGGAGTCATGCTTTTTATTTATAACAACAAATGCTTATTTGACCGTGCAATGAGTGAGGTCCACAAAAGACTTATGCAATGGCATCCATGTAGCGAGCGTTAGGTTAGCGTATCCCAGACTATAAAAGCCTTAGGTCACTAGGCACAAAGTCCCCTAAGAACTTAATAACTCGAATACGAAAGAGCCCACTCGTGATCAATTATGCATTAACTCTCTCTCTTTTTTCTTTTTTTCTTTTTTTTTCTTTTTTCTATTTTTTTTCTTTTTTCTATTTTTTTTCTTTTTTCTGAGCAAGTGCGTTTCGCTCCCTCTTGCTCAACCCTAGACTAGTCGTATAAAAATACGAGTCGGCTACTAGCCATTTGACGCCTAGCCACAATTAGCAATGAATTCCATTTTTCACTCCATTGTTTCTTTTCATGCCTTTTATTACTAAGAACCTATTATAAAATTCTAAACATAATCAATAGATTAACCTTGAAATCCATCGAACCATAACAACAATCTAGTCCTTAAGCATTCTCTAAGACTTAGTGAAATTACAAGTATTTTTAGCATGCATATCAACTTACACGACTCAACATCACTTCAACGCTATCACTACACTCGCATCAACATCACAAATTAATTGGTAAATCAGTGCAAAAGGGATCATGGTATATGCATGAGCTACATGACATGATAAATAAAGCTATAAATAAAAAAAACTATATGACAAAAAAATATGCAATTATATGAACTAAACTATCATCAATATGCAAGTATATGACACACACATAAAATATTCCTTAACTACCACCCCCAAACTTAAAATCTTCACTGTCCCCAATGAAGGTAGTAGAAAGGAACACAGGGTATACTTACTCGGAGAAATCATCATCATCATCACCCTCAGAGGGTGGTGTATCAGGAGGCGGATATGCAGAGTCCTCACCAAAAATTGGCCACTGGATGTCAGCTCCAAGGCCACGAAAAGCAGTCCCAAGTGCAAGGGTGAGCTCCTGAGCAAACCTGCTCTGTGTCTCGTACATAGCATCCATCCTCCTCGACAACCTCTTATACTGGGCATCAGCCATCCCAGCACCCTTCTGAGCTCTAGAAGAACCAGCCTCATCTCGCCTTGACCTCGGCATGGTAGCACCTCATGCTAGACGCCCTCTTGGAAGACGATAACCCAGCCCATGCTCCTCGGGCTCACCACCGGTCCACTCCTGCATCGCATGCAGAGTCCCGGAGTCGATAGGAGCGGCCGATAACTGCAACTGTTCATGAGATGGCCACTGAACTCCCACTGCTCGGCAAAGCTTTGTAACCGTGGATGCATAAGGGATGTTCATGTGCTTAGCTCCCCTCAAAAACTTCAGAATCCCTTGGTAGATGAACTCATCAAGGTCCACATAGTACTACTCATTCAAAATTCCCCATAACAACTGTGCTCTCTCAACTGTGACCTCATGTGCATGTGAAGTAGGTAGAATATTAGCGCAAATAAGAGCATTCCATGCACGGACATACCTGTTCATCGCAATCTCCGGAAAATGGCGATACTCGTTAATCCCAGTCTTGAAAGTCCAAACTGTGCCCGACCTACACAGAGTAGCACAAATAAAATCCAAGTCAAAATCCTCAGCAGTCTTCTCGTTCCAATTCTCCTCCGTGGGCTTCCTATGTCGCTGCCCAATCACACAGCGAATCGTCGCAGGGTGATAATCCACCGTCATCCCTCGAACAACAGAAAACCCATTCTTCTCAGCCTTCACGTTCGCATAGAACTCGCGAACCACGCTCATCGGAACTGCTTCAGGAGACTCACAAAAAGCAATCCAACCCTTCTCAGCAATCATAGGCAACAACTCACCATCCCTCCCTGATGGTAAGAACCCCCTCTCCTTCAAAATTGGCTTACCCAGAAGCCTAGTATACTCCTCAATAGCCCTATCATTCAAACGAGGCCTCGCAGCAGTACCCCTCGAAGAATCATCAGTAGGGACAGTGTTGCTACTATCAATAGTCCTGGATCTCTTGGGTTCCATCGAAACTGAGAAAAAGTGTTTAAGATTTGTGTTTTTTTGAGTTAGGGAGAGAGTTTAAGGTTTGTAAGTGTATGGGGAGTATATGGAATAGGTGTATGTATATATAGGGTAGCGATTAGGGTAAAATTTGATTAGGAGTGGGTTTGAGGGTTAAAAATATGGGATAATGGGGAAATAGGTCGTGGGTAATGGGCTGTGATTTGTTTTTTTATTTTTCAGATTTTTTTTGGATTTTTATTGGACTTAAAAAATTTCTCCCAGTCGGCCCCTGAGCGGTCGCTCAGCAGAGCTGAGCGGGCGCTCAGGGGTCTTCTCGAATTTTTTTTTACTTGCCCTGTTTTTCTGATTTTTTTGTGGTTTTGGATAGGTTATTAACTTCTAAGGGTTCCTGTAACAACAAATCATGGGTTTCCTCCCAAGAAGCGCTTCTTTTTCGTCATTAGCTTGACGTAGCGTACCTTACTCAAGTTGACAATAAAACGGCACTAACCACTTCCCGGTTTGTTGTGTCCCCATAGTAGTGCTTCAAACACTGACCATTAACCTTGAATGCTTGGTCCGGATCATTGTCAAAATTCTCCACCGCTCCATCTAGAAACACAGTTTTGACAATAAAAGGTTCAGACCACCTTGATTTTAGCTTCCCAGGAAAAAGTCGGAGACGGGAGTTGAATAAAAGAACTTGCTGCCCCGGCATGAATAACTTAGGATGTAGCTTCCTGTCGTGCCACATTTTCACTTTTTCCTTGTACATTTTATTGTTCTCGTACGCGTGGAGTCGAAATTCATCAAGTTCATTAAGCTGAAGCATTCGCTTCTTTCCAGCTGCATCTAGATCCAGGTTCAACTTCTTCAACGCCCAATAGGCCTTATGCTCAAGCTCCGCAGGTAAATGACATCCCTTACCATACACAAGTTCAAACGGGGACATCCCAAGTGGAGTCTTATATGCTGTTCTGTAAGCCCAAACAGCTTCATCGAGCTTTAAAGACCAATCCTTCCTTGACGGACAAAAAACCTTCTCTAAAATGCGCCTGATATCTCTGTTAGACACTTCCGCTTGACCATTTGTTTGCGGATGATAGGCAGTAACAATACGATTATTCACATTGTAGCGCTGCATCATAGAAGTAAACTTACGGTTGCAGAAATGCGACCCTTCATCACTTATGATTACTCATGGCATTCCAAACCTTGTGAAAATCTGCTTATGAAGAAAGTTCAACACTGCCTTTGCATCATTCGTCGGTAAAGCTTTGACTTCTACCCATTTTGAGATATAATTGACTACCAGCAAGATGTATTGATTATTGCAGGACGAGACAAAAGGCCCCATGAAATCAATTCCCCAAACATCAAAGACCTCGACTTCAAGCATCACATTTAACGGCATATCATCCTTTCTCGTAAGATTTCCCACTCTTTGGCAACGATCACACCTTAAAACGAACTGATGAGCATCCTTAAACAAAGTAGGCCAGAAAAAACCTGCTTGCAGAATACGAGCTGCCGTCTTCTCACCACCATAGTGTCCACCATAAACTGCGGAGTGGCAGTCTCGTAATATCCCCTCCGTCTCACAGAATGGGATACATCTCCTGATGATCTGGTCAGCTCCCTGTCTAAAAAAATACGGTTCATCCCACATATACCACTTCACCTCATGCAGAAACTTCTTCTTTTGAGCTGTGGTCAAATTAGGAGGCATTATATTTCTGACAAGATAATTCACAATATCTGCGAACCATGGCTCTTCCTCCTGAGCTGCGAACAACTGCTCATCCGGAAACGATTCATTGATCAATGTCTTATCATGTGAAGTAGACTCGGGATTCTCCAATCTAGAGAGATGGTCAGCTACTTGATTCTCAGTACCTTTTCGATCCTTGATCTCTAACTCAAATTCCTGTAGTAAGAGCACCCAACGAATGAGTCTCGACTTCGAATCCTTCTTGGAAACCAAATAGCGAATGCCCGCATGATCAGTGAACACTGTCACCTTTGTCCCAAGCAAATAAGATCGAAATTTTTCGAAACCAAAGACTATAGCCAAGAGCTCCTTCTCAGTAGTGGTGTAGTTCATTTGGGCCCCATTTAAGGTCTTGCTAGCATAGTAGACCACATGAAAGATATTATTCTTGTGCTGCCCAAGAACTGCGCCCACCGCATAATCACTCGCATCACACATCATCTCAAAAGGCTATGTCCAATCAGGTGCTGTAATAACTGGTGTAGTTATCAAACTCTTCTTGAGAGTCTCGAATGCCGTCAAGAAGTCATCATCAAATTTAAAAGGCACATCCTTCTCAAACAAGTTGCACAACGGCTTAGATATCTTCGAAAAGTCCTTGATGAAACGCCGATAAAAACCCGCATGACCAAGAAAACTACGGATTCCTTTCACAGAAATCGGTGGTGGAAGATTTTCAATGACTCCCACCTTGGCTTTGTCCACCTCAAGACCCTTGCTAGAGACCTTATACCCAAGAATAATGCCTTCACGCACCATAAAATGACATTTTTCCCAATTGAGCACCAAATTAGTTTCCACACACCTTTTGAGTACTGCACGAAGATTATTCAAACATTCATCATACGAATGTCCAAAGACGGAGAAGTCGTCCATGAACACCTCGACATTATTTCCAATCATGTCAGAGAATATAGCCATCATACATCTCTGAAAAGTGGCCGGTGCGCCACATAACCCAAACGAAACTCTGCGAAAAGCAAACGTGCCAAATGGACAAGTGAAGGTAGTCTTTTCTTGATCCTCTGGTGCAATACAAATATGATTATACCTTGAATAGCCATCCAGAAGACAATAATACTCATGACCGGCCAACCTGTCAAGCATCTGATCAATAAACGGAAGAGGGAAGTGATCCTTCCTTGTGGCTTTGTTCAACTTTCTGTAGTCCATGCATACCCTCCGTCATGTGACTGTTCTCGTGGGGATGAGCTCATTCTTCTCATTTGCTACCACAGTGATACCTCCTTTCTTAGGTACACATTGCACGGGGCTCACCCAAGAACTGTCAGAAATAGGATAAATGATTCCTGCATCCAGCCACTTCAGAATTTCTTTCTTCACCACTTCTTTCATGATAGGATTAAGTCTGCGTTGTTCCTCAACAGTCGGCTTACTACCCTCCTCTAGCAGAATCTTATGCATGCAGTATGAAGGGCTGATCCCTTTGATGTCTGATATAGTCCAACCGATAGCCGATTTGAATTCTCTCAAGATCCTTAAGAGCTTGTCCTCCTCACTACCCGAAAGGTTAGATGCAATAATAACAGGTAAAATAGATGCATCACCTAAAAAAGCATACCTCAAGTGTTCAGGAAATGGTTTAAGCTCCTAGGTAGGTGCTTCCTCAATAGATGGTTTGAGCTTTCCTTCAGCATTTTTGAGGTCAGAAGTACCAAGAGATTCAAATGGCATGTCTAGCTTTCGCCTCCAGGGAGAAGCATTTAGATATTGTAGTTGCTCATTGCCATCCTCATCATCATTGTCAAAATTCCCCATTAAGGCTTTCTCTAATGCATCAGATATTAGCATATGATCAAGTTCTGAAGTAACCACAGAATCAATCAAATCCACTTTTAAGCACTCCTCATCTTCTGTAGGGAATTTCATTGCTTTGAATACATTGAATGTCACATCATGATCCTGCACTCGCATAGTAAGTTCACCTTTCTGCACATCTATCAAGGTACGGCCTGTAGCCAAGAAAGGTCTTCCCAATATTATGGGAATCTTCTTATCTTCCTCGAAATCCAGAATAACAAAGTCTGCAGGAAAGAAGAGCTTATCCACCTAAACTAGCACATCCTCCACTATGCCTCGTGGGTAAGTAATAGAACGATCAGCCAATTGTAGAGACATGTAGGTGGGCTTTGGATCAGGCAAATTCAACTTTTTGAAGATCGACAACGGCATCAGATTGATGCTTGCTCCCAAATCACATAGGCACTTGTCAAAAGACAACTTGCCAATGGTGCAAGGAATGGTGAAGCTACCTGGATCTTTAAGCTTTGGAGGTAACTTTTGTTTCAGCACAACACTGCATTCTTCCGTTAGAGCAACGGTCTCAAGATCATCCAGTTTCACCTTCCTTGAAAGAATACTCTTCATAAATTTCGAATAACTAGGCATTTACTCCAAAGCCTCAGCGAAAGGTATATTGATGTGAAGTTTCTTGAACACCTCTAGAAACTTACCGAACTGCTTATCCAGCTCTTGTTGTTACAATCTCTTAGGTAAAGGTGGTGGAGGATAGAGCTGTTTCTCCCCTGTATTACCCTCAGGTAGAGTGTGTTCAACAGTAGTCTTCCTTGGTTCCGCCGCTTTCTCCTTTTGCTTAGCTTCTTCATCACCAGCTTCAGCTTCTCCTTCTTTTGCTTTTTTAGCATCAACAACTTTTCCAGGCCTTAAGGTAATAGCCTTGACTTGCTCTTTAGCTTCCTTCCTGCCTGGCACTTCAGTATCACTGGGAAGTGTGCCAGGTTGATGATTGAGCACTACATTGGCTACTTGACCGATTTGATTTTCCAAGGTCTTGATAGAAACCGCCTGACTTTTGCACAACAACTTAAGTTCCTCAAAATCAGCACTAGAGGGTGGAGCTGCACCTCCTTGTTGAGGATATGATTGCCTTTGAGCATAATGCTGTGGTTGCTGGAATCCAGGTGGATTAAACTGTTTACTTACACCTTGCTGATATGGTTGCTGAATAGCATTCTGATTATTATTCCAGCTGAAATTTGGATGATTTCTGTTGTTAGGATGATACGTAGCTGGCACAGGCTGTTGCTGTAGCTGGCACAGGCTGCTGCTGTCGCTGATAATTGTTCACAAACTGAACAAATTCTTTAACAAGAGAACACTGATCCGTAGCATGAGAACCTGCACAAAGCTCACAGACCATAGCTATCTGATTGACCCCATAGGTGGCTAGAGAGTCGACCTTCGTAGACAGCGCTTGGAGCTGCGCTGTAATAGTTGTTGCTGCATCGACTTCCAGAATACCTGCTACCTTCCCATGCATCATCCTTTGAGTTGGGTTTTGATGCTCATTTGCAGCCATAGTCTCAATAAGATTATAAGCCTCAATATAGCTTTTGGCCCACAAGGCGCCTCCAGCTGCTGTATTGAGCATGGGCCGAGATTGGGCCCCCAAACCATTATAGAAACCAGTGATCACCATCCAATCAGGCATTTCATGATGTGGACACTTTCTCAACATCTCTTTGTAGTGCTCCCAAGCTTCGCACATAGATTCTGTAGGTTGCTGCGCAAATTGAGTAAGAGCACTCCTCATAGCAGCAGTTTTTGCCATTGGATAAAACTTCACCAGAAACTTTTGCGCAAGATCTTGCCAAGTAGTGATAGATCCAGCTGGTTCAGAATGTAACCAGTCCTTAGCTTTATCCCTCAGTGAGAATGGGAAAAGCCTCAGCTTGATAGCCTCATCAGTCACACCATTATATTTGAAAGTACTGCAGATCTCGACAAAATTCCTTATGTGCATGTTGGGGTCTTCAGTCGCAACACCTCCAAAAGAAACATAATTCTGCTTGATTTCAAAGTTATTGGCCTCAATAGCTGGGTGCATGATGCTAGACTGAATGTCATCAATTTTGGGCCGAGAAAAGTCCATAAGAGCTGGATCTGCCGGAACTAAACGATCGCCCATGGTTAATGGTTCTTTCTGCTCACTTCCTGAATCCGAATCTTCAAAATCTATCTTCTCCGGAATATCACGAACTTCGTCTGTCTCCTCAGTCGTATCTAAAGTCCTCTTGCGAGTACGAGAACGAGTTTGCATAAACGCTCGCTAAAGTACCTGAAACACAACCGGAAACAATAAGTAACACGTCTTAATCACTGAGTCCTAATGACCAATGACGGTAAGTTCATAAACTAAACAAATACGCCGAGTCCCCGGTAGCGGCGCCAAAAACTTGTTAGGGCGAAAACACGCGCTAATAACACACGCAAGTATACGCGTTCGCAAGTAATATAGAATACTTTCTAGTTCGTTCCCACAGAGACTCGGACTAATTATGTTCAATTAAACTCATTCACCAGTGTATGATTACTTCTCAATGTTAAAACAATAACACTTACATTTGATTAACTAGTTATTAATTACAATTAACTACTAGAATTAAGCACTTAATTAACACTTAAATTAACAATATTAAAACACTCATGAGATCACAACTTCATTACTACTTCCTTCAATAACTATTGTTATTACCCTTAGCATGCAACAGTGATGATATTAATCGAATAACACGAAACTGATAAAAGCCAACTTTCATTGTACTAATACCATTCTACCAAGCATCCAAAATTAAGATAGAAGTTGAATAGGCATCAATTATGTTGAGTCCCTATATGTCTACAGAAATTGACAACATAACAATTTAAGCACAAGTTATTCCTTTTGATTACACAGGGCAAGTAAAACGGTTAGAGTTACCCACTAATCATGCATACTCTTACATGAACCTATGCTAGAATGGCAAGTTCTAAACCTCAACATCCACCGTCGCTTCACAAGAGATTAACATCTTATCTTATATGTTTGCGATGCATATAAGACGAATACGCACAACCAATACTAGATATCATACAATCATCACACACTAAGGTATTAAACAACTAACTAAAGAATTCCATAGTAAATCCGTTACAACCCCATGATCACGATTAGCCCATGATAGCACTCATCGTCATCATGGGTTCATATGAAAACATGATAATAACACACGAGAATAATAACTAAAACTACTTATATTAAACCAGAGTACGTCACAAGAGTAAATAGGTTCAAAGTAAAGAAAACTAGCATCCAACGTTACAAGGAAATAAAGAATCACAAGAAAATATGCTTCCTCTTCGTTGCGGTGTGCTAAAACGGTCTTCTTCCTTATCTCCTCGCTCTTCGATTAATACTACGATCCAACCCTTGTGAAACATCTCTGAAATCTACTTATATTGGAGTCCCATAAAGCCCAGCTAACTCAGAAGTTGGAAGTCAAACAGAAATAGGAGTCTAAAATATTAATTCTAAAAATCCGACCCTGCGCGGCCGCTCAGCATTCCTGAGCGGGCGCTCAGCTTCCTGAGCGGTCGCTCAGCAGAGCTGAGTGGGCGCTCAGCCCCCTACTGGAAACTGATTTGTTTTCCTCCCGTTTCTTCGCTATAATCTGCTCCTATCTTCTCACTTGCAATGCTAAACATATGCCAAGGCTTATTATTGATGAAATCTCTTCCGAAATGTAATTAATACCCTGAAATGCACAAACACTAGAAAAACGCATCAAATACACAAAATACTTGATTTCAAGACACCAATTCAAGCTATTATAAGACGTTCTAAGTGGTACAAAATGCCACTTATCGGTATTAATAGTAGATTATATTTCTAATAGCAGGCTACAGTATTAAGCTAGTAAGGGTAAACAGGTAATTTACCAATTACTTACTTATTAGGTATTCAAAAGAGCCTTTAAATAGACTCATCAGTTGTAATTTTCAAATTATGAAATATATGAAAAGGAACTCTATCGCTTATACGATGGTAAATGAGCTCCCCCGTCGTTAACATGAATGAAAATTTTGGTCCACCAAGGTGAAAACGGGAAATAATTTTGACAATTTTTCGCCAAAAATTGAAATTTTCAGATCCAGTAATTAGCCCTAATTAGGGCCAATTAGTAAAAGTTAGATAATAATTTGCCCCGATTATGGCCAATTCCCTCGATTAAGGTAAATTAGCATAATATAGTTTATAATTAGCATATATTAAGGTTAACTAACAACTTACGCTAAATAATTAGCCCTGATTAGAGCCGATTAGCCGTATTTAAGGCCAATTAGCATACTTTAGCTTAAAGTTAGGCTATGTTAAGATTATTTACCAACTTTTGTCTTGTAATTAGCCCCGATTAAGACCAATTAGCCTCAATTAGGGTCTGTGAGTGACTTTCACCTTATAATTAACCTTGACGAAGGTTAAAAGGTGATCAAAGCCCGACATATTACCCCGATTAAGGCAATTTATCGTTAAACGCTATTCAATTAGCCTCGTAAAGGACCAAAAGGTGAAATATCACTTAATATTGAACAAGTCACTGTGAATGTGTAGTTCGCTACACACTTCATAATATGATTGAACCCAAGAAGGGACGAAACTAGCTCCGAGTCACAATTAGACCATCATAATTTCCACGAAAACTCTAGAAGTTTTACCGGAAGTTGGGGGCAAATGATATGGATGAAAAGTAATCCTTAAAGATACAATTAATGTTGAAATAATTGTGTCCTAAAATTTATCGGTCAAAACTTTAATGTCACAGCAAACTAGGTCTTCATGGTTACGACCCAATATGAGTCTTGATAATCCGAGCAGACTGTGATGACCACGACCCAAAGTGGGTCGTGTAGCCCGATGCCCAAAATCAGCTACGTGATAGGCCCGACGAGCAGATCTGAGAATGAGGTCCATAATGACACAAATGTCGTATTCAACATAGAAACAGACTCCTTCTAGGGAGGATCTATAATTCACCGTCCAGGAGAGTCCTACCTACCATTGAAGTAAGAGACTCGTCCACCAAGTCTCCCTACCCTAGTCTAACCCTAAACTCAACATCTATATAAAGGGCTCTACCCTTCAACCTAGAACTACGTTTTTGGCTTGATTCTCTACAATAAAGAAATACGTATGCATCTTACAAGGGCATCTAGTCCCTACCGCGAGAACAACCATTAAATCTCCAAACTCAACAATCCAACATTATTTGTAATCACAACCCTAATTTTTATTTCACACCACCGTTATAAAACTCGTTGTTATAATGGAGGTAATGGGCATGGTCGAATGGGGTAAGGTAATCATTTTATTCAATAATAACATTATTAAACAAAGATATAAAATGTTAAAATACTGACATATACAAACATTAAAATAATTATTTAATTCAATAATAGTATTATTAAACAAAAAGATCAAGTCTCGATTTCTGAGTACAAACACTTAATGTTAATATTAGAGAAAGGTAACATAATGTTATTCTTGAAAATCTATCTTGCACTAACTATTAAAATTATTAAATAGTTTCTACTTACTTTAATAATTATATGATCTATGAAATTGTAATTAAATAAGATTGATTATTTTGATTTTTTGGACAAAAAATAATTTTTTTATAAAACTTATTGAGATGGAGAAAAATATTGTCTAATTATTTTAAAGAACATCCCGTTTGCACGGGTACAATTACAAAACTAATCTAAACAAAAGTATGTCCAGTTATATATTCTTATAAATCAAATCTAATTGTGAAGTCTAGTTTTAACATTTATAAAAATTTCATCTAACGCCTTGTTTGGTGTAAGAGTGTCCTTGTCATATCTTCTAGCATGAGTGCAAGTTTTATTATAAGCCATTATTTGTTCAAAAAAATGGGAAAGAAAATTGATTATCCATAATTGGAGCCAAGTTTCCCAGGGTGAGCACAAAACCGCACAAACAGCAAAAACCGCCCGCACCGCACCAAATCACACCGCAAAACGCGGTTTTTAATTTTCGTGGTGCGGTTGCAGTTTGAATTTTTAATAAACCGCGCGGTGCGGTGCGGGTTGTGGTTTTAAATTTCTGAAATGCGGTTCAAACCGCACCGCACCGCAATATTTAATATTATATATATATATATATATACACTTATATTCCTATCGGATAACATAAACAACCATTTTATGTTCTTAGTTAAACTGAATTTCACCACGTGGTCATATCATCCTTATTGAGTTAGAATTATATGTTAAATTCATTAAGGAATTCAAATGGATCACACGATCTTCTGACAAATAAAAATAAGACTACACAGTCTCTTGTTTGTATTTCTTCACTAGGAAAACCAAAATCCAAGTATTTATACTAGTGAACTAAGATATTGCATTCTGATTGACTAAAACTATTTTCGGAAATTTGATTAAATTTAAGTTTTGTATTTATTTAATTTTTTTGAACTTGTAAAGTATAAACCGCAGTGAACCGCACCACACCGCACCGCATTTTCGTGGTGTGGTTTATGCGGTTTTCGAGGGTACGCGGTGCGGTTGCGGTTTGGAAATTTGAGCAAATCACATGTGCGGTTTGGTTTGCGGTTTGAGGAAAAAACCGCACCGCCCGCACCGCTCTCACCCCTAAGTTTCCCCATCAACCAAAGTCCCAACTTTAATTTAAATTTAGATAAAATATGATTACTATAAGTAATTTAATTTAATAAGATATAAAATGATATTCTTAACATTTAAGAAAGTACTGACCGGCGTTTGATCGGGAAACGAAATGGAATACAAAGAGGGGGAATGAGGAGAAAAAAAGAATGATACTGAATTATTTTACTTGTTTGTTTATAAAAAGTTACATAATTAGATTAATATTTGATTTTTCTAATATCATGTAATGTAAAAAGAGTCAAATGTATTTATATTTATAACAATATAATTCATTTACATTAACAAAATTATTATAATTAATTTATGACATCTTTAACTTTTTAAATAAATTGACATATAAATTAGATATCAAAATTATTTTAAATTTATGAACAGTGAATAATAAATAATTTTTTATTTTTAAAAAATAATTTTCATATAAATCATTTTTTTGGATTGAAAGATTTAAATTATAATTAAAATGAAAACAAATGTTAGGATGCGAAAATAATTACCTGGCCAGAGGTGGGACTGGATATTGAGATTTGGAATCAACCTAAAACTAAAAAACGGAAAAGTAAATATTAATTTTTTCTAAACAAATATCAGTAATGCAATGAAAATGAATCTAATTAATTATTTATCTTTCCCTTTATTAATTACCTTACCCAAATCAGATGCCCCTGGCAGTCTGTTAAACCACTATTTTCATTCATGACATGCAAGTACACAGTCGTATAGGAAAAGGAAAAGGGGGCCGATAAAACTGCTAGAAATGTGAATGTGTACAAGTTTTATTTAACTTTAGATGTTATTACAATATTAACAAATATTTATAGTTTTAACTCCGCTCACCATAAAATGATATTTTATTTATAATCAACGTGAAGGGTAAATTTAGTTTGATGTAATACATTTAGAAAAAGAGTTCAAGATTAATTAATAATAAAAAATACAAACATTAATTTGATATTACGAAATTAGCATGTTTAATAGTTGAAAAAGTTTTATTGATAAAGAAGTACCGGTTACAGTGGTCAACTAGTGATTTTTTTTTGGGGCAGTAAGTCAACTAGTGATTTGGTAAAGCCTAACTAAAGGCAACTCTAGAATCGTCATGTTGACTTTAATTGACTAATCATAAGGAGGAAGTTACGGCAGCACTTACAGGAGCACAAAACACAACAATTCTAGAAGAGCCTTTCGTCCCTCCCACCACTTGCAAAGGCGGCCTATCTAGTGCCTACTTGCTGCCTTCTCCTTGTTCACATAGTCCAAACTATAGGATTAATCAACCAAAATAAAGGTCCAGGATACAGTGTTATTTAAATAAAAAAAAATCCCAAAATATCATTAGTCAGCTGTTTAACAAATTAAACATAAACATCAGGTAAGTCAAAATTTTAACATATCTGTTACTATTAGACTGAGTTAATTTTACTAATGACCTTTTATTTAAAGAAAATTTCATATGACAATATTAAATTTCAAAAGTATATGTTACAAAAAATAACAATAAATCCCCAATATTAACTTTGGGAAAATATTATTTTCAGAATAATTTTTTTGTTTCCATACTAAATGAAGAGTGAAAAAATAAAATTGTGCCCATTATTTTTTTTTACAATAAGCGCTCTTGAAAATAACTCTTGAAAAAATTGAAATTTCACACTACTGTATCTTGTTCTTGAAAAAACTTTTCCCGTAAATTATTTATAATGTAAAGACAGGTAAAGGGTACTGCAGGAAGGTAAACGATTTCCCACCTAGTAGCAAGACTTCAAATATTTCCACATGTGGATCCACTTGGGAAATATCCTGCAACCTATCATCTTACATAACTTTTATCTCGAAACTTTGACTCAAATTAAAACTTAGCACCTTTCTCTGACTCATTTTAGTTCCTATATATAACCCATCTTTCACATACTCAAAATATAACAGCAACTACTCTTCTTATTCTTCTGCTTATCATACATTTCACAGGGCCTGCAGCCTAGCTAGACACATGGACTTGTTGTACGATATCGTTGATCATGATCAAACTGCCTATGAAAATGATGGTGATGATAAATTCTACGCCGAACTTGAGAGGAGAATTCTTGTGTTGATTAACACAGCTGATGAGGGTGATCACTCCAAGAATTCACGGATGATAGGAGGAACAAGAAATTATTCGACTCGTCGAGATCAAAGCTATTTTGATTGGACAGAGACCGAGAATCCTCCTAGCTCGGTGCCAAGCACGATATTGAACTTGTGGAGATCCAACGTTAACGGAACTGGAGTATTTATACCTCATATGGTTAAGGCCAAAAGAAGAAACAAGAATCGTACGTTTTCTCTGCCTCTCTAGCTTTCGTATATATCTAGTTTTCTAAAATTATATATACTTCAAAAGATGTCTATACATAAAACTTTAAGTTATGAGAATTGCTTCAAACTAACGTTTAAATATTGTGATGTACAGGAGGAAGAAAAGCCAGAACGGAACGAGAAATGTACAAGGCGAAAGCAGTGGCAAATTAGAATTGACAGATATATCAAGATATGTTAGCTAGAAAATATGTACAGTTACATCTACTTTTTTGTGCAATAAGAGAGTACCTTGTCATGGATTGATTCAACTCCCTTGATAGCAAGACAAATACTCGTATCTCTACATATTGAGTTCATTATTTCATTAGAAAATTTCAGTTTGTGACACCATGGCTATTCAAGATCACTGTCTGGGAAAGAGGGACAGAAAATAAAAATAAAAAAGAGGTTAAGGAATGACATGTCTTTGATCAGCTTGTGCACAAGTGCCTTGTACTCTGTCCTATAAAGAAATTCATTTTACAAAGGTTTGTTTACCTTTAAGAAAGGATGTTTGTTTATACTTTCAAAAAAAAAAGGAGAAAGGATGTTTATGCAAAAATTGTAATATCGAATATGCATTACGCATTCATTACAAAATTTTTTAAAACAAGTGCTAAGAGAATCCGTTAATGATCATTTGCAATATCTCAATATTTACGCACATTTTTACTCGTAGACTTGTAGTCTTATCTCAAACTCTAATATTATTTTGTACTATCAAATCAAAAATGGTATTTGAAGTTATTTCCAGAGAAATCATTTTTTGAGTTCGTACTACTTTGCAGGTAGCTCCAATGCCTCTGTTCGGCCGAGAGATGGAGTTGACATCTGTTTTATTTAGTAATTTTGCATTTTCTGTTTATAAGGATAGCTTGTAAACTTACCCATTGTCAGAGTCCGGGGAAAATTCGTTGAATTGCGGATACTAGTCTAAATTCTGTTAGATTATTGATTTACCTTTAGAATATTAAATGTCATAATGAAAATTGGCCACTGTGTTAATTTACGATGACGTATTTACACCAGCCTCCAAATAAGCCCCAGGAAACTATACCTTGAATAATTCCACGTGTTGATTCATTACGAAGCCTTAAACTTGAAGCAATTAAAATGCTAAATGTAAGATGACTGTATTCATTTTTGGGCAAGACATGTCTTAATATAATAAGATTAAGTAACAATTCTAAGTTTAAGTTGACTTATAATTATTATCTAATATGTAATTTTATTTTTTGAGTTTAAGTTGACTTATAATTATTATCTAATATGTAATTTTATTCTTTGAGTCTGTAAGAATGGTGAAAAAAACTAGACTGGAATATTTTCTATAAACAGTGAGCAAGCTAAGAAATTAAATTTTGAAAGAAAATTAAGTCTGAACATACCTCAGAGAAAAGGTATATTAGCTTGAAGAAGAATAATGGTGTATATTGAAAAATTATTTAAATCAGATGTCAAAATGTCACAGGTCAAGTTATGCACAGAAGTCGTATCGAGAAGTTAATTTAATTTGTAGAGAAGT
This sequence comes from Apium graveolens, assembly GCF_009905375.1. Taxonomy (NCBI): domain Eukaryota; kingdom Viridiplantae; phylum Streptophyta; class Magnoliopsida; order Apiales; family Apiaceae; genus Apium; species Apium graveolens. Next base: position 236,821,885 of record NC_133651.1, on the reverse strand, counting down.
CATCTCACTTGTAGAGAAATCACTTTGTCAATAGAAAAGTAAATATATCGACAAGTCAAATACATGTAGAGAAGTGAAAATATCGAAAAATCAAATACATGTAGAGAAATGGAGATATCGACAAGTCAAATACATGTAGAGAAGTGGAGATCTCAAAAAGTCATTTTACATTGCGATGAAGACATCTCTATACACTTTGAAGATCTCGACAAAAGCTTCACTTGTAGAATGCATCTATCATGAAGATTTCATATTAGTAGTCAACAAACAATTGGAAAGACTACAAATACAACTTGAAGAGTGCAAGATGAAGGGTCAAGATGAACTGGATAAAGGAGTGTCTCAGACCTGGAAGATTGTATACATATATGCAGCACTATTAGTCTATTTTAGTGCAATATTTGTAAACTGTGCATGTCACGGGTCCTTTGTTCCAGTTGTAACTAAACAGTCTAAATTTTCTTGTATTCTTTCAAGTAGAAGCTAAGTTCTTCAAAATTCAAGAACTTAGATTTGTAGCACAAGATCAAGTGAGTTTTGATAATTATTTTTCTGTGTCTTTTACAGTTTCATTACAAAATACTTTAGCTGTTAAGTTCAAATCAAGCCTAAATTCTAAAATTGATTTCTTGAAAATAGTTGATAAAGTTTTTAAGTAAAAATCAAAAAATACACATCCCCCCTCTATGTGTATTTCATACCTAATAAGTGGTATCAGAGCAGAATCTGAAAGTAAACAGATTAGATCTTGGATGTATGAATGCACAGAAGCTTAGTAGTATCGAGATACCTATCTTTGACAAAGGAAACTACACACTGTGGAAGAAAAGGATGATGTTGTTCATCATGATGACATATCCGCTGTATCTTGAGATTCTAAAGCATGGACTCTTCATTATGCTCCAAAAGATCCATCTACATAAACTGAGCTAGAAAAATAGAAGGTCTCACTTGAGAATGGCTTGCAACTATCTTAATTGAGTCTTTTGATAGTGTTATGTACAACAACATTACCAACTGTGAGTCAGCCAAACAAATTCGGGAAAAGATAGAAATCTTATATGAAGGTACTGAAGAGGTAAGATCAAACCAAAGAAGAATCTTGATCTCACAATATGGGGGTTTTATGGATAAACAAAAAGAAGGCATTACTGAAGTGTTTGAGAGGTTCAATAAGCCTATAAATGACTTGCCGTTACATAACAAGTTTTATGATGCTGAGGAGGTCAACCTGAAGTTCTTACTCAGTCTTCCTGACCACTTAGAACAAAAAATTTCTACAATAAAGGAAGGAAGAGATCTAGGTAGAATAACCTTGGAGGTTTTAAATGGAGTTCTAAAAACCTATGAACTTGAGATAGTGTAGAGAAAGTCATTGAAGCTAAATCAAGGACATGTGGTTGATTTGTCAAGTGCCTTGATAGCAAGCGACCAGAAGGTGATTGAAAATGAAACTGAATCTCAAATTTAAGTTGTACAACCTATTGAAAAAAATTACAAATAACCTCAAAAAAAAGTTATTCTGGAAGTAGAAGATGATGAATTCTACACTCTTGATGAGTTGGATGAAATGGATCAATCCATAGCCTACATGGCAAGAAAGTTCTCAAACATAAGATTCAAGAAGCCCGGGTACTTCAAGGATAAAGGTCAATCTCCCTATAACAATGATTGGAAAGGAAAATCTCATATAAAAAACTCAAACACAACTGGAAAGAGTGGTCACAAATCAGGATCTGTGGATAGGTCTAAAATTAGATGCTATAATTATGATGAACCTGATCACTTTGCCATATAATGCAGGAAGCTAAAGAAGGTGAAGAAAGACAAGGCATACTTGGAGCTTGAAGCTAAGTATGAGGCTCTTTTGAAGAAGGAACAAGAAAAGGCCTACATTACAGAGGGAAAAAGTTGGGATGATACAAATGATGAAGATGAAGAATATGGAAATTATGCCCTCGGGGCTATAGAGGAAGGAAACCCATCTCCATTAAAAACTGAGGTACCCATCTTAACCGCGATTGATTGGAATGCCTCTCAATATAAAAAAACTGTTGAATAGATGAGCATGAAAATATTCCACATCCACACAAGTATGGTGGATTCCACTAAAGAAATAAACAAAATGTCTAAAGTGAATGAGAAACTAGAAATAAAGAAACAAGAGTTAGAATAATGATCTTTATTTTTTTTGTGACAAGTTTGATTGCATTCCCTGCACCATGAATGTCATGACTAGCTACCATAAATTAAGAAAAGATCTGAAGGAAATTAACTTTGGATTTGATGTCAAGAATGAGAATGCTAATCAACCTAAGAAAAATGTTTCTTTTGATAATTCAAGCTCTACTCCTGCTAAATCTGCAAAGAAGAAGAATATGTCGAACACTGCTTGGGTAGCTAAAATACTTAATACTCATTGTGTGCTGAGCAAGAAGAATAATTTCATGTGGGTCATTGATAGTGGTTTTTCCAGATACATGACAGGTGATAGAGCCTGCTATCACAATTTGAGGAGATGGCTGGTTCTTTGGTGACCTTTGGAGACAATATCAAGGGATTCACAAAAGGATATAACAATTTGAATTGTGGTAATATTTTCATTCAAGATGTACCACTGGTCGGAGGGCTTGAGGTTAATCCTTTAAGTGTTAGTCAATTCACCAATAGTGGTTTCAAAGTGAACTTTGGCAGAGAAGATTACTCAATCACAAGTAGAAAGACTTGTGAAATTGCTCTCAAAGGAGTAAGAAAAGGAAGCCTGTTTATTGCAGACATGAACTCAACAAATAAGGACAATGCTTTCACACCAAGGAATCAAATGAATTATGTTGGATGTGGCACAAAACGCTCTCACACCTAAACTTCAAGGCAATCAACAGTCTAGTGAGAAGAGAGTTAGTGAGAGACATGCCTACATTGGACTTTGTTCAAGATGAAGTATGTGATGTTTGTTAAAAAGGAAAAATAAATAGATCAAGTCAAAAAATCAAGAATGTGAACTCTATCAATGCTTCTCTATAACTTATTCACATGGATTTGTTTGGTCCTGTGAATGTCATGTCCATTTCTAAGAAAAAGTAGGTACTAGTACTGGTGGATGACTACTCAAGGTACACTTGGGTGGAATTTATGCATTCTAAAGATGAGACTCTTCAAATTATCATTGAACACATGAAAAAAGATTTAAAATTAAACTGCAGATCACAACTCTGTGAAAAGATTGAGAAGTGACAATGGAACTGAATTCAGAAATATCATACTGAACAGTTTTTGTAAAGACAGGGGCATCACTCAAAAGTTCTCAGCTCCAAGAATACCTCAACAAAATGGTGTGGTTGAAGGGAAGAATATAACTCTAGCTGAAGCTGCAAAAACAATGTTGCAGGATATCAAGTTACCAACAAGCTTTTGGGAAGAAAATGTCAACACAACATGTTATATTCAGAATAGATACTTGGTAAATAAAAGCATACGCAAGTCATCCTACTCAATCATCTCTAGAAAGAAGCCTATAGTTAAACATCTTTATGTGTTTGAAAGCAAATGTTTCGTGTTAAAGAACAACTCTGAATATGTTGGCAAATTTGACTCTAAAGTATTTGAAGCTATCTTTTTTGGTTAATCATTGGAAATGACTACTAACAGGGTCTATGTGAAAGAGCAAAGAAAAATAATGGAGATCACAGATGTGACTTTTGATGATGACAAGTACCCTGGATTAGAATGCATTAATGAAAGTGAATTTGAAGCTTTGAATTTTGAAAATCTCAACCTTGACAGTAATTCTGAAGATGATGATGGAAATAATGTAGACAATGAAGAAGAAGAAGCTCGTGAACCATTTAATTCTATAAATAAGGATCGACCTCAAAACATGAACTCACCTTAATTTGATAGTACAAACTCAGGGGGAGAAATAGGTCATAGTTCTGTAACATATTCCATGGATGAAGAAGATGAGAACACTTCAAGTCATCAAAATCATCACACCTGGAAATGTGATAGGAGTCACACTAGAGACACTATTATTGGTGATCCCGATGTTGGTATGAGAACTAGAAGTGCTACTATAAATGAATGTCTATATACTTGTTTTCTATCTCAAATTGAGCCTAAGAAGAATGAGGAAGCCTTGCTTGATTCTGCTTGGATAACTATAACGCAAGAAGAGTTAAATCAATTTGAGAGAAACAAAGTATGGGAGTTGGTTCATATACCAAGAGATAGAAGCATTATTGGAATAAAGTGGGTGTACATGAAAAAGATGGATGAAAATGGTGTTGTCATAAAAAATAAGGAAAAGCTTGTTGCTAAAGACTACTCACAAGAAGAAGGAATTGAATATGATGAAACTTTTTCTCTAGTTGCAAGACTTGAACCAATAAGAATTTTCCTTGCATTTGTTGTATACTCAAATTTCAAAGTGTATCAAATGGATGTGAAAAGTGCATTCCTTAATGGTAAATTGGAAGATGAAGTGTATGTGCAATACCTCTTGGATTTGAGGAACCGGAATTTCTAAATTTTTTTATAGACTTCTGAAGGCTCTCTATGTTTTAAAGCAGGCACCTAGAGCATGGTGTGACACTTTGTCAGAATTCTTGATCAAAAATGGATTTACTAGAGGCACAATTGATAAAACTCATTTTTTTCAAGCAACATGATGATGATATTATCCTAGTTCAAATTTATGTGGATAATATCATTTTTGACTCTACTAATGAGAATATCTGTCAAAGATTGTCAAGACTCATGCATAGTGAATATGAGATGAGCATGATGGGAGAGTTAAGTTACTTCTTTGGCATACAATAAGCCACAAAAATGATGGAATTTTCATGACTCAGATTAAGTATGTCAAAGATCTTCTGAAGAAATTTGGAATGGTGGATTGTTCACCTGCATCAACTCCTATATTGTAACGCCTCCAAATCTGGGGTCAGGAATCTAGGTCGTCACGCAATCCTTCAATCATGTGTAACATATATTAACTCAATAATCCAATAACTCGATATCACAGACCCCCAATATCACACATACACACACACACAAGTTATAGCCTTAGAAACAATGTACACACAATGTAATTTTCTTTTATTACAACTCATATGTACTTTACAGGATCTTAAACAATTATTCGTAACCTCTACATGAAGTTATAATAATTACTACTAACATCTTATACCTATCTGAATACTCTGGTCCACCTGAGACAAAGCTATAAGGGATTCTCCCCATAATTTCAAGTGACTAAGTCCCACGCCGACATACTGGAAATCTGTTGTGTTGTGACATTTAAAAGAAAGCAAGAGTGAGCAATATGCTCAGCCATAATAATCGACAATATGAAAAGACTGTTAAAGAAATTATATTTATCCGTATAAGGATATGTATTTATTCAAAGTAGTTTTCTTGGTGATACACACCTCTTTTCAAAACAATTCTTTGATTTACTTATTAGTCTGCAAATACCTTAATGGTAAAACCCAGCACCTAGACTTGGGTTACGGTATTGCATCTCAATTCCAATTGGAAGAATAGGAGAGTCTCTGGAGCCCTACTATAAGATGATCAGTCATACAACAAAATAATATTGTTCTCTATATGTAGAAGGATGACTTCCTTACTCCCGGTTATCACCCTGGCCGTATACGTGCTATGTGTCCCATTATGGGTATACACACACTTTATAGGTCCTTGAGTACACATGATTCTGTCTCCTACGGTACTAGTAGTCTCCCCAGTACACGAAGTACTGGATCTCTACCCCTCCCTTGTCCTGGAAGAATCCTATCATATTTCTGGAACTCGAATAATATCGAAATTCCCCAAGCGTTTTACTTATTGATAGGAACAACTCATCTCATATATGTATATATGTGCTTCCGAGAATTTTCGGAGGGAGTACCAAGATAATGTGAGTTGACCGTTGTCAAAAGATAAATGAATAAGAGGGAGTTTCTTTTGACATTATAGTCAAATTATTTAATGTATGGGAGATAATATTATTCGACGATCCAAAAGTATTAATATGATTTTCTGAAACTTAGAAAATATTTTAAAATGGGTTTTATGATTTTTAAAAAATAATAAATTATTTAATAATTAATAATAATTATTTAATAATTAAACCTCGAAGAATTCTATTTTAAAAGAATATTTGAACCAATATTCCTCAACTAATTTATGTTTAAGAAATTATATTAATCTTTAATATATATAAAATAATTGGTTTTAAAATAAAATAAACGTTGGATAATGCTTCTCCCTTTTTAAATGAATATCTGAAAAAAATTTCATTGCTCGGGTAATTAAATAGAGTTGAGGGAATACGATCTTTAGAAAACATTTTTAAATAAAATTCGAGGTATTTAATAAATCGTAAGAGGACATCGAGTCCCTTGGAATAAAATAGATACGGACTTGACTCGTTTGAAACATCAACATCTCCAGAATACTTCTAGGTTTTTAAATAAATTATACTGACCGACTCTCGGTCTAATATATATATGCTACGCCACTCGCTAGCGTTAATATTCTTAAGTAAAACACCTCCGGAATAATTCTGGATTTTCATCAACTTATACTGATCGATCCTCGGTCTAAAATATACACTTCATATATACAACGCTATTCTCTGGCGTTATCGATTGAAATCCGGCAATATTCTTATACCAAAATCATTAACATATCGTTTGATATTATATATCAAAATTCATAAAATATCGTAATACAACATCATATATATATCACAATTATTTAAAAAACAAATACAACAAAATAGTTTTAAAAAGGTAGGGTTTGAAAACTAGCCTGGAGTCCAAGGAACGTTTCCGACTTCCACTCGTTCTGGTTTTTCTAATCAACAAATATCATAATCTTAATCGGTATTCTTAATTGCATCAATGATTTACTTTACTAATAAGTGTAATACTTTACGATTTTCGATATTCGACCTACTCGAAATAACTATCAACCCTTGGTCGCAATGGACAGTCAAATTGGTATTCTAGAGTTAACTTTCCCGAATATTACTATTACGTGACTCGCACTCTAACATTTTTAATAAATTGAAAAAATAATATTTTAATATGAAACCACCTCGAGGAGTTTCTTGAGTGTTTTTAATATTTATCATAAAAGTTTCACTTTGAAATTATGAATTTAAATAGGTGAAAAACATTTTAAAAGTTTGGTCAACTAGGGAATTTTACTATTCATACCACTTTCACTAAAACGTTGATTTCTCTCAAACCATTAATTCATTTGATGCACCGTCTTTGCGTGTGTAATCTCAAAAAAATTTAGAACAGACAACCTAAAAATGGTTTTCTGGGAATAGGGGTGAAAATCCCGAAGCAGCAGTTTGATTACAGTGGCTAGTTGCGGTTATTTTTGGGATTCTCTCCTTGTGCGAACTTCACTCCGACATTTTTATAAAATTGAAAAATTAACAATTTTAACTCAAACTTTAAATATGGATTCCTAACTGTATAAGAAAGCTACTAACCAAGTTTCATGATTTTAAACAATGCTTAAGGGCCTCAGTTATACCCTCAAAGTCGGCACTAGGTAGAAGTTAAGTTTTCTCGACTATGTTCATTAAAATGAACTTTTCTCCTAATCCGTAAATCATCTCGGCACAATCTTTATTTGGTTACAAACTAGAAAACAAGAAATTTACATCCATGTTCAGTGGTATTTAAAAATACTAAACTTACAGTTCATATTTATTGCTTAAAACAGTCCTAAATACAAATGGACATTACGACGGCTATACGCGTAACGATTCCCGATTTTAACTATGTTAATTTCATTGACAACGACTCAAATACCAATTCCTTCAAATATCTTGAAATATCAGTCCCTAAAATATATGAAATCATCACTAACATCAATCAATAGCAATCATTCATCCAAAATCAACGTTTTACAATCCAAACTCAATGAATCAACATGTAGTTAAACATAACTCAAACTCAATCTTATAACTCAAGTAAATCAAATGGTGGATGATGTTTATACCTTCCTTGAAGCTTTTTAATACTTAATAAAGTCCTAATATCCTTGATGAACCCTTGGTCTAGCTTTAGGAGCCTTAAACTTCCATGAAAAATCAAGAAAACAAGTTAGTGATTTTCAGAGTTACTATTCACCCTCAGTTTCAAACAATTTCTAAAATTGAGAACTTCATGGATGGACTTCAAATTTGGTATGTGACTTACCCATGATATGAAGGAGCTTTGGTAAAAATTTGGTTTTTTTTAATTAGTATAATGTGAGTTTAAAGTTTTCTTTCCTCCTTGTTCTTGAAAACCAGGATTGTGTTCTTGAAGAGAGAGAGAGAGTACGAGAGAGAGAGAGAGTTGCTTGTCTTGGCTTCCTTTGGAAGTATTGGGTTATATTTGTGATATGTATTGTGTTTATATAAGGTGTGTTCAATAAGATGCTTCCAATTCAAGCCTAGGTCTTAGCTTGCACACCACACTTGCAAATGCATTTTAATTATAAAACATGAATCCTTATTTTAAGGAATATTATCTTTCACTTAATTCTTAATTTAATTAGCTATATTGGATACTTTATTTCTAATTAATTTGTATGGGATTTGCATGGCCTTGGTTCATTTATTTATTCGCTCGGTCGCTTATTCATTTTCGTGATAAATCTTCGTAAGCAATTCGCGGTGTAAATCTTTTAATCGTAATTCTCATCTTTTCTCATACTTGAGCTTGGGTTTTATTCGTAGAATTTTAATTCCTTGGTCATAGTTGAATTCTCGTATTCCTTGATAGCTCATAAAATAAGGTCATTTTTAAAAAAAATATTGGTTCTCCTCCGAAAACTAATAAATTTTACATACACTCATTTGCTACGTATAATCATAATATCAACTTGGAATCTTAAATTAAAAACTCTTATATGGTGGGGTCGCAAATTTTTTTATTAAACCGCAAGGTTACTATTCATAAAGGTCTTTTACCAATGTCAAAATTTCGGTCTTGACATATGTCAATAACTACTAGGTTGTATGAAGATAAGAAAGGAAAAAGTGTAGACATTCCAATCTATAGGAAAATGATTGGATCTGTACTTTATTTGACTTCCAGTAGACCAGACATCACTGCTACCTATTTTTGTGCAAGATTTTAAGGTAATTCTAAAGAATCACACATAATGGTTGTTAAGCGGATTTTCAAATATTTGAAGATTACTACAAACTTGGGATTATGGTATTCCAAGGGAACTTTGAAGTTGTTTGTTACATAGATGCAGATTTTGCAGGATGCAGGGTGGGCATAAAGAATACTAGTGGAAGCTGTCAATTTCTTGGTCAAAGGCTTGTAACCTAGTATAGTAAGAAATAACAGTTTGTGTGCTGAATACATAGCTGCTGGAAGTTGTTGTGCTCAAGTACTTTGGATTAGAAACCAACTAATGGAGTATGAACTAGTGTTACTAGAAAATTCATATCATATGTGTTAACACTAGTGCAATATCCATTATTGTTAATCTTTTTAATCATTTTAGAATAAAGCACATTGATGTAAGGTACCATTTTATTAGAGAACATGCTACAAATAGTACTATTAAGCTCATTTATGTTCGAACAAAAAAATAGTTAACTAATATTTTTACTAAACTTTTAGATGAAGCAACATTTACAAGGTTAGTAAGGGAAATTGGAATGTTAAATTCTTCATCTTACGGCAAGAACTCAGCTAACAAGTTGCAGCAGATTAATTCTTAATAAATCAAATTAATTTGGTTTAATTAAAATTTAACTGAAATATGATTTATAAATATTTCATAAATCTCTGTATATATATTTTTCAAAAACAAATTTAACTCATAATTTTTTTTATTCTAAGAAAAAGTGTCTAACATTAATTCATATTGATTATATGTGAATCAATATAAGGCAAAACCAAATTGAAGCAAAAGTGTGTAAATTAATGAGTTCTTGATAAGTGTTAGTTGACTTCTCGATACGTCTAAGATGACTTCTCGATAGTGAGTTCTCGATAATTTAAATCAAGATCTCTACATATACTTCACGATATAGAGTTCTTGATAGAACATATCCTGACTTATCGATAACTCAAAATGAAATAATTTATATCGATAAAATTTTTCATTAACATAATTTTCGTATAAAATAATTTTGATTTTATATTATATTTTAAAATAAAATAAAAAATTGAAATCTAATGGCAAACTGAGTATTTATACAATATATCGATATATCACTATTTAGTTCTCGATAAGAGTACTTGAGATGACATCTCGATAAACTTTATGTGACTTCGTCATATAATTTTTAACCCTTGGTAATTTTCTTGTTGCGAAGTAACATCTCTACACTATAAATACCCAAATATCTCGACATAGCCCTTCTTTACGCTCTCGAGATCTATTTTGACCTAATTACAACGATTTCTCTCAAAATCACTTCTCTCCAAGCTTTTCTCTTCTCAAAACTTACCCACTCAATATTTTCAAACTTTCAAATGGCATCTAACTCAAACACTGAAAGAGCTATCATCCCTAAGAATGGAACCAATTTCCTTGTATTTTTTGACCCAACTCAAGCACCTGATAACTTCAAGTGCTTTGTGAAATTCGTTTCAGACTCATATTTTGCAAGAGCTTTTACTGCAAATCCCACTCTATACTTGATATCATGAATAAGTTTTGGGGGAGTGCAATTCTCACCACCAATATAGATAAAAATCAAACTATGTAAATGATGGTGTCTTGCAAAATCAATGGGGTAACTATAGAATTTGGTGCTGCTAACTTAAACAGTGCTCTTGGGATATCCACGGAGAATTTGGTTGCAGCTCCCCTCTCAAGAGATTACAGAATTCATGGATTTCATTTAATGGAGACAAAATTGATCTAGCCAGGATGAACAAGAAGCATCTCATGAGGTAATGGTCATTTATGTTTAACACTGTGATCAGGGCCTTCACCTGCAAAAAGACTAGTTTTGAAAATATTTCCCGTATTGTTCAAAAGCTAGTCTTCTCATTGGCTTGTGATAGACATTTGGATGTTAGAAGTCTGATTTTGAGTGAGCTAAGCACAAGGCTTATAATGCCCTTGGAGACTAGAGGTAAGAAAATTTTCATTCTTAGGTTCATAGTGGTTGTTTTAAACCATAAGGTAAATAAAATTCATTTATCTGAAGGAATTGGTATAAGTTTAATAGGCTTTCTAAGTTAGTGTCCAAAGTTCTATTTGGACAACTGAATAAAAAAAAATCAGGTAGATTTAAGTCTTAATCTCACTACATTTATGTTAGAAAAATTTAGGACTTATCCCTACCATAGGCCTAACATGAGAAGTGCTCCTATTACTAGTATATCTATGGATCCCGGTCCTGCCGAAGTACAAAAATAGGACAAACCACATGAGTCTACCAGAGTTGAAACCACTTCTTCAAAAAATTTAGATTCTAGTAAGCTAACTGCTTCATCCTCTCAAAAGGGTGATGTTAGTAAAAAGAAGAGAAAACATGTAACATTGTATGTGATCAACGAGAGTGGAAAGAAAACCAGTGAGAGTCACCTGGTCAAAAAGCCTAGAAAGAAGAAGATAGAGATGACCACTCATTTGGCCACTTCTGCATCTTCTCAAAAAGATATAGACTTGAATGAGGGAAGTAAACAGACTCTAATGGAATCTTCTCAAAAAGGTATCACTATTCAACAGAGCATTCACCCAAGTAATGCACCATGTATAGAACCTGCACCCCTTCTTGAGCACTCTCAAGAAGGTGAAATAAGTCATATGGATGACACACACAATGAGAGCACATCAATTGAAACTCCCTCTTCTACTCAGGGGGAATTGCAAACACTCAATACTATAATCACCTCTCCTATATCTCACATTTCTTCTTCATTCAATAAAGGGCTTGAATCTACCTCTCAAGCTCTGCCAAAATCATGTGACACAGTTCCTAAAACTATCACCACTTAGAACCAATAACTAGCTGATGAGAGGCTACATGCTGACGTAGACCTTGATGACATCATCACAGACACATGGGTTTCATCGATTTTTATTGAAGACCATGTGCATGTTACTGCACTTTCATGTGCCAGTGAGCCTTCACAGGCCATAAGGTCTCTCAAGTCAATCATCTAACAGCTCAAGTTCAAAGTCAACAAAATAACATCAAGTCATTGATAGACTCCAAGAATTATTTTAGAATACAGACGAATGTGTCTCTAGGAGCTATCATTGGGGATTTGAAGATTCCACCTCAGAAAACAATGCACAATGTCAGGGCTCTAATATCTACACACATCATTCATCCTGCAAACAACCCTAAGGGGGAGATGGAGAAAGAGTCCAAGCTAAAAGTTATTAATCAAGAAGAGGTTGGTATAAAAGAGAGACTCGAGATGGCAGCTAAAGGATCTTTCTTAGACAAGGAATTTTGTGAATTTCTAGACTTGCTGGGAGTTTTAGTGAAACATAACTATCATACCTACAGAAAAGCTATTGACAAGAATGTGAACTTCCTGAAGGTTATGATAGTGATCAATGAAATGAGGATTGTGGTAAACATCAAAGATTCTGGGATTGATAGGTATATGCAGGTTTCCTTATCATTTATAAAATCAAGGAGAGCCTCAAAACTGGACATCTTCATCAACAAGATCAAGATGATGAGTTCAGATACTTTTTGGCTAAAGAAACTCAAATCAGGGCAAGGACTTTTTTATGAAGCCTATCTACAACCTAGAAAATGGGTGTCTTACATATGCGAAACCACCAGGAAATGCAAACACTTCCAAATTCTTAAGCATTATGTCTTGAGTCAGGGTTGAAGCTGAAAAAGAACAAATCTATGGAGGATGTTGAAGTGATCAAGATTCTGAGATATATATTGTTAATGGTGAGAGCATGATACCTAAGACTGTAATCAATACTCCGGATGAGGACAAGGATGATGATGAGCAAAAGAAAGATGAATATAAATCCTTTGGCTCAAATCCTAGTCACTCTAGCAAAAGTAGTGGGAGTCATAAGGATAAAAGAGTAGCAAGGATGAGAAGAAAGGGTTTGATAAGGGTGATGAAAATAAAAGGAGTAATAGAGATGGATGAAGAAGAAACAACATAATAAAGATAGGAAAGATACCAGAAAGACACCTATAAATCAACAATTTTTAACTCAAAAAACTCAAAATCCAAATCATATCCTATCAAAAACTCCAATTGTTCAAACCTCCAAGCCTAAATACTTCTACAAACTCACAACCAACTCTTTCTAAAAACACATATCATGGCCAATCAAACCACATTGAAGAAATTGGTTAATTCTCCTTCATTCAAGCCACCAGTCATTACTCTCTTCAAGTCTGTTGGAAGAAAGCCAAAGAAGAACAAAGTTGAAATGGGAGCATTGTTGGCATGTTTTAATCAAGATAATTTTTTGCCAATCTCATAATAACCTATAAAAGATGACTATAATAATCAACAAGCTAAACTAATATGTAGAGTCTCTGTGAATATTCTGGGAGAAGTGAAGATCAACTTCAAGGATGGCTCATTCAACATATTCAAGAAAGAAATAATCTCAACCATGGAGCTTGAAAGGGTAATAAGTTTGATGACTGAGAATGATAAATTCACAAGAATGAGGAAGGTACAACTAGCTGAAATGCTGATAAACAGATATGAAAGGAGGGCAAGGGACAAGGTGGAAATGGAAGAAAGGGATATCAGGAAAGCTGATGAGTTAGACAAAATGGAGAAAAGGTCAAATGATCTTATAGCTCAAGGATTATGTAGAGTTTCTAAAAAATGGTGTATTTCTACATATCAAAACTCATAAATTATTAGGACAGAGTTGAGCATCTTAGTAGTTACTCATTAGAATAATGACTAAATATGATGGAAGCTTTGAAAAGAACTGAGATCATTGAAGAACTTGAGTGTCTTGTAAGGCTAAAGCACCTTATTAGATCTCAGCCAGCATATGAAAAGTTTAGCTAGTCCTGTAATTCAAATTCTTAATTGTAACTTCTAGATGACAATAATGTATAAAATAATGTAATTTTTATATTTGTGTTTTTCTCATTTAAGCTTGGGATTAGTCTTGTTATCAGGCATGAATTTATGACAAGTAATTTTCTCACAAATTGGGGGAGATTGTTGTGCAAGACATGCCTTAATATAACAAGTCTAAATCACACGAACCATCCTAAAATTAAGTTGACTTGTAATTATTATGCAATTTGTAATTATATTCTTTGAGTCTGTAAAAATGGCGACGAAGACTAGACTTGAATATGTTTCTAAGAACAACCATCAAGCTAAGGAATAAAATTCTGGAAGAAGATCAAGCCTGATCATACCTCAAAGAAAAGGTGTAATAGCATGAAAAAAATTAATGTTGTATATTAAAAAATATTCAAAGTCCGATGTCAAGAAGTCACATATCAAGGAATACAGAGAATTCATATCAAGAAATCAATTTGACATGTAGAGAAGTCATATCACTTGTAGAGAAGTCACTTTGTTTGTAGAGAAGTGGAGATATCGACAAGTTAAATACATATTGAGAAATGAAGATATCGACAAGTCAAATACAAGTAGAGAAGTGGAAGATATCGACAAGTCAAATACATGTAGAGAAGTAGAGATATAGATAAGTTAAAAATATGTAGAGAAGTGGAGATATAGACAACTCAAATACATGAAGATAAGTGGAGATATTGACAATTCAAATACATGTAGAGATGCAAAGATCTCGAAAAGTCATTTTACATCGTGACGAAGACATCTCTATACACTTTGAAGATCTCGACAAAAGCTTCACTTGCAAAATGCATCTATCATGAAGATTTCAGATTACCAGTCAACAACCCATGGGAAAAGTCTACAAATGCAGCTTGAAGAGTGCAAGATCAAGGGCCACGATGAACTGAATAAAAGAGTGTAGCAGACTTGGGAAGATTGTGTGCAGATATACATCACTTGAAATAGAAATATACAAAAGAGCTTTACAAAATATGTTTTAGTCTATTTTAGTGCAATCTTTGTATATTGTGCATGCTGATCTATAAAGCATGTCACAAGTCCTTTGTCCCAGGAGTAACTAAACACTCTAGATTTTCTTTCATTCTCTCAAGTAGAAGCTAAGTTCTTCAATATTCAAGAACTTAGATTTGTAGCATAACCCAATTGATTTTTAATAAAGGTCAAGTAAATTTGATAATTGTTTATTATGTCTTTTACAGTTAATAGATTATAACTACAAAGTACTTTAGCTGTTAAGTTCAAAGCCAGCCTAAATACTAAACTTGATTTCTTAAAAATAGTTGATAAATTTATTAAGTAAAAATCAAGAAACACACATCCACCCCCTCCATGTGCATTTCATACCTAACAACCATTATTATAATATGACACCAAAAATTGATTTTAGGTATTAAAATAGCACTTGGTACTCCGATGATAGTTATATTTTACAACAAAATAATTTTATATTTACTTAACATTTTATCCAACTCATTTACCTTAATTTAAAGTGCACCTTTTTGCACTTCATTTTTGGTGATTTCATGATATGACAAAGAAGGCTATAGCCAATACAAGAGCAATGTTGGAAGATAATTATTTTAATGTTTGATCATAAGGGTTAATATGCAGAGATCATAATTCGTCCTTGGAGTTAAGGACCTCCTTTTATTTCTCTAAAAAGGTTTTCTTAGATTATTCTAACTAACAATTCCAGGTTAGATCAAGGTTAAGAATGCTCATTAACAAGGATGAAATCAGGTGCTTCTGGACCTAAATGAAAACATGGAAGGGAAGATTGCCAGTATAGTTTTTTAAGGGGATAGATCTATAATATAGTTGGTGATACTTGATAACTGCACTAGCGGAGTGTCCTGGATTGCTTAGCAATTAATAGCATGTGAAAACTACCCAATTTAGTCGATAGGATTTCCAATTGAAACTCTAGAACCTTAAACTTGTAAGATCTCCTGAAAAACTTCATACGTAAAGTATATTATCAGTGGTACAGTAGAATTCCTCATGCGGAAGGTGGCCAGTTTCCCACAGTTAAAGGCAGTGAGCAATAGTATGCCCTTGCTAATCCATCGTAAGGCCAAAATTTATTCAATGACAACAAAAAACATTGATAGTAAAATGTCAATGTTCATTTCGTACTAGAACTTTGCAGGAAGCTCTAAGGCCTCTGTTTCCCAAGAGATGGAGTTGACAACTGTTTTTTTAATGTTTGCATATTGTGCTTCTGATAAGTGGCATTTTATACCACTTAGAACGTCTTATAATGGCTTGAATTGATGTCTTGAAATCAAGAATTTTTGTGTATTTGATGCGTTTTTCAAGTGTTTTTGCATTTCAGGGTATAACTTGCGTAATTAGGGAGATTTCATCATAATAAGCCTAGGGAAGTACTTGGAATCAGTTGTGGGGAGTTGTGCGAAGAAATCAGCAAAATCAGAAGAGAAGAAGTGGAATTTTTCCAGAAACTGTGCAGGCGCCCGCCTGGAGCTTGCAGGCGACCGCCTGGAGAGCAGGCGCCCGCGTGGGAATGGAGGCGGCCACCTGGGGTCGTAATTTTAGAATCTGGATTTTCTAATTTGACTTCTATTGGGCTTCTGACGACGCTGTCTCTTGTGGATTCTTATATAAGCAATCTTGGGAGACGTTTCACAACAACAAGTGACAAGCAAGGAGCAAGGAGAGAAGATAAAGAAGACCGTTTTATCACGCAACAACGAAGAAGAGGAAGCATACGTTATCTTGTGATTCTTTTAATTCATTATAACAGTGGATGCTAGTTTTCTTTACTTTGAACCTTAATACTCTTGTGACGTACTCTGATTTTATTAAGTATTTTTATTAGTTTCTATCGTTGTGTTATTATCATGTTTTCATATGAACCTATGGTGACGATGAGTTCTATCATGGGCTAATCGTGATCATGGGGTCGTAGCGAATTTACTATGGATTTCTTTAGTTAATTATTTATTAACTTGGTATGTGATGATTGTATGATATCTAGCATAGATTGTGCTTATTCGTCTTATATGCGTCGCGAACATATAAGATAGCATGTTAATCTTTTGTGAAGCGACAGTGAATCTTGAGATTTAGAACTTTCCATGCTAGCATATGTTCATGTATTGTATGCATGATTAGTGGGTAACTCTAACCGTTTTACTTGCCCTGTGCAATCATAATGAATAACTTGCGCTTAAATCGTTATGTTGTCAAATTCTATAGACATATAGGGTCTCAACATAATTGATGCCTATTCAACTTCTATCTTAATTATGGATGATTGGTAGAATGGTATTTGTGCAACGAAAGTTGGCTTTTATCAGTTTCGTGTTGTTCGATTAATATCATCACCGTTACATGCTAATGGTAATAACAATAACTATTAAATGAAGTAGTAATGAAGTTATGATATTATGTGTGTTTAATATTGTTAATTCAAGTGTTACTTTAAGTGTTTAATTCTCATAGTTAATCGTAGTTAATAATTAGTTAATCAACCTTAAGTGTTATCGTCTTGACGTTGAGAAGTAATCATACATTGGTGAGTAAGTGTTAATTAAATATAATTAATCAGAGTCTCTGTGGGAACGAACTAGAAATCATTCTATATTACTTGCGAATGCGTATACTTGCGTGAATTATTAGCGCATGCTTTGTGCCTAACAAGTTTTTGGTGCCGCTGCCGGGGACTCGGTGTTATTTTGTTTAGTTTATGTACTTGCCATCAGTGGTCACTAGGACTCATTGATTAAGACTTGTTACTTATTGTTTCCGGTTGTGTTTCAGGTACTCTAGCGAGCGTTTATGCAAACACATTCTCGCACTCGCAAGAGGACTCTAGATACGGCTGAGGAGACAGATTCACTTTTTGATATTCCGGAAAAGTTAGATTTTGAAGATTCAGATAAAGAGAGTGAAAAGAAAGAACCGGTAATCATGGGTGATCGTATAGATCCAGCATATCCAGCTCTTGTGGACTTTTTTCGGCCTAAAATTGATGACATTCAGTCAAGCATCATTCATCCGGCTATTGAGGCCAATAATTTTGAAATCAAGCCGGGCACTATTCTGATGGTGCAGAATTCTGTTTCTTTCGGAGGTGCTGCGACTAAAGATCCCAACATGCATATCAGAAATTTTGTCGAGATCTGCAGTACTTTCAAATATAATGGTGTTACTGATGAGGCTATCAAGCTGAGACTTTTCCCATTCTCCTTGAGGGATAAAGCTAAGGACTGGTTACATTCTTTACCAGTTGGGTCCATCACTACTTGGGAAGATCTTGCACAAAAGTTTCTGGTGAAGTTCTATCCAATGGCCAAGAATGCAGCTATGAGGAGTGCTCTTACTCAGTTTGCGCAGCAACCAACAAAATCTATGTGCGAAGCTTGGGAGCACTATAAGGAGATGTTGAGAAAGTGTCCACATTATGGTATGTCTGACTAGATGGTGATCACTGGATTCTACAATGGTTTGGAGGCCCAATCTCGGCCCATGCTCGATGTAGCTTCTGGAGGCGCCTTGTGGGCCAAAAGCTATACTGAGGCCTATAATCTCATTGAAACTATGGCTACAAACGAGTATCAAAACCCAACTCAAAGGATGATTCCTGGGAAGGTAACAGGTATTCTGGAAGTTGATGCAGCTACAGCTATTGCAGCACAGCCCCAAGCGCTGTCTATGAAGGTCGATTCTTTAGCCAACTATGGAGTCAATCAGATAGCTATTGTCTGTGAGCTTTGTGCAAGCTTTCATGCTATGGACCAGTGTTCTCTTGTTAATGAATTTGTTCAGTATGTGAATAATTATCAGCGACCGCATCAGCCTGTGCCAGCTACTTATCATCCTAATAACAGAAATCATCCCAATTTCAGTTGGAGCAATAATCAGAATGCTGTTCAGCAACCATATCAGCAAGCTGTAAATAAACAGTTTAATCCACCTGGATTCCAGCAACATCAACAATATGCTCAAAGGCAATCATATCCTCAACAAGGAGGTATTGCTCCACCTTCTAGTGCTGATTTTGAGGAGCTAAAGCTGTTGTGCAAAAGTTAGGCTATTTCTATCAAGACTTTGGAGAATCAAATCGGTCAAATAGCCAATGCCTTGCTCAATCATCAACCTGGCACACTTCCCAGCGATACTGAAGTGCCAGGCAGGAATGAAGCTAAAGATCAAGTCAAAGCTGTTACCTTAAGGTCTGGAAAAGTTGCTGAAGCTGAAAAAGCAAAAAATGGAGAAACTGAAGTTATAGATGAAGAAGAAAAGCAAAAGGAGAAAGAGGGGGAACCAAGGAAGACTACTGTTGAACACACTCTGTCTGAGGGTAATACAAGGGAGAAACAGTTCTATCCTTCACCACCTTTTCCTAAGAGATTGCAAAAACAAAAGTTGAATAAGCAATTTGGAAAGTTTCTGGAGGTGTTCAAGAAACTTCACATCAACATACCTTTCGCTGAGGCTCTGGAGCAAATGCCTAGTTATGCGAAATTCATGAAAGGTATTCTTTCAAGGAAGGTGAAACTGGATGATCTTGATACCATTGCTCTAACGGAAGAGTGCAGTGATGTGCTGCAACAAAAATTACCTCCAAAGCTTAAGGATCCAGGTAGCTTCACCATTCCTTGCACCATTGGCAAGTTGTCATTCGATAAGTGCCTTTGCGATTTGGGAGCAAGCATCAATCTGATTCCGTTGTCTATCTTCAAAAAGCTGAATTTTCCTGATCCAAAACCCACCTACATGTCTCTAAAATTGGTTGATCGTTCTATTACATACCCACGAGGCATCATGGAGGACGTGTTAGTAAAGCTGGATAAGCTCATCTTTCCTGCATACTTTGTCATTCTGGATTTCGAGGAAGATAAGAAGATTCCCATAATCTTGGGAAGACCTTTCTTGGCTACAGGCCGTACCTTGATAGATGTGCAAAAAGGTGAACTTACTATGCGGGTGCAAGATCAGGATGTAATATTCAATGTATTCAATGCAATGAAATTCCCTACAGGAGATGAGGAGTGCTTCAAGGTGGATTTGATTGATTTTGCAGTAACATCAGAACTTGATCATGTGCTAAGGTCTGATGCCTTAGAAAAAGCCTTATTGGGGGAATTTGATAGTGAAGATGAGGAAGGCAATGAGCAACTACAATATCTAAATGCTTCTCCTTGGAAGCGAAAGCTAGACATGCCATTTGAATCTCTTGGTAATACTGATCTCAAGAATGCTGAGGGAAAGCTCAAACCATTTATTGAGGAAGCACCTACTTTGGAGCTTAAACCATTGCCTGAACACTTGAGGTATGCTTTTTTAAGTGATGCATCTACTTTTCCTGTTATTATTGCATCTGACCTTTCAGGTAGTGATGAGGACAAGCTCTTGAGGATCTTAAGATAATTCAAATCGACCATCGGATGGACTATAGCAAATATAAAAGGGATCAGCCCTTCGTACTGCATGCATAAAATTCTGCTAGAGGAAGGTAGCAAGTCGACTGTTGAGCAACAACGAAGAATTAATCCTATCATGAAAGAAGTGGTGAAAAAGGAAATTCTAAAGTGGCTGGATGCAGGAATCATATATCCTATTTCTGACAGTTCTTGGGTGAGCCCCGTGCAATGTGTACCTAAGAAAGGAGGTATTACTGTGGTAGAAAATGAGAAGAACGAGCTCATCCCCACTCGAACAGTCATAGGATGAAGGGTACGCATGGACTACAGAAAGTTGAATAAATCCACGAGGAAGGATCACTTCCCTCTTCCATTTATTGATCAGATGCTGGACAGGTTGGCTAGTCATGAGTATTATTGTCTTCTGGATGGCTATTCGGGTTACAATCAGATTTGCATTGCATCAGAAGATCAAGAAAAGACTACTTTCACTTGTCCATTTGGCACATTTGCTTTTCGTAGAGTTTCTTTTGGCTTATGTGGTGCACCTGCCACTTTTCAGAGATGCATGATGGCTCTATTCTCTGATATGATTGGAAATAATGTCGAAGTGTTCATGAACGACTTCTCTGTCTTTGGACATTCGTTTGATGAATGTTTGAATAATCTCCGTTTGGTGCTCAAAAGGTGTGTGGAAACTAATTTGGTGCTCAATTGGGAAAAATGTCACTTCATGGTGCAACAAGGCATCATTCTTGGGCATAAAGTATCTAGCAAAGGCCTTGAGGTGGATAAAGCCAAGGTGGGGGTCATTAAAAATCTTCCGCCACCTATTTCTGTTAAAGGAATCCGTAGTTTTCTTGGTCATGCGGGGTTTTATCGGCGTTTCATCAAGGACTTCTCTTAGTTATCTAAGCCATTGTGCAACTTGCTCGAGAAAGATGTGCCTTTCAAATTTGATGATGAATGCTTGGCAGCATTCGAGACTCTCAAGAAGAGTTTAATAACTTCACCAGTTATTACGGCACCTGATTGGACATAAACTTTTGAGATGATGTGCGATGCAAGTGATTATGCAGTGGGAGCAGTTCTTGGGCAGCGCAATAATAATATATTTCATGTGGTCTATTATGCTAGTAAGATGCTAAATGGAGCTCAAATGAACTACACCACTACTGAGAAGGAGCTCTTGGCTATAGTTTTTGGTTTCGAAAAATTTCGATCTTATCTACTTGGGACAAAGGTGATAGTATTCACTGATCGCGCTACCATTCGCTATCTGGTCTCAAAGAAGGATTCGAAGCCTAGACTTATTCGTTGGGTGCTTTTGCTACAGGAATTTGAGTTAGAGATCAAGGATCGAAAAGGTACTGAAAATCAAGTAGCTGACCATCTCTCTAGATTGGAGAATCCCGATTCTACTTCACATGATAAGACATTAATCAACGAATCTTTTTCCGATGAGCAGTTGTTCACAGTTGAAGAGGAAGAGCCATGGTTCGCAGACATTGTGAACTATCTTGTCAGCAATATAATGCCTCCTAATATGAATGCGATTCAAAAGAAGAAGTTTCTACATGAGAAGAAGTGGTACATGTGGGATGAACCATATTTGTTTAGACAAGGAGCTGACCAGATCATCAGGAGATGTATCCCATTCTGTGAGACGGAGGGGATATTACGAGACTGTCATTCCACAGTTTATGGTGGACATTATGGTGGTGAAAAGACAACAGCTCGTATTCTTCAAGCAGGTTTTTTCTGGCCTACGTTGTTTAAGAATGCACATCAGTTCATGTTAAGGTGTGATCATTGCCAAAGAGTTGGGAATCTTACTATAAAGGATGAGATGCCTTTAAATGTGATGCTTGAAGTTGAGGTCTTCGATATTTGGGGAATCGATTTCATGGGACCATTTATCTCATCCTGCAATAATCAATACATCTTGCTGACAGTCGATTATGTCTCGAAATGGGTAGAAATCAAGGCTCTACTGACGAATGATGTAAAGGTAGTGTTGAGTTTTCTTCATAAGCAGATATTCACAAGGTTTGGAATGCCACGAGTTATCATAAGTGATGAGAGGTCACATTTCTGCAATCGTAAGTTCACTTCTATAATGCAACGCTACAATGTGAATCATCAAATCGCTACTGCCTATCATCCGCAAACTAATGGTCAATCGAAAGTGTCTAATAGAGAGATCAAGCGCATTCTAGAGAAAGTTATTTGTCCGTCAAGGAAAGATTGGTCTTTGAAGCTCGATAAAGCTGTTTGGGCTTATAGAACAGCATACAAGACTCCACTTGGGATGTCCCCGTTTCAACTTGTCTATGGTAAGGGATGTCATTTACCTACGGAGCTTGAGCATAAGGCTTATTGGGCATTGAAGAAATTAAACCTTGATCTAGATGCAGCTGGGAAGAAGCGAATGCTTTAGTTAAATGAACTTGATGAATTTCGACTTCAAGCGTACGAGAACAACAAAATGTACAAGGAAAAAGTAAAAAGGTGGTACAACAGGAAGCTATCTCCTAAGTCATTTGTTCCGGGGCAACAAGTTCTTTTATTCAACTCTCGTCTCCGACTTTTTCCTGGAAAGTTAATATCAAGGTGGTCTGGACTATTTATCGTCAAAACAGTGTTTCCACATGGAGAGGTGGAGATTTTTGAGAACGATCTGGGCTAAGCATTCAAAGTAAATGGTCAGAGATTGAAGCACTATTTTGGGGACACGGTAAACTGGGAAGTGGTTAGTGCCATTTTATTGTCAACTTGATCGAACTACTCTACGTCAAGCTAATGACGTAAAAGAAGCGCTTCTTGGGAGGCAACCCAATATATGAGGCCATAGAAATCCTTAGAATTTAGTACTTTATCCAAAAACCCAAAAAAATCAGAAAAAGATGGCTGAAAAAATATTTTTTCCAGGGACCTTGCAGGCGCCCGCCTGCTGGTTCCAGGATACCGCCTGCTGACCAAAATTTTGAAAAATTCGTTTCAGCCTTGAAAAAAACAGAAAAATCAAAAAATACAAAACCACAGCACAACAAACCCTATTACCCACGAATTCTCCCTACAAATTAGCCATTATCCCACTCCTAATCTAATTCTAACCCTAATCTTACCCTATATATACACACAACCTCTCCATATGCACTCTCATATACTTTCAACTTACAAACCCTTTCCTACACAAAACACAAAACACAACTCTATAACTCTTATTCTCAGTTTCAATGGCCCCAAAGAGATCTCAAACTGTCGATAGCAGCAGCACCATTCCGACTGCTGATTCTTCAAGGGGTACTGCTGCGAGACCCCGATTGGTGGATAGGGCTGCTGAGGAGGAGTATTCTAGGCTTTTGACTAAGCCGATTCTAAAGTAGAGGGGATTTTTGCCATCGGGGAGGGATGGTGAGTTATTGCCGATGATTGTAGAGAAGGGTTGGATTACTTTTTGTGAGTTACCTGAGGCGGTCCCGATGAGTGTTGTTCACGAGTTCTATGCGAACACCAAGGCTGACAAGAATGGGTATTCTGTTGTTCGTGGGCTTACTGTTGATTATCAGCCCGAGGCGATTCACCGCGTTTTTGGGCAGCGATAAAGAAAGCCCCAGGAGGAGAATTGGAATGAGAAGACCCCTGAGGATTTTGACTCGGATTTGATTATTGCTACTCTCTGTCAGCCGAGCACGGTGTGGAAGTTTAAGACGGGATCTAACGAGTATCGTTCTTTTCCGGCTGTTGCGATGAAAAGGTATGCCCATGCATGGAATGCCTTTATTTGTGCTAATATTTTTCCTTCTTCGCATGCACATGAGGTTACAGTTGAGAGAGCCAGGTTGTTGTGGGGGATTTTGAATGAGGAGTATTATGTGGACCTTGGTGAGTTCATCTACCAAGGGATTTTGAAGTTTTTGAGGGGGAGGACGCATTACAACATCCCGTATGCCTCTATTGTCAAGAAGCTGTGCAAGGCAGTTGGAGTCCATTGGCCTTCTTATGAGCAGCTGCAGATGTCAGACACCCTTATTGATTCATCGACGCTGGATGCGATGCAGGAGTGGACGGGTGGAGAGCCCGAGGAGCATGGTTTGGGATATCATCTCCCAGGAGGACGTCCAGCAGTTGGTGCTACGATGGCTAGGCCCAGTCAGGCTCATGATGAGGCAGGTTCTTCTAGAGCCCAGGGAGGTGATGGTTCAGGGATGGCTGATGTCCAGTACAGGAGGCTTTCCAGGAGGATGGATGCGATGTATGAGTCGCAGAGTAGGTTTGCACAGGAGCTCACCCTAGCACTTGGGACTGCTTTCAGAGGCCTTGGAGCTAACATCCAGTGGCCCGTCTTTGGTGAGAACTCTGCTTATCCGCCTCCTGACACTCCACCCTCTGAGGGTGATGATGATGATGACAATTTCTATGAGTAGGTATACCCTGTGTTCCTTTCTATTACCTTCACTGGGGACAATGAAGATTTTAAGTTTGGGGGTGGTAGTTAAGGAACATATTTGTGAGTGTGTCATGTAGTTGCATATTCATGTTAGTTTAGTTCATATAGTTGCATATTTTTGCCATATAGTTTTTTTATAGTTTTATTTATCATGTCATTTAGCTCATGCATATACCATGATCCCTTTTGTGTTTCTTTATCAATTGATATGTGATATTGATGCGAGTGTAGTGATAGCGTTAGAGTGATGTTGAATCTTGTTAGGTTGACATGCATGCTAGAAACACTTGTAATTTCACTAAGTCTTAGAGTATGCTTAAGGACTAGATTGTTGTCATGGTTTGATGGTTTTTGAGGTTAATCTATTGCTTATGCTTAGAATATATGATAGGTTCGTAATGATAAAGGCATGAAAAGATAGAATTGGAGTAAAAATTGGAATTCATTGCTAGTTATGGCTAGGCGTTAAATGGCTAGTAGCCGGCTCGTATTGTATGCGAGTAGTCTAGGGTTGAGCAAGATGGAGCTAAACGCACTTGCTCAGAAATTGAAAAAAAAAAGAAAAAAAAGAGAGAAAAAATAGAAAAGAGAGAGAGAGTTAATGCATAATTGATCACGAGTGGGCTCTTTGGTATTCGAGTTATTAAGTTCTTAGGGGACTTTGTGCCTAGTGACCTACGGCTTTTATAGTCTGGGATCCGCTAACCTAACGCTCGCTAAATGCCATTGCATAAGTCTTTTGTGGACCTCACTCATTGCACGATCAAATAAGCATTTGTTTATTGTGTTGAATAAAAGCATGATTACGTAATAAGCTCCAGTGATCTTGAAGTGTTATAAGTTATTTTGTGTCTAGAATATATTCTTCGTATAATCTTGTGATTGCCTTGAGGATAATTGAGTTATGATAATTGATCTAGTTTCGAAGCATATCTGTTAAGCATTCACACACACCACGTTTCTAGTTGTATGTTAGCTTGCGTGATTTGATTGATCTTTAGTCGCCTAATTGCATTTGTTGAGATGTCATGTGTTGGTAGGTTTAGTCATTGTGATGGGGATCGCTGCATTTCATGTAGTTTGCATTCATGCATATTTTTATTTTGTTTTTGAGTCTGTGACGCTTGAGGACAAGCATCAATTTCAGTTTGGGGATGTGATAAGTGGCATTTTATACCACTTAGAACATCTTATAATGGCTTGAATTGATGTCTTGAAATCAAGTATTTTGTGTATTTGATACGTTTTTCTAGTATTTTTGTATTTCAGGGTATAACTTGCGTAATTAGGGAGATTTCATCATAATAAGCCTAGGGAAGTACTTGGAATCAGTTGTGGGGAGTTGTACGAAGAAATCAGCAAAATCAGAAGAGAAGAAGTGGAATTTTTCCAGAAACTGTGCAGGCGCCCACTTTGAGCTTGCAGGCGACCGCTTTGAGAGCAGGCGCCCGCATGGGAATGGAGGCGGTCGCCTGGGGTCGTAATTTTAGAATCTGGATTTTCTAATTTGACTTCTATTAGGCTTCTGACGGCGCTGTCTCTTGTGGACTCTTATATAAGCAATCTTGGGAGACGTTTCACAACAACAAGTGACAAGCAAGGAGCAAGGAGAGAAGATTAAGAAGACCGTTTTAGCACGCAACAACGAAGAAGAGGAAGCATACGTTATCTTGTGATTCTTTTAATTTGTTGTAACAGTGGATGCTAGTTTTCTTTACTTTGAACCTTAATACTCTTGTGACGTACTCTGATTTTATTAAGTATTTTTATTAGTTTATATCGTTGTGTTTTTATCAAGTTTTCATATGAACCTATTGTGACGATGAGTTCTATCATGGGCTAATTGTGATCATGGGGTTGTAGCGGATTTACTATGGATTTATTTAGTTAATTGTTTAATACCTTGGTATGTGATGATTGTATGATATCTAGCATAGGTTGTGCTTATTCATCTTATGTGCGTCGCGAACATCTAAGATAGCTTGTTAATCTCTTGTGAAGCGACAGTGAATCTTGAGATTTAGAACTTGCCATGCTAGAATAGGTTCATGTATTATATGCATGATTAGTGGGTAACTATAACCTTTTTACTTGCCCTGTATAATCATAATGAATAACTTGCGCTTAAATTGTTATGTTGTCAAATTCTGTAGACATATAGGGTCTCAACATAATTGATGTATATTCAACTTTTATCTTAGTTGTGGATGCTTGGT
This sequence comes from Apium graveolens, assembly GCF_009905375.1. Taxonomy (NCBI): domain Eukaryota; kingdom Viridiplantae; phylum Streptophyta; class Magnoliopsida; order Apiales; family Apiaceae; genus Apium; species Apium graveolens. The sequence goes on along the minus strand of NC_133651.1, from coordinate 236,794,761 downwards.
AGAATGGTATTTGTGCAACAAAAGTTGGCTTTTATCAGTTTCGTGTTGTTCGATTAATATCAGCACCGTTACATGCTAAGGGTAATAACAATAACTATTGAATGAAGTAGTAATGAAGTTATGATCTCATGTGTGTTTAATATTGTTAATTCAAGTGTTACTTTAAGTGTTTAGTTCTCGTAGTTAATCGTAGTTAATAATTAGTTAATCAACCTTAAGTGTTATTGTCTTGACATTGAGAAGTAATCATACCTTGGTGATTAAGTGTTAATTAAATATAATTAATCAGAGTCTCTGTGGGAACGAACTAGAAATCATTCTATATTACTTGCAAACGCGTATACTTGCGTGAATTATTAGCGCATGCTTTGTGCCTAACAGCTTCTAGGATAGCTAGTAAAATTATTTATTGTGCGCGAGAGTCCAGTGAAAATTAGTCAAATTTCGGATGTCGGTCCATATTCTATTAAAACATTAATTTCCTTTAAATTATTAAATTATATAAGGAAAAGTGGCCACCACAAGTCAAGTTAGCAATGTAGTATTTATAGCACCCTACAAGGCCTTCAAATAAGCCACCTGAAGCTATGCCTTATTTAATTGATTAAATATATAGATTAATTATGAACATAACTTTTCTTCAGACCGTAACTATAAAGAAATCCAACATGAAAGGAAGCACATAAGCTTTAGTAAAGTTGCATAACGGTAAAAAGGCATAACTGGTGTCTAAACTTGTCAAATATTGACAACGTGGTGTATGTACTAATGTAAATTATTAATTTGGTATTTGAAATTGAAAAATCATTTTAAAAAAGTTGTACAACCGATATTTTATAAATTAAATATGTTGTGGTAGTTAATCATTTCCACGTGTATAACGCTGACATAAAATATATCAAAATCAATATTTTTAAGATAAATGAAATTTAAGTCCTATTATTGCAAAAAATAATTAAAAAATAAAAGTCCTACTGCACAAACCAAAAAACACCGGCACATGTACATATACAAATTAGGAAAATATTAGGGTTTCAAAAGCTGAAAATATCGATGGATGCTGAGTATTCGGGGAAAATAAATTTGATAGAGATAAAAAACATCAAATTGGATTTAATAAATTACGGGAGGTCAGTGATCTGTGATATTCAATCGAGATTGAAAGAAGAAGTGATAGGTTAAGCTCCATCCGCCGGTTGAGATGGAAGGGAAGATTGCCAATATAGTTTTTTAAGGGGATAGATCCATAATATAGTTGGTGATACTTGATCATAAGGGATAATATGCATTGACCATAATTCGTCCGTGGAGTTAAGGACCTCCTTTCGTTTGTTTAAAAAGTTTTTCTTACATTATTCTAACTAACAATTCCAGGTTAGATCAAGGTCAAGAATGCTCATTAGCAAGGATGAAATCAGGTGTCTCTGGACCGAAATGATTACATGGAATGGAAGATTGCCAATATTTTTTTTATGGGGATAGATCCACAATATAGTTGGTGATACTTGCTAACTGCACTAGCGGAGTGTCCTGGATTGCTTAGCAATTAGCAACATATGAAAACTATCCAATTTAGTCGATAGGATTTCCAGCTAAAATTATGGAACCTTAAACTTGTAAGATCTCCTGAAAAATTTCATATGTAAAGTATATTATCAGTGGTACAGTAGAATTCCTCCCGCAGAAGGTCGCAAGTTTCCTCACAGTTAAAGGCAATGAGCAACCGTATGCCCTAGCTAATCCATCATAAGGCCTAAAATATATTCAATGACAGTAAAAAAACATTGATAGTAAAATGTCAATGTTCATTTCGTACTAGAACTTTGTAGGCAGCTCTAAGGCATCTGTTTCTCAAGAGATGGAGTGGATAACTGTTTTATTTAATATTTGCATTTTGTGCTTCTAGGATAGTTTGTAAAATTATTCATTGCGCGCGAGAGTCCATTGAAAATTGGTTAAATTACGGATGTCGGTCCATATTCTATTAAAACATTAATTTTCCTTTAAATTATTAAATGATATAAGGAAAAGTGGTCACCACAAATTAATTTAGCAATGTCGTATTTATAGCACCCTACAAGGCCTTCAAATAAGACACCCGAAATTATGCCTTATTTATTTGATTTAAGATGTAGATTAATTATGAACTTAACTTCTCTTCAGACCACAACTATAAAGAAATCCTACATGAAAGGAAGCACATAAGGCTTTAATAAAGTTGTACAACGGTAAAAAGGCATATTTGGTGTTTTAAACTGAAAAATCATTTCAAAAAAGTTATACATCCAATATTAAAAAAATAAATATGATGTGGTAATTAATCATTGCCACGTATAACGGTAACTTAAAAAAAAATATCAAAATCATTGTTTTTAAAATATTTTAAATTTAAGTCTTATTATTGCTAAAAATAATTAAAAATTTAAAGTCCTACTACACAAACCAAAAAACACAGTCGGCACATGTACATATACAAATTAAGAAAATATTAGGGTTTCAAAAGCTGAAAATATCGATGGATACAGAGTAGTCGGGGAAAATGAATTTGATAGAGATAAAAAACCTCAAAGTGGATTTAATGAATTACGGTAGGTTAATAATCAGTGATATTTAATCGAGATTAAAAGAAAAGGTGATAGGTTAACCTCCATCCGCTAGTAGAGAACAAAAACCACGGATTGATACAGAGCCGGTGATAAGATTTCTGAAAAATTTACTCAAAAGCTATTTTGATGGGGACAACATAGATTTGATGATTATAGTATTGACTCTGGTGAAGATATTATGGATTTTAATTAATTGACGAATGATGATGATGAACTGATAGAATATCGAGAATGTGTTAAACAATTTAAGCTTAGTAAGAACAAGATGGTTGTTGATAAAACTCCGAAATTAAAAAATTAGTTCTTTGGAGAAATTTTTTAAAAGTGCTATCGGATGATTCAGATTCAAGTTATCGTGATATTTTTTCTTAAAGGTATGACGATGATCATGAAGTAAGGAGGAAATCAAAATTTGTTAGTTTTGAAGAAAAGGCAAATAATTTTTTTTTTGTTTAGGAATAAATTTCATTAGTTCTTAGTTCTATACAACTAAAGGAGGCCATAACTAAATATGGATTACTAGAAATGAGGGTTGTTAAACTTGTTTGAAATACAAAAACACAGGTGAGGGCAAAATGTGTTAACGCTAATTATAATTGGACATTGTATGCATCTTTTGATAGTGCTACTGATAGATTTTTTGTGAAAATATATGTGAAAGGTCATACTTTTCAAATATCTTAAAAAAATAAGAGGGTTACAAATAATTGGCTAGCTATGAATTATTTGTATAAATTTTAGTGTAAGCATGAGATTTAGTTGATTTAAATGCTCTTATCAAAGAGGATTTCAGAGTTAATTTAACTATTGTAAACTGAAAAAGAGTAAAAGAAAAGACCGCAAACATGCTACAAGTACAGTTAAAACTTGACATTTTGTGAGATTATTTGGGAGAAATTAAACATAGGAATCCTGGTAGTACAAGAGAGATGAGGGTTACAAGACCAATCATAGAGGAGCTTCCTATATTACACAAGTTTTATATCTCTATTGAATGCTTGAAAAATGATTTATTAATGGTTGTAGAAGGGTTATTAGGTTAGATGGATATTTGATGAAGGGATCAATATAAGAAGAGCTGCTTGCAGTTGTTGGACGAGACATAAATAATCAAATATTTCAAATGGTTTGGGGTTTAGTTCACTATGAAAAAAGAGAGACATGTGAATGGTTTATTCAAAACTGAAATATGATTTTGTTGTACAAGACATGCATGCACGTTAACAAGACTAAGCCAAATTGAAAACCCTAACTAAGTTGTATTGTAATCTTAGTTTACATTTGTACTTGTAACAATTAAAGTCTGTAAAAATGTAATAGAGCAGACTGGAGTCTTTTTGTTTATACAGTATCAAGCCTAAAGATTCTATCTTGAAGAAGATCAAGAAAATCATGCCTTAGAAGAATTATGAGGAAGCTTAAAGTTGAATAAATCTGTTTGGATAAAAATATTCTAAGTGAAGATCTCTACAAGTCACAGATTTAGTGTTATAGCGAAGTCACTCGAGAACTCCAAATGACTTATCGAGAAGTCAGGAAAGCTACTAATGAACTCAGAGAGATATCGACGAGCCAAATTGAAGACGTGAAGATTGAAGATATCGACAAGTCAATTCTTCATTAGAGAACTCAGAGTTATCGATAAGTCAACATTCATTAGAGAACTCTGAGTTATCGATAAGTCAAATTCCACTAGAGAACTCAGAGATATCGATAAGCCAAAATTCACTAGAGAATTCTGAGTTATTGACAAGTCAAGTTTGACTAGAGAACAATGAGTTATAGATAAGTCAATAAGTCACTAGAGAACTCAGAGATATCGATGTCAAAGTGAAGATATGAAGACTAGAGATCTCAACAAGCCAAATTCTTTTATAGAGAACTCAGAGACCTCTACAAGTCAAATTAACTATGGAGTATTAGAGATCTCGATAAGACAATATACTTATCGAGATGTCAAGTTCTCTATGGACCAAATGAAGATCTTGAGGTAAAATCTCAAAGTACAATTTGCAGACCAGTTCAATATCCTAGATTTACAATCAACAAACAATCCAAACGGCTGGATTGACAAGTCTACAAAAAGCAGCTTGAAGGATGTGCAAGATCAATGGTGAAGATTAACTAACAAAGGAAGATCAAAGTAAACATAGGGTGCTAAGATATGCTAAGCCAGAAATAGAAGATACACTTTTCCTAAAATGGAAATGACAAGTGACAGTTTACTAAAGTTAATAGCATATCTTATTGCACACTGTGTAAACCAATATTTAACTAAATTATAAAGTTAACACTGGTCCTTTAGTCAGTTGTAACAATTTCAGATAGAAAATCTTGTAACTCTCTGAAGAAGAAGCTAATCTCTTTATTAACAAAGAGCCTAGAAATTTTATAGCAAATCATTCTTAATTTTAATATAAAATTAAGTGAGTTTTGAAAGATCTGTGTTCTTTATTGTTGCATGTTTAATTTCTGCAGTGTCACATTTCACTACAAGATTTAATCTACTTTGTTCAACCATAAAAAGCTCAAGAAAAGCATAAAAATAGTAAAACACATTCACCCCCCTGTGTGTTATTCATTTCCTAACAAGTGGTATAAGAGCAAAATATGAAAGTAAATAGATTCAAGATCTTGGAAGAATGAATACGCGGAAGATCAGTAGCATCAAAATTCCTACATTTCATAAAGCTAACTACATTATTTGGAAAAAGAAAATGTTGTTGTTTATCAGGATGACCGATCCACTCTATATTCAGATTCTCAAAAATGGGAACTTCACTCCTATGATTAGAGTTGAAGAATCAATAGATGGTGATATGGTCATTTCATCTCATTATGCTCCAAAAGACCCTTCTGAGTACTCTGAGCCTGAAAAAGAGAAATTTTTACTGGATAGTGGCTTGCAGCTGATATTGATAAAGTCACTTGATAATGTAATGTACAACAACATTGTCAACTGTGACACTGCCAAGCAAATCTGGGAAAAGATTGAAATACTCTGTGAGGGAACTGAGGAAGTTAGATCCAATCAAAGAAGGATACTGATTTCACATTATGAGGGTTTCATGGCCAAGCCAAAAGAAAGTATAACTGATGTGTTTGAAAGGTTCAAAAAGCTGATAAATGACTTACAGCTCCATGATAAATACTATGAAGCTGAGGAAGTGAAATTGAAGTTCTTGCTTACTCTCCCTAATCATTTGGAACAAAAAATATTAGCAATCGGGGAAGAGAGAGATTTGAGCAGAATAACTCTGGAAGTCCTGTATGGAATCTTGAAAACATATGAACTAGAAATGATTCAAAGGAAATCATTAAGAACTGGTCAAGGGCATGTTGTAGATGGTTCAAATGCCCTAATTGTCGATGAAATCCAGACCTCTAATGATGAGCCAAGATCCCAAACTCCAGCTGCATTAATAAGTGAGCAAAGAACAAATGATTCACAAGAACAGGTCATTCTGGAATTAGAAGAAGATGAGTTATACACCTTGGATGAACTTGATGAGCTTGATCAGTCAATGGCCTATCTGGAAAGAAAGTTCTCTAACATTAGAGTAAAGAAGCCAAGACTCTTCAAGGGTAAAGGACAGTCCTTCAACAAAGACAACAATTGTAAAGGAAAAGGGAAGTACACATCTGATAGCAAAAATGGTAACAAAACTGGATATATTGACAGATCAAAGATAAGGTGCTTCAACTGTGATGAACTAGGCCATTTTGCCACAGAATGCAGGAAACCCAAGAAAGCAAAGAAAGACAAAGCTTATCTTGAACTGGAAGTAAAGTATGAAGCTCTTTTGAAGAAACAACAAAGCAAAGCTTATATTACAGAGGGAAAAAGTTGGGATGATTCTGATAATGATGAAGATGAGGAAGTTGGAAATTATGCTTTAATAGCCTTGGAGCAAGGAGAAACATCATCATCAAAATCACATGTACTAACTCTCACTACCATTGATTTAAATGTGAGTCAATATAAGGAAACTGTAGAAATATAAATGTTTCACATACATACAAGTATGGTTTCTACTAATGAAGAAGTTAGCAGACTAAAAAAGATAAATGAGAAACAAGAAGCTGAATTATTGTTGGTGGAGCTTGAAACTATAAGAAAAGAAAATGCATATCTAAAGAACAAGCTCAAGTGTGCAAGTGAAATTGAAGCAGTGTTAAGGGAGAAGCTGGAAAAGAATGAAGTTAAATTGAAATCCTTCAAGAATGCATCTGAGTTAATTGGACAGTACCATGAGTAAAACAAGCCATGTGCAAACAATGCTATTGGTCTTGACTATGATGCCTTGAACAACAAGAAGAAGAATATAGGTGACAAAGGGAAAGTAACAAAAACTGAAAATGTTCCAACCATCCTGAAAAAGGTTGATTCACCTATGTTCAAGGCATGTGAGGTCAACTTCAGTGAAGAAGAGTTGATTATCAAGCAAGAAATTGCTAATGAAGATAAAGAGAAGAAAAATGCAGAAGCAACTCCTTCTTCCAAATCTGAAGAGAAGCTCATGGACAATCAAAGTTCAAAGACAACTGTCAAAGAAACCAAGACTGAAGATGCAAGAAAGAAGAAGAAAAATAAAAATGGGAAAATTGGGATAAACAAAAGTAATAAATTTGCTTATATTGCAGCTGCTCCAAGAAAGAAGTGTGAAAAATGTGGCTCTGTAAATCATCTAACTCACCTTTGTAAAAAGGTTATTAGCAAGCCAGCTGAAGGAGCATGCAAATATAATGAAGCAGATACAAATGATCTCTACTCATTATGTGACAAGTTTGATTGCATCCCTTGCAACTTGAAAGTGATGAAAAGTTGCCATAAACTGAGAGTAGACCTTAAAGAAACAAAAATTAGGTCTACATCAAATAGGGAAAATACACAACAGTCATTGAATTCTATCTTATCTGAAAAAACTCATTCTACTTCTGCTAAATCAGTTAACAAGAAGAAAGTACCTAACACTGCTTGGGTTGCTAAACACACCTAAAACTTATTGCGTGCAGGACAAAGTGAAGAAAGTCATGTGGATCATTGACAGTGGATGTTCCAGACATATGACAGGGGATTAGGCCCTGCTATCACAGTATGAGGAGAAGGTTGGCCCTTTGGTGACCTTTGGAGACAAAATCAAAGGATTTACAATGGGATATGGCAAGATTATTTATGGAAATATTGTCATTGATGATGTAGCACTGGTAGCTAGTCTTGAAGTGAATCTTCTTAGTGTTAGCCAATTTGCAGACAAAGGTTTTGAAGTTTTATTCAACAAAGAAGAATGCACTTTTATCAGCAAGAAAACTGGTGAAGTTGCTGTGAAAGGAGCAAGAAAAGGAAGCTTGTTTTTTGCAGACTTGGACTAAATAATAAGGATGGAATTTATTACTTCTACACCAAGGCATCAGAAGAACAAAGCAAGCTACAGCCTAAGAAGTTGTGTCACTTGAATTTCAAGAAAATTAACACCTTGGTCAAAAACGAGTTAGTAAGAGACATGCCTAAACTAGAGTTTGCTCAAGTTGAAGTTTGTGAAGCTTGTCAGAAAGTAAAAATGAAAAGACCAAGTCACAAGTCAAAAATTATGAATTCTATAAGTGCACCACTGTAACTTATTCGTATGGACCTGTTTGGGCCTGTAAATGTCTTATCAATTTCAAGGAACAAATGTACACTTGTGATGGTGGATGATTTCTCAAGATATACTTGGGTAGAGTTCATGCACTCTAAAGATGAAACTCCACACATCATAATTGAGCACATCAAGAATATAGAAAAACAGGGTGAAGATCACAATTTTGTAAAAAGATTGAGAAGTTATAATGGAACAAAATTCAGAAATGCAACATTGAGTGAATTCTGCAAAAGCAAAGGCATTGTTCATGAATTCTCAGCAGCTAGAACAGCTCAACAAAATGTAGTAGTTGAAAGGAAGAACAGAACATTAGTTGAAGCTGCTAGAACAATGCTGCAAGATGCCAAGTTGCCAACAAGTTTCTGGAAAGTGGTTGTTAACACTACATGTTATACTCAGAACAAATACCTCATTAACAAGGCACATGGCAAATTACCTTACTCAATCATGTCTAAGAGAAAGCTTACTTTAAAGCATCTTCATGTTTTTGGAAGCAAGTATTACATTTTGAAAGATAACTCTGAATATGTGGGAAAATTTGACTCAAAAGTTTTTGAAGCATTTTTTTTGGGATATTTATTGGAGATAGCTGCCTACAAGGTCTATGTGATAGATCAAAAGAAGATTATGAAAAGTACATATGTAAATTTTGATGATGACAAGTGTCCAAGCTTGGATTGCCTTGATGAAAATGAAGTTGAAGCCCTTGCATTTGAAAACCTCAACATTGATAGTGATATTGATGGTGAAGAGGAAGTTGATGCACAACAGATGATAAATGAAGAGACTACTGTTAGGTCACACACACACTGTAGAGGGGGTGAATACAGTGTAAAGTACAATCAAATCGAACTTTAATAACTCATGTAACAGAAAACAAACTTTATTGAAACAATAAACTCTGTTATAGTATGGAACTGTTACCTCTCAGTGATGAACAAATATCACGAGAGCTGCTAGGGTTACAATGAATAATCTTCTCCAATATGATAACACTTACAGTGTAAACCCTATGTCTGTGTTTATATACTACACAGTTACAAGATAATCGCTAATTGATATGGAATATAATTCTGCTTCCTAAAATATATCAATCAGATATCTTTTCTTCTAAGTATTCTATTCTTCATAGAATTCCTTCTTCATGCATATCTTTTCTTATATTTGTCTCGATCTTCTTTCCTTTAATCAGCTGTTGTCCTTATCTGATCGTCCTTCAGTACTTAAGTTCTGATATCCATCTTCTGATGATTATCTCCTGATAATATAAGTACTGATATCCTTAAGTCCTGACTTCCAGTAAGTACTGATTTATCCTGTTTAAGTAAGATCTGAAAACTAAACATAAATCATATTAGCCATGACATTATCAAATATATCTAACAATCTCCCCCAACTTGTAAATTAGCATAATATACAAGTTTAACAGATATTTGATGATGTCAAAAACATTAAGTACAAATGCATGAGATTTAGACTAGATAACTACAACTTACAGTCCTTAAAGCTTTACCAATCTTTAACTTCTGATAACAACTTCAGTCTGTACAAATATCAGAATTTAAGCAGTTGTAGATCTTGACTTGGCTTCATCTTCTGATCTCTCTGATGTCAGGAGTTGTTCTGAGATAGTTGTTCAACAAACATCTCTCAGTATATCTGAGTTCATCAATCATCCTCCTTTTAGCATCTTTAAGCTCTGCAGTATCTTCACCAATTTGAAAGATTGCAGCCCTGAGATTATTAATCTTAGCTTTTCTTATATCCTGATCCAATCTGATCAAATATGCCTTATAAGACTCAAGATTGAATTCCACAGCCCTGTAACCTAGAAAGGTAGTTATAATCTTAGCAGTGTTGGGCTTCATTTCAACTATATCACCCTTGTGATCTCTGTACTTTGGAAAATATGTGCTGTCAGACTTAACAGAATAAAGCCTTTTCTGTCTCTGAATCTGATCCTTCAAATAGTTTGCAGCACTTTCTGTTAATTTGTCATTCACTTGAAGTAAGAATAGTACATGCTCCAGTTCTTCAAAATACTTCAATGGAATGGCATTTTGCCTTATATGATAAACCCTACCATCTGTCATGAAGTACAACAAGATGTGTTCTTTTAAGTAGGTATGGTAAACCATTTGTACAGATTCCAGTTGATTCAATCTCTCAGGAGTTGCTCCAATACCTGGTTCACTCAAGGAAGTTGGATCATTGGTAGTATTTTGTATTCTTCTTTCATCAGCACTTCCCAATCCAGTTTTATCTCTTGCTTCCTTTCCAGTAACTACTCTTGCTTCAAAACCACTTGCATCAGTCTTCAAAGGTTGAGTCTGTTTTGCTTTAGTGAATCCTGGTAGGAGTGTCTTTGATTTATCTTCTGATATTAAGTTAACTTGAGCTATGTCAGAGGTTACTTGCTTCTTCGAAATATCAGAACTTACTATTTCTTGACTTTGAACAATTTGAGCCATGTCAGAGGTTGTCTTAAAAACTTTTCTTGAAGTCAGAGCAAGATCATCCTTTTCATCAGTGATTTCTTCATTCTCAGGAGGCACATAAACCTTGATAGGTTCACCAACTTTTTCTTTACCCTTGGATCTTGGATCTATCTGCGGTTGTGATTTAGCCAATATTGCTTCAGTATTTTTCCTTTCTTTTATCACAATGCCTTTAAGTTTTGGAAGTATCTTTTTACCAGAAGCTTCAGATTTAGATGTGACTTTTTCTGATTTAAGTCTGGATTCTTCTTCCATTAAACTCTCCAAGTCCATTCCTGGATTTTCCTGAAGAAATAACTGTCTTGACATTTCTTCATCAAGATCTAAAAGTTCATCAGAACTTATCCTTTTACCAGTAGCAGAACCTGTCCTGTGACTTGTGATTTCAGCTTTTCTTGATGAGAAACCTCTACCTTGACTATGACCTCTACCCATTCCAGAGTTTCCTTGGTCATCCTTTTCATCATCCTTCCCCTTCAGTGTCTTATCAGTTTTGCATTTGGACTTAATTACTTTCTCCCCCTTTTTGGCATCAGCAGGTAAGAGAAGAGAGACAAGCAATTCCATTGAGGCTTGGATTTCATTAAGTTGAGATTGCTGAGAAGCTTGATTTTTCAGAATATCATTAATTTGAGCTTGTTGTTTCTCTTGAGTCTTCTCAATATAAGCAACTCTGTCAAAGGTAGGTTGGAAGAATTTTTTCTTGTCAATTTTCTGAACTTGTTCTTGGTTAATGAATTCTTCCTGAATCTTATGTAACTCTGCATGAGTAGTTGAATGAAGACCTTGTAGATGTTTAGTACTCAATGCAGTGACTCTAAGCTGTGTTTTGAAATTATCAGTAATTAACATCTCATCAGCTTTAGTCAAGTGCTCAGCAAGATGCTTTGCATTTGGAACACAGGAAACTGAGTTCCATTCCTTAGTCCACTCCTGTCTTGTAGGAGTTTCACTCCAAGGAACTGGTGCTTCTCTTATAACAAACTTCTTCACAAGTTCAGATTTAAGAACAGTTTGTTGAGGAGCATGTTCTGAAGGACCTGCTTCATCAGCATCTTCAATTGGAGCAGCATCACCAGTATCTCCAACATTTGCAGCATCAGAACTTACAGAAGCAATATCTTCTGATAAAACAACAGTATGAGTAGCAAAGGAGGCTTCAGGATCATCCTCTAATTGCTGATCTGGTTCAAAGTTCTGATCAACAACCATATCCTGATGCTCACCTATTTGAATCTGTAAAGGTCTAACCACCCTTTTCTTAAGATCAACATTTACTAGGTCATTAAAAGCTCGTTTTGCAATTTTGAATGGTGAATTTAAGGTACTGGCTAATTGAGGAGGATTAGTGCAGCAAAAGTTATATATAAGCTGACAGGATCTAGCAAAATAAACTACATTTCTATCTTCTGTCATCCTATCCCCTATGAAACCTATCACAACATTTGCAAAATCGAAATGAGTTTGGTTAATGATTGCATACCCGATGTGCTGACTCATTATAGGGATTGCATCAAAGTTGGAACACTTATTCCCAAAAGCTTTAGTGATGCAGTCGAAGAAGAAGCTCCATTCCTTTCTGATATGAGCCCGTTTCAACTACCCAAGCTTAGCCAAACTCTGCTCATACCCCAAACTGGTCATTAACTCCTGAAGAGCTGATTCCTCTGGGGTTGAAAAAGTACATCCTTCTGGTAAATGGAGAGCCTTTCGAATTGTACCAGGAGTTACCACATGTGTAGAATCATCCACTTCGAAAACAATACCGGGAGTACCATGTGTACCACCATTATCAAAGTGCCCAGTCCGCCAAAATGTTAGAACTTGTTGGCTCGAAAATACTGAAGGTTGGGTCAATGCATACCCAATTTCACTGTGTGCAAGAATATCTTGCACAAAATGCAACTCAGAGGGAGCGTCAGCATGATCAAGAATTGCAACATAGTTATTTGGAACAAATTTAGCTCCATCAATGATTAAATCCTTTGCCATGAAAATAATCGAGATTTAAGAATGCCTATTAGGTGTTTGATAAAATGTCTGTATGAAAAACCAACGTTAGGAGAAGAAAGAGAGTAAAAACAAATAGAGAGATAAAGTATAAAAGTGAATAAAAGATTAAAAAATCCTCTCTCTGTCTTACTTATACTTTGAAAAAAAAAATGTACCCGTTGGACACCTGTCAGACATGCAGTAATAATGAATAGATAATGGGCACGGGAAAACAGTAATCATTACTTACCCACTTGCAGTTCTTTTAAGGAAAAACCGTTCCATTTACCCAGTAATTCCATTAATCAAGGTAAATCAGTTTTAATTCAAAATTGAAACTATTTCAACTTATTCAATTATTTTTCACTGCAACACCAATATTCTCAAAAAAAAATTCGAGTGAGAATGACCAAAATAAATCAAGGGAACAAGTAATGATAATGTAAAATCAGAACTTAATTTAAATTAAAATTGAAATGGTCATCAGAATATGAATATTTATTAGGATTTATCAATGCATTTCAGAACATCTCAGAGACAAGAACTTGCAAAAAAAAATCATTAATATATTAAGAGAATACATTCATGAAATTTAAATTACATCAAAACTTTTACAAGATTGTCCTAAGCTGCTAAACCTAACATCAACAGCCTTAGTCCTAGCTCAAGAAGCAGGGAAAGGCTGACGATGAAGAAAAATAGGAAGAAGAAAATAAATCATTTCTTCTTCCTACTCTCGACAAACAGAATAGCGAGTCGGATGATTCGCTCTTGCTGGCGGAGAGCTTCCATCCTTTCCTCCTCCAATCGCTCCAGATGGCGATGGTAATCCATGTATAAGAACAGGAGGTGGGTGAGTGCCTCCTGGGGAACTGAGTCCCATATCTCATCAGGAATGACAGTGACGTGCCATTCCTGCTGCCAGGCTTCACAGCTCAGCTCCATGTTGAATGTTTCATAGTTCAAAAACATATTGTAATTGACCATGGTGTTTTTGATATGAAGAAATTGGAGATGAGTTTTGTGATAAAATAGTTGATGTTAAGGCTGATGTGAAGTGGTTGTTTATATAGGCAAAATAATGCCAGGAGACACAAGGAAATTCAATGCTGACAGGTAGAATTAATTCTACCTCGTCTCCCTAGACTGGGAAGACGAAAAATAGTCATTGGAAGTGTAAGTCAGGGTTAATGCGCACAAGTAACAAGTAAAAATTACTGTACGTGTCGTGAACCACTTTCCTTAATGATATTGACTGTTAATATTCTACCCAAACATAGTCTGATTTAAGATGAAACTATTTATAGATTTTATCCACAAATAAGTCAAGTAAAGAATCAGAATTGAATATCAGAACTTAGACTTATATCAGAACTTAACAGTTATCAGAACATAATCTCTTAACTCGAAAAATGAATGCCTATCTTAGTAAGTCCTCACACAAATTCTGATATAGATTCTTCAGAACTTAATCATCAGAACATGCAATCAGAACTTGTCCTCAGAATTTGTGCAATGTGACACAGAAACTTTTCATCTAAAATAGCATAGATCACCACAGTTATTTTCATCATTCATATGGAGTGTTTAGTGTGTGCATTAAGCTAAATATTAGACAAAGAGTAAAGTCTGATTCACTTCAGTATATCTTAGAAATAAGGCAAAACTAAAACTTTACCAAAAACCTGTCATTATTCTGAAACCTACTATTGAATGAGTCCACCTCAACTATTTTGTGCTAATTTTGTGCATCTTTTTAAATTCCATTTTACAGTGGCTTCTTAGTGTAAGTGAGTCACGACTGCATATCAGAATTTATGCTATTATCAGAGTATTTCTCCAGTAATTATAGAGTGTGAAAAGTCACCAATAAAATATTTTGCTTTTCTGATGCATATTTACTTAATACCAGCAATGCACTTGGGTCGTTCCTTCCACATTTGTACTCTAGATCTCAAAGGAGTACCTGAATGTTAATCCTTGATTCTTTTTCTTTTTCTTTTGATAAGTGAGGTTTATCAGCACTTAGTACATCCAAACAGATTTACTAGCATCAGAACTTAACAGATGAGAAGCAATATTCTAGTTTGTGACTTAGTAATAAGATAGAAAAAGTAAACTCAACTAAGCTCAATATCAGAATTTGCTTGTGTCAATAGATTTCCACAGAAATAATTACTTCTTACATGGGATCCCTAGTTTATTGAAGACTACTAGGTCAGCATCTAGCACAGGTATCCTCATAGGATTGAATATTTACATAAACAGACATATCATTTTCAGAGTTTAGAAACTTACATCAGACAACAGTCAGTACTTAAGCAAATTTTCAATTAAGCACAGAATACACAAAGAGAGTAAATTCTGTAAATACTGATCATAAAGTCTGATGTATCAGAATAAAACTAAGCAGATTTAGAGAAAGAACCTGAAACCATTCCAAGTTCATTTACCAATCTTGTAAAAGTAGCTTCACACAGTGGTTTTGTGAAGATATCTGCTAGTTGTTGATCTGTTGGCACAAAGTGCAATTCTACTATACCTCCATCCACATGTTCCCTTATGAAGTGGTACCTGATGCTGATGTGCTTTGTCATAGAGTGTTGAACTGGATTACCTGTCATAGCAATAGCACTTTGATTATCACAGTAAATAGGGATTTTGAAATATGTTAACCCATAATCCAGTAACTGATTCTTCATCCAAAGAATCTGTGCACAACAGCTTCCTGCAGCAATGTACTCTACTTCTGCAGTTGATGTGGAAATTGACTTTTGTTTCTTGCTAAACCAAGAAACCAATCTGCCTCCAAGAAATTGGCAGCTTCAACTTGTGCTTTTCCTGTCAATTTTGCAACCTGCAAAATCTGCATCTGAGTAACCTATTAGTTTAAAATCTGATTCTCTGGGATACCACAATCCCAGATCAGCTGTTCCCTTAAGATACTTGAAAATTCTTTTCACAGCTGTTAAGTGAGGTTCTCTTGGATCTGCTTGAAATCTTGCACAAAGACAGGTAGCATACATGATATCAGGTCTACTAGCAGTTAGATAGAGTAGAGAGCCAATCATACCTCTGTAATCAGTAATATCTACTGATTTACCAGTATCCTTGTCCA
This sequence comes from Apium graveolens, assembly GCF_009905375.1. NCBI lineage: Eukaryota > Viridiplantae > Streptophyta > Magnoliopsida > Apiales > Apiaceae > Apium > Apium graveolens. The sequence continues at coordinate 236,778,905 of NC_133651.1, read as the reverse complement.
GTTTTGTTGGAGTGGCCATAGGAGTGGATGCACTTGAACAATCTTGCATTCCAAATTTCTTCAGCAAGTTTCTGGTGTACTTAGTTTGACAAATAAAAGTGCCTTCTTCATTCTGCTTGACTTGAAGGCCCAAAAAATAGCTAAGTTCCCCCATCATACTCATCTGATACCTTGACTGCATCAGTTTGGCAAACTTTTTGCAAAGTCTGTCATTTGTAGACCCAAAAATGATATCATCAACATAAATCTGGACCAGAAGTAAGTCCTTTCCATGGTTGAGGTAGAACAGTGTTTTGTCTATAGTTCATCTGTTAAATCCACTTTCCAGAAGAAACTGAGCTAAAGTCTCATACCATGCTCTAGGAGCTTGCTTAAGTCCATAAAGTGCTTTATCAAGCCTGTAGACATAATCTGGATATGTGGGATCTACAAAGCCTGGAGGTTGTTCAACATATACTTCTTCCTCCAATTCTCCATTGAGAAAAGCACTTTTCACATCCATTTGAAAGACAGTAAACTTTTTGTGAGCAGCATAAGCCAAAAATATCCTTATGGCTTCTAACCTAGCAACTGGTGCAAATATTTCATCATAATCAATTCCCTCCTGTTGAGAATATCCTTTTGCAACCAGCCTTGCCTTATTCCTTTTAATTATGCCATCACTGTCAGTTTTGTTTCTGAATACCCACTTTGTACCAACAACAAATCTATTCTTTGGTCTTGGCACTAGGGTCCAGACTTTATTTCTTTCAAATTCATTTAACTTTTCCTGCATTGCTTGCACCCAATCAGCATCTTGAAGAGCTTCTTCCACTTTCTTTGGCTCAGTCTGAGAAAGAAAAAAATTGTAAAGACATTCATTTGAAGTACCTGTTCTAGTTCTGACACCTGCATCAGGATTTCCAATTATCAAATCAGGTGTATGTGATTTAGTCCACTTCCTTGTAGATGGAAGGTTTTCTCTAGAACTGGATGCTCCCCCATGATCCATGCTGTCTTCATTTTCATTTTCTGATGCTCCCGCTGAAACTATGCTCTCTGAGTTGGATTCTTCAGAATTTAGATTTTCAGAACTATCAGAACTTGGCTTATCAGAACTTGACGAATCAGAACTTGAAGAGCCAGATGTATGTTCTGATGCTTCTTGAGATGTGGTAAGATCTTGAGTATGCTCCCCTGCATAGGTGCATCTTCCTTTGGTGTAGTCACCACAGTTTCAATAACGTCAGAGTTTAATCCATCAGAGTTTGCAGTATCAGGACTTAGATTGTCAGGATTATCAGTATCAGAATTTGAGTCTTCATTTTCAAATCTCAGCTGATCATGATCAATAAAGTCTTCAAGTCCAGTAATCTTCTTGTCATCAAAAGAGACATGGATAGACTCCATGACCACTCTTGTTCTCAAGTTATAGACTCTGAAGGCTTTTGTGGAAAGTGGATATCCAATAAAGATTCCTTCATCAGCTTTTAGATCAAATTTGGATAGCTGTTCAGGATGAGTCTTAAGAACAAAACACTTGCATCCAAATACATGAAAATACTTCAAATTTGGCTTCTTTTTCTTCACCATCTCATATGGTGTCTTTCCTTGCTTGTTAATGAGTGTAGCATTTTGAGTAAAACAAGCAGTCTGCACAGCTTTAACCCAGAAATAGGTTGGAAGCTTTGCTTCATCAAGCATTATACGTGCAGCTTCAATGAGAGTTCTATTCTTCCTTTCAACAACTCCATTTTGATGTGGAGTTCCAGGAGCAGAGAATTCCTGCTAGATTCCATGGTTTTTGCAGAACTCTTCCATTATCAAATTCTTGAACTCAGTGCCATTATCACTCCTTATTGTCTTCACAGAATCTTTTACCAATTTATCCAGTTGTTTGACATGATCAATCAAGATAGATGCAGTTTCACTTTTTGTGTGCATGAAATACACCCATGTGTATCTGGTGAACTCATCTACTATGACCAAGGCATATTTCTTCTTTGCAATAGACATGACATTCACTGGACCAAATAGATCAATATGTAGTAGATGATAAGGCTCAAGAATTGATAATTCAGTCTTGCTCTTGAATGAGGATTTTCTTTGTTTGGCCTTCTGACAAGAATCACAAAGGCCATCAGGAGCAAATACTGACTTTGGCAGTCCTCTCACAAGATCTTTCTTGATCAACTCATTTATATTGTTGAAATTTAAATGAGCGAGTTTCTTGTGCCAATTCCAGCTTTCTTCAATTGATGCTCTACTCATCAGACAGATTGCAGAACCATCAGTACTTGTTGAAAGCTTAGCTTCATAAATGTTACCACGCCTGTATCCTTTCAGAACAACTTTTCCTGTAGATTTACTCACAACTTCACAGTGTTCTTCAAAGAAATCAACATGGTAACCTCTGTCACAGATTTGACTTATACTCAGCAGATTGTGTTTAAGTCCTGAGACCAGAGCTACTTCTTTAATGATGACATTCCCAAGATTGATATTGCCATATCCCAATGTTTTTCCAATATTTCCATCTCCATAAGAAACACTTGGGCCAGCTTTCTCCACAAAGTCTGATAGCAGGGCTTTATTTCCAGTCATATGTCCTGAACTTCCACTGTCCAGAACTAGGATGTTTTTCCTGTTTCCCTGCAATCACAAAGACCACTAATGATTAGTTTTATGGACCCATACTTGCTTGGATCATTTGGCCTTACCAAGTTTGTTAACATTTGCAGCGGATTTAGCATCAGAGTTTATGTTAACATTTTTCTTATCAGAACTTACACTATCAGACTTTGAATCAGAATTTACACTAGAAGGAACAATGGAAACTTTGTTTAAAGAAGGTTTTATTTGATAATAATCATAGTACAAACTATGATATTTCTTACAAGTATAAATGGAATGCCATAAACTACCACAATGAAAACAAGGATTTTGTGGCTTATATCTAACAGACTGACTCTTAACTCCTGACTTTGAAGGTAAGGAGTTTATGTTCTTATTCTTCCTGCAAAAAGAAGCCAGATGGTTAGAACTTCCACAGTTATGACACATTTTCCTAGGAGCTTTAGGAACAGGTTTATAATCATTGCTTTTATTCACACCTTCCTTTCCATTCCTATTTTTCCTAGGTGATTTTACCTTGTTTGAGTTCTTAACATCTTTCAGCTTATGCTTAAGCTGCTTCTTAGTCATTAAGCCTATGTTTACTTCAGCTGTCTTTTCCTGTTTTAGTTTGTCAGAAGTTAATCCCTTTTTAACTTCTGATTTCTCATTATCAGACTTTACAGTTACAAACTTAACAAGTTTTAACTTTGGCTTTTGCTTAACAACAACAGGCTTAATTAATACAGTTCCTTTATCATTCTTATCATCTCCATAACCTAAGCCATCTTTCCAGTTTTCACTACTTAGCAAATTTTGAGTTGTTCTGCCAGAGTTAGTCCAAGTCCTGATAACCTCTCTTTCCTTTTCTAACTCAGTTTTTAGAGATTCATTCATTCATTGGTATAATCTCCTCTGTCAGACTTTCCTCCTCTGCCCTCAGATCTTCTGAAATTCTTCTTATCAGAACTTGTGCCTTTCCTGGAAAACTTATTTCCCTTCCTGAACTTCCTGTATGCAATCTTTGTGATCCCTTTCACCATAAGAGCACACAGCTTCATCATCTCCTCATCGGCATCAGTCTCAGGCAAGCTTTCAGATTCTGAGTCATCATCACTTTCAGAACTTGATGACTCAGTATCAGACTTTGTGAAAAGAGCTTTACTCTTATCTTTCCTTGAGGTAACTGCCTTGGGGGATTCTTCTTCAGCCTTAAGAGCAACTTCGTTGACTTTCCTCCTTTCCTCTTGCTTTTTTGTTCCATCTCAAGTTCATGAGTCTTGAGCATTCCATAAATTTCATCAAGAGTTGTTTCATCAAGATTGTAGTTATCTCTTATTGTTGTAGCCTTCAAATCCCAGCATTCAGGAAGAGCTAACAGGAATTTAAGGTTTGAATCTTCAAGATCATACTCCTTATTAACCAGTGACAAATCATTCAAGAGTTTGACAAATCTATCATATAAATCAGTCAATGACTCATTAGCCTTTGAGTCAAAGTGTTCATACTCTTGAGTGAGTATTGTCTTCATGTTCTTCTTAATTGTATCATTTCCCTGAAACCTTGTTTCCAGAGCATCCCATATCTCCTTTGCAGTCTTGCAGTTAATTACCCTGTTTGACATTACATTATCAATGGCACTATGCAGTAAGTGTCGTACCTTAGCATCCTTAGCAATTGATGCGATATCTTCAGCAGTGTAATCACTCTTCTCCTTTGGTACAGTCTTTGCTGCTTCACCTACAACTGCAACAGCGAGCTTGGTTGGTTTGTGAGGTCCTTCCTTGATTCTATTATAAAGATATTCTAGATCTGTAGCTTCCAGAAACATGGTCATCCTCACCTTCCATATGGCATATTCAGATGGTCTCAATATGGGAACTCTGATGGTTTCATACCGACTTTGAATTTGTGTCTTTGGAGGTTCTTCAGTTTTAGTGGGCTTAGTTGGATTTTCTGTGTTAGACATGATTGTGTTTAGATCTTAAACTATTTGTGCGTTAACAGATAGGCTCTGATACCACTTGTTAGGTCACACACACACTGTAGAGGGGGTGAATACAGTGTAAAGTATAATCAAATCGAACTTTAATAACTCATGTAACAGAAAACAAACTTTATTGAAACAATAAACTCTGTTATAGTTTGAACTGTTACCTCTCAGTGATGAACAAATATCACCAGAGCTGCTAGGATTACAATGAATAATCTTTTCGAATATGATAACACTTACAGTGTAAACCCTATGTCTGTGTTTATATACTACACAATTACAAGATAATCGCTAATTGATATGGAATATAATTCTGCTTCCTAAAATATATCAATCAGATATCTTTTCTTCCAAGTATTCTATTCTTCATAGAATTCCTTCTTCATGCATATCTTTTCTTATGTTTGTCTCGATCTTCTTTCCTTTAATCAGCTGCTGTCCTTATCTGATCATCCTTCAGTACTTAAGTTCTGATATCCATCTTCTGATGATTATCTCCTGATAATATAAGTACTGATATCCTTAAGTCCTGACTTCCAGTAAGTACTGATTTATCCTGTTTAAGTAAGATCTGAAAACTAAACATAAATCATATTAGCCATGACATTATTAAATATATCTAACAACTACTAAACATGAAAATCATGGAAATGGAAGCTCATCTCAAACACCTAAAATTGATAGCACAAACTTAGGGGGAGAAAGAGAAGAAGGATCTAGCAGTCATACCAATAATGAAGAAAATGATGAAGGCACAAGTCAACAAACACATACAAGAAAGTGGGATAGGGGTCACACTAGAGGAGCAATTATTGGTGATCCTACTGCTGGTGTGATGACTGGAAGTGCAACTGCTAATGAGTGCCTACATGCATGCTTTTTTTCTAAACTAGAACCCAAGAAAACTGAAGAAGCTCTAATGGACCCTGATTGGATATCTGCAATACAAGAGGAGCTTAATCAGTTTGAAAGAAATAAATTTTGGGAGTTAGTTCCTGCACCAAAGAATAGAAGCATTATTGGAACAAAATAGGTGTTCAGGAATAAGATGGATGAAAATGGTATAGTTACCAGAAACAAAGCAAGGTTGGTTGCAAAAGGCTACTCACAAGAAGAAGGAATTGATTATGATGAAACTTTTGCTCCAGTTGCAAGACTTGAAGCAATAAGGATTTTTCTAGCATTTGTTGTACATTCAAACTTTAAGTGTATCAAATGAATGTCAAGAGTGCTTTCCTAAATGGCGAGCTAGAAGAATAAGTTTATGTGCAATAGCCACCTGGCTTTAAAGATCCATAATTTCCAAATTTTATGTTCAAATTACTCAAGGCTCTACATGGACTAAAGCAGGAACCTAGAGCTTGGTATGATACATTGTTAGAATTCTTACTGAAACATGATTTTACTAGAGATACTATAGACAAGACTCTCTTCTACAAGAAACATGAGGAAGATATGATCCTAGTTCAGATCTATGTGGATGATATCATCTTTGGTTCTACAAATGAAAAGCTTTGCCAAAGATTTTATAAGCTTATGAAGAGTGAATATGAAATGAGTATGATGGGGAATTAAGTTACTTTCTTGGACTACAAGTCAGTCAAAGAAGTGATGGGATCTTCATCAGCCAAACTAAGTATATCAAGGACTTATTGAAAAATTTTGGTATGGTTGATTGTTCACCTGCTTCTACACCTCTGTCTACAGCAACAAAATTGGATAAAGATAGAAAATGCAAGAGTGTAGATATTTCAAGCTATAGAGGAATGATTGGATCATTGCTTTGCTTAAGTGCAAGTAGACCAGACATCATATTTGTAACATGTCTATATGCAAGATTTCAAACCAATCCAAAAGAATCACATTTGATGGTTGTAAAGAGGATTTTTAGATATTTGAAAGGGACTCCAACCTTGGGATTATGGTATCCTAAGGGAACTGGTTTTGAAGCAGTTGGTTACACAGATGCAGATTTTGCTGGATTCAGGGTTGACAGAAAGACTTCTAGCGGAAGCTGTCAATTTCTTGGACAAAGACTTTGTATCCTGGTATAGCAAGAAACAACAATATGTATCAACTTCTACAGCAGAGGTTGAATATATAGCTGCAGGAAGTTGTTGTGCTCAAGTGCTTTGGACTAGAAATCAACTAATGGATGGCTTAGTGTTACACAAAATTCCTATCATGTGTGACAATACTAGTGCTATATCTATAGTGGCTAATACAGTTAATCATTCCAGAACAATGCACATTGATATAACGTACCATTTTATTAGAGAACATGCTACAAATGTTACCATTGAGCTCATTTTTGTTCCAACAGAAAAATAATTAGCTGACATTTTTACTAAACCTTTGGATGAAATAACTTTCACTAGACTTGTAGGTCAAATTAGAATGCTTAATTCTTCATCCTAAGGAAAGAACTCAGCTAATGTGTTGCAGCAGATTACTTTCTAGTAAATCAAAATTAATTTATTTTAATTAAAAATTAACTGAAATATGAATTATAAATATTTCAAAACTCTGCATATTTATTTTTCAAAACAAAAATTTTAACTTGGAATTTTTCAAATTCTAAGTAAACTGCTTAGTTTCAAATTTACATCCTTAATATATAAAATTAACACAAGGAAGAATTGAGTTGTTCAAAGGTATATAGAGATCTGAGTTCTCGAATAAGTCTAACGGACTTATCGACATGTCATTTTAAGACTTCTCGAGTGAGTTCTCGATAAGTCAATTCACTGGCTTCTTGAGTGACTTCTTGATAAGCTTTATTATGACTTATCGATAAGTCCTTGTAGAGTTCTCTAGTAGTGTTAATTCACAGAGTTATCTACAAGTATAATTTTTAGACTTCTCAATAACTCAGAACTGAAATAATTTAACTTAATAAATTATTTTGATAAAATACTTTTGGAAAATTTATTCTAATTTTATTTTGAGTTTATTTAAATAAAAGTTGGAATTAATTAATCCATTTTTGGACAAACTGGGTATTTATTTGACATCTCGATAAGTCAATTTTTTAGTTCTTTATAAGAGTTATTTAAAATGACTTCTCGATATGTAATTTCTTTCTTAAAATGACTTCTCGATAGACAAATTTCAAACGTCTATTTTTGAGTTCTCGACAAGTCATTTGCTTTTACAATAAATACCCAGACATCTCGATACATATACATACTTACAACTTTCGAGATCTCAAGTGACCTAGCCTTTCAATCCAAAAACCGATTTCTCTCTCGTTTTCACTTCTTTCTCATAAATTTCTTTTACCCGCTAAACTTCATACTCATATCAATAGCAGCCAACAATATTGTACCCTTCATCCCCAAGGAGACCAATTTTCTTGTATTTCTAATGCAAACTAAGCACCTGAAGCTTTTCAGTGCTTTGTCAAGTTCCTTTCTGAGACCTATTTTGTAGGTGCTTTTATTGCTAATCCTGTGTTGTATTTGGATGTGTTAGGGGATTTTTGGAACACAACAACAACAGTTGTGCATGAGAATCAAGCTGCAACTGTAGTGATAAACTGCACAATTAAGGGACAACAGGTGGAGATTCTTGAAAATGATGTCAATAAGTCTTTTAACATTCCTACTGACAAACTGGTGGAGACTTCAACTCAGGATGGGCTGTATGAATTTATGGACTTCATCAATTATTCTGAGAGGATTAATCTGGCCAGCATGAATAAGAAGTATCTAAGGAGGGAATGGTCATTCCTGTTTGACTCTGTGATAAGGGCATTCACCTGCAGGAAGTCAGGATTTAAAAACATATCAAGTGTTGTCTAGAAGCTGGTCTACTCAATGACAAACAGATAAATGTAGGACACTACATACTGGAGGAGCTGAGCACCGGACTTACAATTTCATTGGAGTCAAGAGCTAAGGAGATTTTCTGCCTAGATTTATTATGCAGCTTTAAATTATAAAGTTAATGACATACATATTCTAGAAGGTGTAAATAGGACACTAATTGGCAACTATAAGCAAGTATCCAAAATTTTATTTGGATCACTTCATACTAAGTATAAGGTTGCGGTAAGTCTTAAGTTAACACCTTTCATAATTGAAAGATTTAAGACTTACCCTTATTCTATGTCATACATGAGAACTAGTGCAAGTCAAACTAGTGCAACAATAGTTTCCGAGCCTGTGGAAGCACAAACACAGGCACACCCACATGAACCTACCCATGTTTAGCCTGTTCCTTCAACACTTGTAGAAGCTAGGAAACCAACCACCTCATCCTCTTAAAAGGATGAAGTGAGTAAAGAGAAGAGAAAGGGGTAACCTTAGAAGTTATAACTGAGAGTGGTGAGGACCAAACTGAAACTGAGTCACCCTTGGTCAAAAGATCAAAAATAAGTAAGAAATCTGAGCTGACCACTCAAGCTACCTCTGTATCCTCCCAACAAGATGTAGTTGTAAATATGGGGACTAAACAGACTCTAGATATATCATTTCAATAGGGTGGGTCTATTGAAAAGAGCATTCACCCCAATGCACCTTGTACAGAGTCTGCACAGCCTGCACTTGAAGCACTTCAAGTGTACGGTAGGAGGAATAAGGATGGTACACACAATGAGGGCACATCTTTTGAATCTCCCTCTTCCATCCAGGGGGAGCTGCCAACACTCACATCTAAGCAACAATCTCTAATATCTCAAATTTCTTCTCTACCAACAGCACTTGACCTTAATTTTCAAGTGCAAGCCAACTCAAGTGACTTGGTTCAAGAAAACTTGCTCACCACCCAGACACTTTAATTATATGGTGAGACCCTAGATCAAAACCATGGAGGATTCATCAGTTTTTACTGAAGACCCCATGGAGATACTAAATTCACCTTCATGTGTAAATCAGTCTTTTTAGACTGTAAGGTTTGAGGGCAGTACTCTTGAGGAGGAGCTATCTAAATCCTCTCCAATTCAATTGGAGGTTCCTCATGTAGGAACAACTCCCCTCAAAACCCTAGCATAAATTGCTTTGACAGTTGATGCTTGGAATAGAATTGCCACTGATCCTGCCATAGGGGAGGCAAGTTTATCACTTTCAAGTGACAGTGCTTTGCAAGAAGCACAAGGGTTTGAGACTGGTACACATGACAGTAACCCAGTCAAATCCCCTCCAATTTAATTGGAGGTTCCCACTCTATCTGAGGAACAACAACTTGTCGAAACCACAGAGCAATCTGTGAGTCAAACTGTGACTTCAATCATAGGTGGTTCTGATGCTCAACCTTCTACCTCTAAATCACACCTCATCTCTTAATGGCTCCAAGACACTGAAAATCAACTATCTACAATTGAAGATATAAGGGTTGATCAACTTGGTGGCCTGACTCAAATATCACAGCAGGTACTCACATCAAATATGTCCAATCAAGACTACAAAGCTATCATGCTCTCCTACCAGGCTGATGTGGAAGAAAATCAAGCAAAGATTATTGATGAAGCTGGTCAGGATGCTAACTGTGATGCTTGGTTGGACAAGGAATTCACAATTGAGATGAATGCAGTATTAGCAAAATTCAGGGAGGAGTACATTACAATCTTGGGAAGCAATTCCAGATCCCTCACTCCACAAGAAGTATATGATGCCATCAATGAGGTCTACAAGGCTCAAATCAAGGCTTTCCATAACTTTGGAAAAGCTCTACAAATCACATTGAATGGTCATCAAGATAAAGTAATGAAGATGATCAGAGAAAAGATGAACCAAATCATCCCTTCTCAAACTGAGATAAAAAAACAAATTCAAAATCTTCTCAGAACAGATGTCAAGGTATGATCTTAGTGGGATTCATAAAAGTGTAACTCAGCTCAAAGAATCATTTGTAGCCTTGCACAAAGTAGTTCAAGATCACATCTCTAAATCCAATGATACAAGGTTGAAGTTGGATCAAATGCACACTGCAAGATACACTCCTTCACCTTTGTTCATGGATGAAATTCAGAAATTTGTACAAATTACTTTTAGCCAATCTACTGCTATCTCTGCTACAAGCTCTTCTTCTTCGGATATTCAAGCACTCCAGACTCAAGTAGCTTCTTTGGTAAACTCCAATGCTTCTCTCAACACTCAAATTCAAGCTTTGACTTCTCTAGTCAAAAGCCAACAGACAGATATAAAGACCCTGGTGGACTCTCACAGGCACCTTCAAATACAAAATTATGTTGCTTTGGGAGCCATCATGAGCAAGCTCAACATTTCTCTACCATCACTTCCAGAACAGATAAGGCCTGAAATTCCTACTCCCCTCCTCATGCCTGCCAACAAGACTAAGGGGGAGATAGAGGCTAGGCTAGCAAAATCAAGATCATCAACTCAAACTGTCCAAGCTTCTAAACAGAGAGAAACTCAAGAAATTGACATTGGCATGGAAAGGCTTAGTAAAGCAGTTGAGGGACCTAGTCTAAGAAAGGAATTTTATGAACTGCTTAAGGCACTGTTATGGGTTAAAAACTAAGGTATATTAATTGTTGTATTTAATACTAGGGTTCGTGAGCTTCGAGGCTCGATTTGACTATTTTTGTGTCTCGTGACTCGATCTGCCTTAACAAGATGCCTACGTACCTTGCTGATTGCCAATGATCAAGTCAAAAAATGTAGTTCTACTTTGTGGGGTGAGACCCCTTATATATATATTGAAAGTCCTTGAATTGGACTAGAGTTAGGAGACGTGGTGGGCAAGTCTCTGAATTAGAACGGACTTTGGAGTCGTAAGAGGTAGGAAACTGATTTCTTATCCTATGAGGTTCCTTGAAGGCCAATCTTGAAGGAATTATATTCCTAACTGGACTTAGTTCATCAACTGATTTATCCCTTATTAATTAATTATGAAATTAATTAATATTCAGGGTTTTGGGCCCTTTTTAATTTGGCCTAGCTGTCAGCCCAATTCTGATATAATTAATGAAATATTAATTACACAATCATGGTTTATTTTATTTCCTATCATTTGCCCTCCAACTTCTGGGAAACCGTAAAAAGATTTCGCAAAAGTTAAGTTCATTCGTTCCCTTACAGGGTATCATTTTTACGTAAAGTGTGGAGCGACCTACACATTTACAACTATTTGCCTTTGTACATGACTTCGGGGATTTTTTGGAATCTCCCTATCACTTTATTTTACCTTTATTCCTATTATTTAGGAGTTATCTTAATTTTCAGGAATTTTCCCTTAATTTCTGGGAATTTTCCCTTAATTTCTGCGAATTTTCCATAATTTTCAGGAATTTCCAGTAATTTCTCATAATTTCTGGATATTATTCCTTAATTTTCAGGATTTATTCCTAATTTTCCCAAAAAATATTCATAATTTTCAGGAAATTTTTCAGGAATTTCCTTAATTTCTGCAAAAAAAAATTGATTTTTTTCAGGATTTTTCCCCCTTTCTTCTTTTTTCTTTTCTCCCTTTTTCTTTTCTCTCTTTTTTCTTTTCTTCCTTTTTCTTCTATCTCTTTTTTTATATATAATTCGACCAGGAATCCCATTCGACCAGGATCCTGGTCGAATTAAGCTTCAATATGCCCTGGTCGAAGAACATTTCGGGCATGAGGTTTCGACTAGGATTTCTGGCCGAATTTCGGTCAGGATTTTTCCTTTTTATGTTACTCTAATTTTGACCGAATAAAGCCCCTTATTTCATCCTGGTCGAACTCATATTCGAGTAGGATTTTTCGATCAGGAGCCTGGGTTATTTTCTAGTCGACAACTTCTTTTTGAGTCGGGATTTTTCGATCAGGATCCTGACCTATTTCGGCCAGGATCTTTCTTACTACACCAATATTTGACCGAATAATAGGTCACTATTTCTTGGTCGTGGAGATTTTCGACCAGAGAGGTTCTATCAAAAATATAGTACGAATCCTGATCGAATTAGGTCATGAATTTTTTATAATAACATTTATATATAAATGATTTTATCTTCTCGGGCACATGATTTTTCTGGACTTTTTTATCTGGGCTCTCTCTTAGCTAAATGGGCCTTCATTTTGCAAGGCCTTCAATTTTTGAGTCATTCAAATATTTGGGCCCTTATCTGGGCTTGATATTCTTTTTCAGGCCCAAAAGATTTGGGTTTCCACTTATGTATTTTATGTCCTGGGCCCTTACAGTGGGCTATTTATACTCCTAGGCCCTGTAAGATTTGGGCTGGGCCTTTATTTCAAAACCCAAATTCCAGAATATTCTGGAATTTCTGAAGATTTTTATGGATTCTTCTAGAATTTATCAAATCCTATTTTCATATTTTTCTGGAATCTTCAAGAATGTTCTGTTTTTGGGCTCAAATGGGTTTTTTACCGGGCCCAATTCCTATCGTGGAGGCTATATAAAAGTGGGTGGAGTGTGATTTCACTTACACTTCACATTTCACTCTTCTTCATTTCTCAAAATCTCCTCTCCTCTCAAGTACTCTCAAATACTCCTCTCCCCCTAGAAACTTTCCGACCATATTTTTAGCTCTTTTCCGGCCTTCTGCTCCTCCCAAAGCTTCCAAGCTTTCTTCTATCTCCATCAATGGCAGAAAAGAGTTCTGAGAGAGCGGTTAAGATTGCCTCTGCTTCGAAACGAGGTAACGATATCGAAATCCGCTCTTCTTATATGTCATTGCTAGATATGATTAACACTAGAGGGGATGAATACCCCTCTTATGCACCTCTTGATTCATTCGACTATTGTAACACATGACACAATATAGATTATGATAAAATGAACGTGCCTTATAATCTTCGTCCCCCTCTTAGGCTAGTTCCTGTTAGTGGTGGTGATCGTACTTGCCACTAGAAGCCCGACACTCTTTTTATTTACACAGATGACCTTAATGCTGGGATTAGCTTTCCTTTTCACGATTTCATTCCCTACTTACTAGCAGACTTGCAAATTAACCCTTGTTAGCTTTCTCCAAATGCTTGGAGAAACATTTTATGCTTCATAGTCTCGTGTCTTAGCGGAGGTTTTCCTTTGTCAGTAGCAGTCTTTAGGAAAATATTTCAGTGTTATAATAGTTCTCAAAGTATCTATGGTTGGGTCTATATTAAATAAAGGCCCAAGTGTAAACACATATTTAATAGTGCTTCCATTCCCGACAATAACCAACACTGGAAGAGTAGTTTTGTCGGGTTAAGGTGGGAGAATGGGGACTGGGGCACCCTCTTCAGATCTTCCTTCGGGAAGCTTAGCGATGGTAGCCTCAAATCCATTCACCTAACCCCTGAGGAGACTATTATCTATAATGAGCTTATTCGGGATGATGGTGCCACTCCCAGCTGGACTCTATTAGAGGAGTTTTCCCTTATCCAAGTGGGGCTCTCCTCAGTTTCTCCTCAGGGTATTTTTCTTCCCTTCATTTTTTCACTTTCTTTCATGCATTATTGACACCACTTATTTTTGTTTTTCTCTTATTTTTGCAGCTGCTAAGGAAATCAACGAGGATGCATGCCTGTTGTTGAAGAAACTGCGAGGATGAAGAAGGCTCGGCTTGCGGAACTGGACACCCGGGGGAAGGCTACGGAGCCTAGCTTCTTAAGGAAGCACAAGGAGCCTATGGTGGAGGCTTCTTCTGGGGGAACTGAAACCCCAAATGTTCCTGTTTCTGTTGCAGCTCCCACTTTTATTACCATCGGTGCCTTCCATCCTCTTTGGGGATTCCATCGTGGGACACTGTGGTTGGATCCACAAAGCATGTGTAGGATTGGTCCTACCATGGTGTGACCCCCAAGGACTTCACTGATATTGTGGCTGCCCCAGACTTGGAGAGGCTGAAGCTCATGGGTGCTCAGTCCTTCGCCTCAGTATGACCCTTCCTTAAAATTTTACTTTCTTTTTACTTGTAGCATTTTCTTGCCTTATATCTTTATTTATTGTTTTGTTTTAGTTTAATGCTTATTTCTAAGCTGCAATGAGGCAAGTTGAATCGTGGAAGAGGGCCTCAGACAAGGCTGATAATTCCATTAAGAAGCAGCAGAGGAAGTATGCTTCTTTGGAGAGGAAGTTGAAGCGTAAGGAGGAGGAGCTTGGAGAATCTAATGCTGAGCTGGTTGTGCTGAGGGCGGAGAAGGACAAGGCGATCGATAATTATTTGGACTCGGAGGAGTTCACTTGATCTATGAGGGTGAGGGACGACTCAGTGTTCCCTGAGGTTTTTAGGACTGGCTGGGACACGGTCCTTGGAACCGTGAACGAGGCTTGTCCCGATATTAACCCAGCGGACTATGTCTGCCGTGACACCAAGGTTTAACCACAGATGTTTTGTACCCGAGTGGTCGTCTCGGATCGTACCCCTCAGGACCCACTCCTTTCTCCTCCCGAGTCATCTTGTAATAACTCGAATTTTGAGACTTTGTAAAAACGTTTTATGGATAGTAACCCTGACAGACGGGGAAAACTTTTTAACCCAGGCTATATTGCACATGAAAAAATAAGTTTCGGAGTTGAGAACATGATTATACGCACCAAATGAGTGTATGTAAACGCTATTAGTGTTCGAAGAAAATGAACTTTCAAAAATGACCATATTTATGAATCACTGAGGATTACGGAAATCAAAATATAACTACGAATTTAAAACCCTACGGAATTATATCCAAGGATGATACTTCAAAGCATAAAGAATAAATACGAAAGGATTTACGCCGCGAACCGTTTACGAGAAATTATTACGAAAATGATTAAGCGACCGAATAAACGCGTAAACGAGTAAATAAACGTATCACGCTAACTAACCATTGTAGAAAAGTAACCAAGGTTACTTTATCAAATAGTAAGCTAAGGTTATAGGATTGATAATCTAAAGCTAAAGAATAGTAAGCTAAAGACTAAAACTACTAGCTTAGCTTGTAATCTAGAAAGGCTAGCAAGATTTGTTCCAAGATTTGCCAACATAAATCTAGTTTAGGTTATATACTAGAGAATATACAAGCGTATAGCACAATTATTATTCAAGAAGCAAGTAAGAAGCTCACCAAATTCTCTCTCTCTCTCTCTCCCAAAACCTCCCATTCGGCCCTAATAAAAAAAGAGGAGAAATCAAATTCAAAACTTCAAGCTCTAGTCGTGGAAAAATTCCCCCATTAATTCTCAAGCTTTATACATCCTAAACTAAGGTAAGATAAATTTTTAAGCTCATTTTATCAAGGTTTGATGGGTGAAATAAATTCCAGAAAGATGATAGTGAATAGTGTGAATAGTAACTCTTCTTTGATTTCTTGATTTTTATGGTTGATTTAGGTTCCAAAAACCCTACCAAGTACTCCCAAGACTTCACCATCATCAAGAAAAATCTCAAGCTTTCGAGAAAGGTATAAATCTTTGACCCATCTTTATTTATGGTTTAGATTCAAGACTCTTTTGGAACATAGTTGTCAACCTAGTTTTGGTGAATGTATTGTTATAATTTTGATGTTTAGTTAAGTAGATCTAAGGTTGATGATTGTTGCCTCAAGAACATGATGTTATTGAGAGGAGTTAGTGTGGTGATTATTATATGATGATCGTTGATGGTAGTATAAATATTTAAGGCATAAACGAAACTCGGATCGTAATCGTAATCCCGCTAAAATGAACAAAATGTAACATTAAATTTCTGCAGAAAGTCCTGATGATATAAACTGTAGTTTCTTGAAAAATAACACTTTATTATGATATAAAATGTTATAAGGATCGTTTAGGCTCTTGAATCGCTTGATTCCGATTTACGGATCAAACGTTATGACCGTTTTACTAAAAGTGATTTACGCGACAAAAACTGCTACGAATTACGAATTTTGGAAATAAAAAGGATCGACTTAAAAATCTTCATAAATCATGAAAATTTTAAAAAGAGTAGTAAATACAGTTTCCTAACTTCTATAAAAATTTCAAGTAAAAATAATGAATTTTCAATTTTATAAAAATATCGGAACCAAGACCGCGCGATTAGAAAACCGTAGAATTCATATGCGGGGTCGACGTTGAAAATGAAAACGGACCTAAGGTACTTCGAAAAAGGAAGCGACCATAATACGAATGAGTACTTAAAGAAATAATAAGGGTAAAATAAGTTGAGAGGGTGCATAATAAGTAGCATATATGAGTGTGAGTCGCCGTAAATTAGAACAGGACCTAACGAAACGATTGTGTTTATGGTTATAGATTTTCGAGCGGACCTTAGAGCATCCTCCACCTCGAGATACCCAGGCATGTTTACGAACCCAACTCCATTTACTGTTGTGTTATGAAAGGGTTGTTTTATTATCATTACATAAATAACATTTTTGCCATGATACTTATCCCTTGCTCCCGAGTTTTAAAAGGGAAGGAAAGTAACTGTAATGTAAGTAAATTAGTTTCACTTCGCTTCGTAATCGTGCTCCCGAGTTTTTAAAAGGGGCGAAAGCAAGTGTTAATGAATGTAAATTTAACAATCTTTCACTCCAAAACTTTCACTCCAAAAATGGGATGAAAGTACTTTACCTCCTAAACACACCCTTCCTTCCCATTAAAAAACTTGGGAGCAAGCCCTTAGTAATTGAGTTTTCGCATAATGTAGCGATGTTGTACGATACGTTGATATCGTAAAAGGTTTAACTCCGCCACAAGCATGACGTATAATTATAAGACCGAGAGTCGGTCGGGATTTTAAAATAAAAACCCGGGAATCATTCCGGTGATATTTATAGGACGATTAAAGTCCATAGTATTACGTTTCAAGGGACTCAACGTCCACTTACGAAATATTAAATACCTCGAACTTTTATTAAAACAAGTTCCAAAGATCGTATTCCCTCAACTATATTTTATTGTTAGAATAATGAGCATTATTTAAATCATTTATTATAGGAGAAGTATTCTCCAACGATTATTTATTTCAAACTCGATTAAATATTAAAGATTACTTTAAATTACGTAAATATAAATTAGTTGAGGAATATTATTTCAAATATTCTTTTAAATTAAACTCATTCGAGGTTTAATTATTTAATGATTAATATTTAATTAATAATTATTTATCTAATGATTTGTTATGATTTAAAAATCATAAAGCCTAATTTAAAATACTTTCTGATTTTCGGAAAATCATTCGAATAATTTCAGATCTTCGGAGAATATTATCTCGACTTATTTTAAACATTTTGATTATAGTTTCAAAAGAAACTCCCCCTTTAATAAATTTGTTGACAACGGTCAACTCACATCCTTAGTACTTCCTCCGAAAATTCACGGAAGTACATATATATGCGTACAAATCAAAGTGTACCTATCAACAAGTAATATGCTTGGGGAACAATATAAGTTCCAGATATATGATGGGATTCTTACAAGGACAAGGAGGGGTAGACTCCAGTACTTCGTGGACTGGGGAGACTACCAATTTACTACCACATGAGAAGATATCTTATATACTGATGAACATGTGAAGTATGCTTACCTGAGAGGGATGGACGCAAAACCGTGTCTTGAGAGGGATAGACGCGAAGTGTGTACCTGAGAGGGATGGACACAGAAAAGGCCCGAATGCGACCAGGGTGATAACCAATAATAAAAAGGGAATCGTCCATCTACTAGTAGAAAAGGTTACTATTTCCGTAGTACGACTGATCATCGTATGCGGTGGCTCCAGTGAATATTCTATTCTTCTAATTGAAATTGTGATGCAATACCGTAACCCAAGCCTAGGTGCTGGGTTTATTATTAAGGTATTCGCAGGATAATAAATCCATTAAAGAACTGTTTTGAAAAGAGGTGTGTATCACAAAGGAAAACTATTTTTGAATAAAATGTAATTATCATATATGACGTTTTACTTGAGTTTATCATACAGTTATTTCATGCTGTACTTTATTATGTTGGGCATTATAGCTCACACTTTTTTTCTTAAATTAACACAACATAACAGTGAATCAAGATGCCTATCATGAAACTCACAACCAAAAAACGGGTAGGAGACAGCCAGCTGTTCCGTAGGATGTTTGGTGTTGTACCACAGGTAGACCGAATAAGCTGGATTGGTTTTCAATTGTTTATAGTCTGACTTGTTTACAAGTATGACTTATGTAAAATAATGAATAAGAAGCAAATATTTGGCCAACGGACTAGCCTTACTTAAAGGTTATATCCTCGGTAAGACTTAATTACTTTGGGTTGTAATAATTATCACTTTATGGATTGATTTACTCTAGTAATGAATGGTTCGTTTCCAAGACAATAACCTATAAGTGCGTGTGTGTGATAAGTGTGGAGTTATAAAAGTATGAGTATTTATATATTGTGATACAAGGTAAGTATTATATAGTATTCAAGATGGCGTGGCCTCATCGACCCTTGACCCCGGATTTTGGGACGCCACAGAAATGGTATCAAAGCCTTAGGTTATCAAATCTTGGAAACGATAGGATATAAAATATGTAGACTTAAGAATAATAAATAATCAATTAGAGCTCAAGTCGAGTTCATCGTCAGGCTACATGGGCAGTCTTGACAGTTTTACCCTCAAGGGAATTCCGACTCTAAGTTAGTAACACCTTGCTTATTGTGCCAGGTACCAGTGGAGCCTATGGGGAGAGTTTGACCCTGTTGATGATATTATGGCCCCTGAGCGTGACCCTACTCCTGAGCCGGAGGACCCACCCATTGATGACTCAGATGATGACCCTATTGAGGATGCCCCAGAGGAGGAGACTGGCCTTCATGTCCCCATAGCTGATGATGTTGAGGTGCCTCAGGGAGATGGCATAGGCTGGAGGGATATAGAGATGTACCATCTCCTGACTGTTCGCTCTCCTATACCACACCCAGGGATGCAGAGCCCTTTGCCCTATACTGATGATGACGAGGAGGATGGGATGTATGCACAGACCTATGAGGCTTATGACATATCCTCTAGCGACCCAGATTCACCTCTACCACACCCAGCGACCATACATGTAGCAGTACACGACTGGATAGTGGCTCAGCTTAACGCTGAGCTCACCGTGGCATCTGCCCCGCATTGTAGAGCTACGACAGGCGCTGACAGCTGAGAGAGCCATCTGGCTAGGATATCTAGGGGACTTCAGAGCTGCTTCCCCGGCCAAACCCGTAGGGAGATCGATGGGATCGAGCTCCGTACCTGGGTTCAGATGAGGATGATGGCGGTGGGGGGAATACATCTCGGTAGTTGACGCAGAGTTGATGTTGGAAGGAGCGATGAGGAGGGTGTGAGACCTCACGTGCAACGACAGTGATTGAGGGAAGATTGACTATTTATGGACCTTATAAAGGGCTGGGTTACTTGTCACCTTTTTTTAGGATAGCTAGTAGTAGATAGCGTTCCTAGCCCTTCAGGATACCCGGTTTATGTATTTGCATTTCAGTATTCAGGACAAGTGATGATGTATTATAATCAGGTCATGTATGAACTCATATAGTTGTATTGTCCCCAAGATATAATTGGGAGACCCTATAGTATATATCTAACAGTTATTAGGAAATTGATTTCCATAATATTGCACTTGTTAAAAACATACTAGATAATAAATGACATTCTTACCTATGAATAAATTAACCCAATTATAAAAAAAAATTGTAACTATATTGACAAAATTTTCATTATCATAACGATGACACCCCGTAGAAGAGAAACCAGGGCACAACCCGCAGAATCTGTTAACCAACAACGGAGTGGACCTGACCACATAGTGAATGAGGAAAGTGAAGAAGACCTAGACTATAATGAGTATGCTGAGGAAGAGTATGTAAATTTAGGAGGCTGAGGATACCCATCAGGGAGGGAACCCCATGAATGAGTATATGGAACTTTTAATGGCAAATCTGAACCAACAGCCCATTCCACCATAGCTGCATGTTGCCCAACAGACTGCCACCACTGCCTTCAGGGCGTTCGAATCCCTTAAACCCCCAGAGTTTCTAGGATCTGCCGACCCCGTTGAGGCATGGGCCTGGCTCAAGGAAATAGGAAAGTCCTTCGAGATACTAGGTGTGGAAGAACGACACAAGACCATTTTTGCTTCTTACGTGCTGAATGGAGAAGCTAATTATTGGCGGGAGTCCAAACGAAACCTCGAGACTGATGCTGTGATTCCATGGGATAGATTTACCCGATTATTCCTAGACAAGTATTTCCCTAGGTTTATGGAAACACGGATGGAGATTAAGTTTCTGGAGTTGAAACAAGATAAGATGACTGTGGCAGAATATAACGCCAAGTTTACTGAATTATCATGATTTGTACCTAGTTTGTGAATACCAAAAAAAAGAAAGCGTGAAGGTTTCAGCTTGGTCTGGAATAGTGGATCCAGAACCGAGTGGCAGTACTAGAGCTGACAGATTAATCTACCTTAGTGTAGAAGGCCTCGATTGTTGAAGCTGGCAGTGAGCAAAGTTTAAAGGAAAAGGAAAATAGAAAAAGGAAGATAGGGAGTCAAGGAGGAGGAGGAACCGGGAATAGGAGCCTCTCAAGCAGGTTCGTCCGGGGAGTGGTGTCCCAACCTGCGAGAGACACCGGATTTAGAATGGCCCCAAGTGAGAGTGTTGGCCAGGGCGGTGGATAATCTAGGGCAACATTTTATAGCCAACCCCGTGCCCCAATACCGGAGTGTCAAACATGTTGAAGAAGACACCTCGGAGTGTGCATCCAGGCGAGAGCCCCTCTAAAATGCTATAAGTGTGATCAAACCGGACACCTTGCCAACAACTGCAACCAACCCAACGTGACATGTTTCCAATATGGGAAGGTAGGGCACATGAGGAAGGATTGCCCGACATTGAGGCCCCCAGGCTCAGGAATGAGCAGAGCTGCATCCAACCGGCCCCCAGTTGTTAGCACCTTCAACATGACTATTCAGGACGCTGTCCGGAACACTGACGTGATAGCAGGTACCCTTCGGTTAAATTCTGAACATGCAAATGTCCTATTTGATTCTGGAGCAACCAAGTCATTTATATCTCAAGATTTTTCTAAAAAGTTAAAACTTAACGCCATACCCTTATATGAGATATTACAAGTGGAAATAGCAAACAAAGAAATAATTCCTGTAAATCAAGTACACCCTAAATGCAAGTTGAAATTAGAAGGGAAAGTCATCAAGGTTGACTTAATCCCATTTGCGTTAGGAGAATTTGATGTAATCTTAGGAATGGATTGGTTATCCAGTAATGGAGCGTAAATAGATTGTGAGTGGAAGAGGGTGAAGATAAGAGTTCAAAATGGAAAGGAATTAGTGTTTAGAGGTCAACAACAGACCCATAAATTTCTAATCATGCTACAGGAAAAGCGATTATTAAAGAAAGGTAATGAGGCCTATTTGCCTTATTTGATGGATACTAAGAAGGAAGTTCCCAACATACAGGACATACCCATAGTGAATGAATTCGAGGATTTGTTTCCAGAGAACTTACCAGGATTGCCACTCGATAGAGAAATAGAATTCGCTATAGAATTAGCACCAGGGACGGCACCAGTGTCCAAGGCCCCTTATAGGCTAGCCCCAGTTGAGATGAAGGAACTAGTTTCTCAACTGTAAGAGTTATTAGATAACGAAATGATAAGACCCGGTGTATCGCCATGGGAAGCGCCAGTACTATTCGTAAAGAAAAAGGATGGCAGTATCAGATTATGCATAGACTATCGGGAGTTGAATAAGCTGACTAGAATAGGTACCCTTTCCCTAGGATTGATGACCTATTCGACCAACTCAAGGGTGTTGTGCACTTTTCCAAAATAGATTTGAGGATAGGATATCACCAGTTAAAAATCAAACCTAAGGATATACCAAAGACAGCTTTTCGCACTAGGTATGGACACAATGAGTTCTTAGTCATGTCATTTGGACTAAACAATGCATCCGCAACTTTTATGGATTTGATGAACAGAGTGTTCAAAAAGTACCTAGATATATGTGTGATAGTTTTTATAGACGATATTCTAATCTACTCAAACATAGAGCAAGAACATGCAGAACATTTGAGAATAGTCTTATAAATCTTGAGGAATGAGAAATTATATGCCAAGTTCTCAAAATGCGAGTTTTGGTTAAGGGAAGTTCAGTTCTTAGGGAATGTGGTGAGTAGCAAAGGAGTTTTAGTTTACCCCACCAAGATAGTGGCGGTATCCAATTGGGAAAGACCGACTACATCAACAGAGGTTAGGAGTTTTGTGGGTTTAGCAGGATATTACCGGAGATTCATGCAAGACTCTACCAAGATAGTCGGCCCATTGACTTGACTTACCCGGAAAACAGAAAAGTTTGTATGGATAGAGAAATATGAGGAAAGCTTTTAGGAACGGAAAAGGAGACTGGTGTCAGTACAAGTGCTCGCTCTTCCCGATGGAAAGGGAGAGTTTGTGATATACAGCGACGCATCGCATAAAGGACTAGGATGTGTGCTTATGCAGCACGGGAAGGTTATCGCATATGCCTCTCGGAAATTGAAGGAGTGTGAGATCAGATACCCAACCCACGATCTAGAGTTAGCAGCCATAGAGTTTACCCTAAAATTTGGAGGCACTACCTGTACGGTGAGAAATGCGAGATTTACACAGACCATAAGAGCCTCAAATATATTTTTACTCGGAAAGAACTAAACATGAGACAAAGAAGGTGGTTAGAATTGATTAAGGACTACGACTGTGAAATTTTGTATCACCTGGGTAAAGCCAATATGATGGCTGATGCCCTCAGTAGGAAGGAAAGACTCAAAATGATAATAACATCTGAGGAGTTAGTTAAGGAATTTGAGAATATGGAAATTGACGTGAGAATAACCGGTAAAGGAACAGAAGGATTATTTGAGATTAAACTAGTATCGGAACTGACTGAAAAGATACGAGTGTGTCAGGAAAAGAAAATGAGTGAAGAAAGAGGAACATTGACCGGTGAGGAAGTCTGATGCGAGAAGGAAAAGAAAGGGATCATGAGGTATGCATCCCGAATTTGGATTCCAAATATGCAATAGTTAAAGGATGAGCTGCTACACGAAGGGCACAACTCCAGATATTCAATCCACCCAGGAAGTACGAAAATGTACTGTGACCTTAAGGAATATTATTGGTGGCCGAACATGAAAAGAGAAGTAGCGGAGTGGGTCAGTAAGTGCTTGACATGCCAGAGAGTGAAGGCTGAACATCAGCGACCGAGTGGACTATTACGGCCCCTGAAATTTCGGAATAGAAATGGGAGCATATAGCCATGGATTTTAGGACAGGCCTACCAAGAACGAAAACCAATCACGATGCCATATGGGTTATCATAGATAGACTAACCAAGTCTGCGCACTTCCTACTAATCAACGAAAGGTACACCCTAGACAAGCTGGTGGATATCTACTTGAAGGAAATTGTAGTGAGATACGGCGTTCCTGTTGCCATGGTATCAGATCGAGACCCAAGGTTTAATTCCCGATTTTGGAGAAGCTTCCAGGAGTGTGTAGGTACCAGACTGAATATGAGTACCTCTTACCATCCCAAACTGATGGGCAAAGCGAAAGGACTATTCATACCCTAGAAGATATACTATGAGTGTGTGCCATCGACTCTAAAGGGAATTGGAATGACTACTTAACCCTGATCGAATTTGCCTATAACAATAGCTATCACGATAGCATAGAAATGCCTCTATATGAAGCTCTTTACGGAAGGAGATGCCGCTCTCCCCTATGTTGGGATGAAGTTGTAGAACAGAAGATAATAGGACCCGAGTTAGTCGAGCATACCCGATAGATGGTGGGACTCATTAGGAAGAGACTGGTAGCAGCTCAAGACAGACAAAAGAAGTACGCCGACCAGACCAGGAAAGATAGAAAATATGAAGTAAGAGATTCAGTTTTATTGAAGGTATCTCCATGGAAAGGAGTGATGAGATTTGGGAAGAAAGGGAAGCTGAGTCCCAGATTCATAGGACCCTTTGAGATTTTGAGGAGAATATGACCTCTAGCTTACGAGCTCGCCTTACCTCCTAATAAGCAATAGGTGCACAACGTATTTCACGTGTCAATGTTAAGAAAGTACCATGCGGATGCGCGACATGTGATAGAATATGAGCAGGTAGATTTACAACCAAACCTGACCTACGTTGAGCGGCCAGTAAGGGTAATGGACCCAAAAGAATAAGTGCTGAGGAACAAGACTGTGAAGCTGGTTAGAATCTTATGGAGAAATCAAAATGTTGAAGAGTCAACTTGGGAACTAGAAGACGCAGTGAGGAATAGATATCCCCGCCTATTTTCTAATTGATTCCGGGACGGAATCCTTGTTAGAAAGGAAGACTGTAATAACTCTAATTTTTCAGACTTTGTAAAAATGTTTAATGAATAGTAACCCTGACAGGCGGGGAAAACATTTTATCCCACACCATGTTGTGCATGAGAAAATGAGTTTCGGAGTTGATAACATGATTATACGCACCAAATGAGTGTATGTAAACGCTATTAGTTTTAGAAGAAAATGAACTTTGAAAAATGACCATATTTATGAATCATCGAGGATTACGGGAATCACAATATAATTACGAATTTAAAACCCTATGGAATTATATCCAAGGATGATACTTCAAAACATAAAGAATAAATACGAAAGGATTTACGTCGCGAACCGTTTAGGAGAAATTATTACGAAAACGATTAAGCGACCGAACAAACATGTAAACGATTAAATAAATGTATCACGCTAACTAACAATGGTAGAAAAGTAACCATGGTTACTTTATCAAATAGTAAGCTAAGGTTATAGCAATGATCATCTAAGGCTAAAGAATAGTAAGCTAAATACTAAAACTACTCGCTTAGCTTGTAATCTAGAAAGGCTAGCAAGATTTGTTTCAAGATTTGCCAACATAAATCTAGTTTAGGTTATACACTAGAGAATATACAAGCATATAGCACAAGTATTATTTAAGAAGCAAGCAAGAAGCTCACAAAATTCTCTCTCTCTCTCCCAAAACCTCCCATTCGGCCCTAACAAAAAAGAGGAGAAATCAAATTCAAAACTTTAAGCTCTAGTCATGGAAAAAATTCCCCATTAATTCTCAAGATTCATATATCCTAAACTAAGGTAAGATAAATTTTTAAGCTCATTTTATCAAGGTTTGATGGGTGAAATAAATTCAAGAAAGTGATAGTGAATAGTAACTCTTCTTTGGTTTCTTGAGTTTACTGGTTGATTTAGGTTCCAAAAACCTTACCAAGCACTCCCAAGACTTTACCAACATCAAAAACACATCTCAAGCTTTCAAGAAAGATATAAATCTTTGACCCATCTTTATTTAAGGTTTAAGTTCAAGACTCTTTTGGAACATAGTTGTAAACCTAGTTTTGGTGAATGTATTGTTATAATCTTGATGTTTAGTTAAATAGATTTAAGGTTGGTGATTGTTGCCTCAATAATATGATGTTATTGAGATTATTTAGTGTGGTGATGATGATATGATGATTGTTGGCGGTAGTATAAATATTTAAGGCATAAACAAAACTCGAATCGTAATCGTAATCCCGCTAAAACGAATAAAACGTAGCATTACGTTTCTGCAGAAATTCCCGAAGATATAAGCTGTAGTTTCTTGAAAAATAACACTTGATTATGATATAAAATGTTATAAGGATCGTTTAGGCTCTTGAATCGCTTGATTCCGATTTACGGATCAAAAGTTATGACCGTTTTACTAAAAGTGATTTATGCTACAAAAACTGCTACGAATTATGAATTTGGAAATAAAAATGATCGACTTAAAAATGTTCATAAATCATGAAATTTTTACAAAGAGTATTAAATAGAGTTCCTTAACTTCTATAAAAATTTCAAGTACAAATAATTATTTTGCAATTTTATAAAAATATCGGAGCCAAGACCGCGCGATTAGAAAACCGTAGAATCCATAAGCGGAGCCGACGATGAAAATGAAAACGGACCAAGGTACTTTGAAAAAGGAAGCGACCATAATACGAATAAGTATTTAAAGAAATAATAAGGGTAAAATAAGTTGAGAGGGTGCATAATAAGTAGCATATGAGTGCGAGTTGTCGTAAATTAGAACGGGACCTAACGAAATGATTGTGTTCATGGTTATAGATTTTCGAGCGGACCCTAGAGCATCCTCCATCTCGAGATACCCAGGCAAGTTTACGAACCCAAATCTATTTACTGTTGTGTTGTGAATGGGTTGTTTTATTATCATTGCATAAATATCATGCTTGCCATGATACTTAATAATTGAGTTTTCGCAAAATGCAGCGATGTTGTACGATACTATCATAAAATGTTTAACTCCGCCACAAGCATGACGTATAATTATAAGACCGAGAGTCGGTCATGATTTTAAAATAAAAATCCGGGAATCATTCCGGTGATATTTATAGGACGATTAAAGTCCATAGTAGTTACGTTTCAAGGGACTCAACGTCCACTTACGAAATATTAAATACCTCGAACTTTTATTAAAACGATTTCCAAAGATCGTATTCCCTCAACTATATTTTATTGTTCGAATAACGAGCATTATTTAAATTATTTATTATAGTAGAAGTATTCTCCAATGATTATTTATTTCAAACTCGATTAAATATTAAAGATTACTTTAAATTACGTAAACATAAATTAGTTGAGGAATAGTATTTCAAATATTCTTTTAAAGTAAACTCATTCGAGGTTTAATTAGTTAACGATTAATATTTAATTAATGATTATTTATCTAATTATTTGTTATGATTTAAAAATCATAAAGCCTAATTTAAAATACTTTCTGATTTTCGTAAAATCATTCGAATAATTTCAGATCGTCGGAGAATATTATCTCGACTTATTTTAAATATTTTGATTATAGTTTCAAAAGAAACTCCCCCTTTTTTAATAAATCTGTTGACAATGATCAACTCACATCCTTAGTATTTCCTCCGAAAATTCTCGGATGTACATATATATACGTACAAATCAAAGTGTATCTATCAACAAGCAATATGCTTGGGGAACAATATAAGTTCCAGATATATGATGGGATTCTTACAAGGAGAAGGAGGGGTAGACTCCAATACTTCGTGGACTGGGGAGACTACCAATTTACTACCACATGAGAAGGTATCTTATATACTGATGAACATGTGGAGTATGCGTACCTGAGAGGGATGGACGTAAAACCGTGTCTTGAGAGGGATAGACGCGAAGTGTGTACCTGAGAGGGATGGACACAGAAAAGGCCCGCATGCGGCCAGGGTGATAACCAATAATAAAAAGGGAATCGTCGAATGCGGTGGATCCAGTGAATGTCCTATTCTTCCAATTGGAACTGTGATGCAATACTGTAACCCAAGCCTAGGTGCTGGGTTTACCATTAAGGTATTTGCAGGATAATAAATCCATTAAAGAATAATTTTGAAAAGAGGTGTGTATCACCAAGGAAAACTATTTTTGAATAAAACGTAATTATCATATATAACATTTTACTTGATTTTATCATATAGTCATTTTATACTATACATTATTATGTTGGGCATTATAGCTCACACTTGTTTTCTTATATTGACACAACACAACAGTGAATCAAGATGCCTATCATGAAACTCACATCCAGGAAACGGATAGGAAATGACCAGTTGTTCCGTAGGTTGTTTGGTGTTGTACCACAAGTAGACCGGATAAGCTGGATTGGTTTTCTGTTATTTTTAGTCCGGCTTATTTACAAGTATGACTTATGTAAGATAATGAATAAGAAGCAAATATTTGGCCGACGGACTAGCCTTACTTAAAGGTTATTTCCCCGGTAAGACTTAATTACTTTTGGGTTGTAATAATTATTACTTTGTGGATTGATTTACTCTAGTAATGAATGGTTCATTTTCAAGACAATAGCCTATAAGTCTGTGTGTGATAAGTGTGGGGTCGTAAAAGTGTGAGTATTTATATATTTTGATACGAGGTAAGTATTATATAGTATTCAAGATGGCGTGGCCTCCTCGATCCTTGACCCCAGATTTTGGGGCGCCACACATCTTCTCGGCCTTATGCAGATGACCATAGCTCTTCTTCCTCCGGGACCACTGAGACATCCAGCGAGAGTGGCGTAGATGATGACATGAATTCCGAGGGCACCTCTGCCCCTTAGAGCTTTTCTAGCCCTGCATGGCTTATTTATTTTACTTTGTCTTTAAGACTATCTTTATTTATCAGACTTTGTATTGCTTATTTGAACCTGTCTTATTTATCAAACTTTATGCTTTTATCTCATGCACTTAGTTTACTTGTCATGCCATAGGGATTTTAAACACATTTCGGAAACTTTCTAAATTTTATAAACTTTTGGGATTCATCCCTTACACAAGTCTTAATAAACCTCAAACTTTAAAAAATAGCCTAATAAAACTAAAATATGAAATCCTAAGCAAGCAAAGCTTCGAGGTGCTTTTTAATCTAATTGTCATCTTGACAAGTGAGAATCGTGCTCAATCAATTTACACATAGTAAATCTTTAGGTTTTGTGCATGCCAAGTTCTCGGGACTTCAAAACCATCCATAGTCTCTAGCTTGTAGGTTCATCTTCCTTGGACACTTTTGACCTTGTATGGCCCTTCCCAATTTGGGGCAAGTTTTCCCTTCTGCCCAACACCGGAAGCTTCCACCTTCCTAAGAACTAAGTCACCTTGCTTGAAGAACCTTTCTTTAACCCTTAGGTTGTAGTAGAATGAAGCCTTTTTCTGATATTCCACTATCTTCGCATGGGCCTCATCTCGTACTTCATCAATTAGATCCAGGGCTAGTCTCTGCCCCTCCTCATTTTCCTCAGCATTAAAAGCTTGGATCCTGGGAGACGAATGTGATATTTTCACAAGAACAACCGCTTCATCCCCATATGCTAACATAAAGGGGGTTGCTCCAATTGTGACTCTAAAAGTAGTTCTATAAGCCCATAGTATTGGGAGTATTTCATCCACCCAGTTATTCCTTGATTTCTCGATCCTCTTCTTCAGTCCATCCAAGATTATACGATTTTCCACTCTCGCTTGCCCATTGGCTTGCGGGTGAGCTACAGAGATAAACCGTAACTCAATCTCATTCTCCTCGCAATACTTTTTGAATTCCTCATTGTTGAACTGTGTTCCATTATCGGTAACTAGGATACGGGGAATTCCATATTGGCACATGATGTTTTCCCACAGGAATTGTGCAACCTGCTTAGTTGTGATGTTGGCCAAAGGCTTGGCTTCAATCCACTTAGTAAAATGTTGTGTATATGTTGTGAACTTGATGATTTCATTAACAAAACACCTTGGTAGATTTTACTTAGTGAATTTTTAGCACTCGACGGATAAGGATTGTAATCCCGACGGATGACTCAATATAATCCTGACGGATGATGATTTATTATCCATCGAGTGAGTAGCTTATGTAACATTAAGTCTGTAGCACATTTCTGCATACACATTGTTTAGAATCTGTAGTAGTACCTAAGTCATGTTGACTTTAACTACATATGCAGAATATGTTGATTAATTGTACATAGATGATGTCTTTTAATTCTGCATAAACGAAATAAAGTCAAGTGCCAGATTGCTATCCGACGGATAACCAACAATGAATTCGACGGATGATCAACAACCCGACGGATGATCAATAACTCGACGGATGATCATGAACCCGACGGATAAAGAATTCAAATATCTGTTGATAGTGACAACACAGTTACATGCGTCGAGTATATGCAAATGGAATGCAGTAGCCTATTCAACTGGGTTTTCAAGAACAAAGAAGCGTTGCCATTTCCATGCTATTATGAAGATATTCAAAGATGTTGGAATAGAGTAATGAAGTAGCATTATATTAGACTTGATAGTTTTTGGTTTATTATCCTGTCTTATTACTTTGTAATCTTGGTGATATATAAACCAAGAAGCAGCAAATAGAATAGGAACTAAGGAACTAAGCAACCAAGAGAGAAATATTTGTAAGCTGCATTCTTAGCATTTCTCTCATTCTTAGTTGTTATCATTTTGTAAGCAGCTGTGAGCTTTTTGCACACAGAGTTCTCTCGATATATATTATATATCTCTGGTGGAATCATTCAAATCCACCAGAAAGTTTTTAAAGACTCTTATTTTTAATTACTTGTGTTTTGATTCATTTCAAGTAACTATTCTGCATTCTACTAATCAATTCACACTTATATATATATTTGAGTTAGAACATTTTTATTCAAGAAAAAGTTTCAAGAATTCCTTTCAACTCCCATTCTGTAATTCTTGTTACATTGTTAAGGGACTAACAATTGGTATCAGAGCAAGCTCTTGAAGAACAAAGAGTTTAAAGATCAAAACAACACAGAAAGAAGAACTAGAAGGATGTTGGAGTCAAGATTCCTTTTCTGGATAAAGATAATTACCATCATTGGAAGGTAAAGATGCATCTTCATTTGCTTTCTCAAGACGAGGCCTATGTGGATTGCATAGAAAGAGGGCCTCATGTACCAATGAGAGCTGCAACTGGAAATGAACCATCTGTCCCCAAGCCAAGGCATGAATGGTCTGATCCTGACATTGAACAAGTCAAGAAGGATAAAAAGGCCATGAATATTCTGTTTAATGGAGTTGATGGTGATAAGTTTGACAACATTATCAACTGCAAAACTGCCAAGGATGTTTGGGATACAATACAGATCATCTGTGATGGCACTGAGCAAGTTAGAGAAAACAAGATGCAGCTACTGATTCAGCAATATGAGCATTTTTATAATGAAGAAAGTGAGTCACTCACTGACATTTTTAGTAGGTTTCAAAAACTGCTAAATGCTCTAAAGTTGCATGGAAGGGTCTATCAGACAAAAGACTCCAATATGAAATTCCTTAGATCTCTTCCAAAGGAATGGAAACCAATGACAGTCTCATTGAGAAACTCACAAGATTATAAGGAGTTTACTTTGGAGAGACTGTATGGCATCCTGAAAACATATAAGCTTGAAATAGAGCAAGATGAGAGGATGGAGAGAGAAAAGAAGAAAGGAGGGTCCATTGCACTAGTTGTTGAGTTAGAGAAGGAGAATGAAATGAAGATGGAAGCTGTTGAATCAACTTCAAGGGTCTGTGAAAATAAGGGCAAGGGGCTTGTAGTAGAAAGTGAAGATTCTTTGAGCCAAGATGACATGGAAGACATTGATGAACATTTAGCATTTCTTTCCAGAAGATTTGTCAAGCTTAAGTTTAAAAAGAACTTTGGAGCAGCCAAGCCAAATAGAAACATGGTGGATAAATCAAAATTCAAATGTTTCAAATGTGGCTTGGCAGGGCACTTTTCCAGTGAGTGTAGAAAGTCTGATTCAAGCAAGAAAAAGTTTGAGCCTATGGATTATAAGAAAAAATACTTTGAGCTGCTCAAACAAAAGGAAAGGGCTTTCGTTACCCAAGAAAATGACTGGGCAGCAGATGGTCTGGATGAAGATGAAGATGTCAACTATGTCAATCTAGCCCTAATAACCAAGTCTGATGAAACAGAAACAAGTTCTTCAAGTAATCAGGTAATTACTACAAACCTTGCACATTTATCTAAAGCTGAGTGTAATGATACTATAAATGACATGTCTACAGAGTTATATCATTTGCGCGTTACACTTAAGTCTCTTACTAAAGAAAATGCTAAAATCAAAGAAAACAATTTGTTTTTGAGTGAGAGAAATAATGTGCTAGAGTCTCAGTTCATTGATTTTGAAAAATTAAGAATTGAGTGTAAGATTGCCAAGGAAGAATTAACTGAGTCCTTGAAGAAAGAAGAAATTTTGAAGAAGCAGCTCGAGCATGAACATGAGGTGATTAAGGCATGGAAAATATCTAGAGACGTCCATGCTCAAATCACCAAAGTTCAAGGAATCGAGTCCTTCTGTGATAAATCCTGGAAAAAGAACAACGAGAAAATAGAACCAAATTTGGTGGATGGAGTGCTAACAGATGTAGACTCGATGAATGATAAGGGTCCTCCGTCGGATAACCAAAAGGGTTATCCGTCGACTGATGAAAATCCTCATCCGTCGGTTGTTAGCAAGCTTATCAGTAAATCCAAACTTGTTAAGTTGAATGAAAAGTATGGATCTGTTTCCAAGAACTTTGTTTCAGGAGAATCGAGTCAAGTTAAGAAAGGGAAAAAGGCTAATGTTGGTCAAGCGTGGTAGTGTAAACCATTTATCTGTTAATTGCAAATCTGCCATGCCTACTTCCATGTCTGTGCCACCTCACTTTCCCAACATGAATGTCATGCCTCCCATGCCTATGAATGCTATGTCTACATAGAATACGAATGCATAGTTTGCTAATATGCCATTTGCACCTAATCCTTATTATGCTGCATTTAGTATGACACAAATGCCATTTAGCATGCCTTACTGGAATAACATGTTCACTAATAGCATATCATTCCCTGTTGATTATAATATGCATGATAATTCTGTTGCAATGAATGGTTTCAAAGGCCCAACTCAAATGACTAAGGATGAATCTGATATCCCCAAGTCAAATGAGATAAAGCCTAAGAAACATAAAAAGAAAGCTAACAAGGCAGGTCCCAAGGAAACTTGGGTACCAAAATCAACTTGATTTGATTTTGATGTGTGCAGGGAAACAGAAAGAATCTTTGGTACTTGGATAGTGGTTGTTCAAGACACATGACTGGTGATTCTAACCTGTTCACAGAGTTCAAGGAGAGAGCTGGCCCAAGTATTACTTTTGGAGATGACAGCAAGGGTTATACTGTGGCATATGGCTTGATTTCAAAGGACAATGTCATCATTGCAGGAGGTTGTCTTAGTGGATGGTCTCAAACACAATTTGTTGAGTATCAGCAAGCTTTATGATAAAGGCAACTCAGTAACTTTCAACTCAGAAGCCTATGTTGTGACTAACAAAAGAAGCAACAAAGTGGTTCTCACTGGTGTGAGAAAAGGAAATATGTACCTAGCTGATTTCAACTCATCTAATACAGAATATGTTACTTGTCTTCTCAGTAAAGCAAGTCAGGATGAAAGTTGGCTATAGCACAAAAATCTATCCCATTTAAACTTCAAGACCATGAATGAGCTAGTAAAGAAAGAACTGGTTAGAGGCATTCCTCTAGTGGAGTTTTCTAAGGATGGATTGTGTGATGCCTGCCAAAAAGGGAAGCAGATTAAAGCATCATTCAGGAAGAAAATTGATTCAACAATTGAAGAACCTTTGCAACTGCTACACATGGATTTGTTTGGACCAGTCAATGTGTTTTCCATCTCAAGGAAAAGATTTTTCCTAGTAATTGTAGATGATTTCTCAAAGTTCTCTTGGACATATTTCCTAAAGTCAAAAGATGAGGATAGTGAAATCATCATTAATCACACAAGGCAAGTCAATAATCATCCTAATTTCAAGGTTAGAAGAATCAGGAGTGACAGTGGAACTGAGTTTAAGAATTCTATCATGAGAGCATTTTGTGAGGAAAATGGGATTCTGCACGAGTTTTCAGCAGCAAGAACTCCACAACAGAATGGAGTAGTGTAAAGGAAGAACATATCACTTATTGAAGCTGCCAGGACAATGCTTGAAGAATCTAAACTGCCAACATATTTCTGGGCTGAAGCTGTAAATACTGTATGCTACACTCAGAATATTTCACTGGTTGATCAAGCAAGATGCATGACTCCCTATCAATTATTCAAGAACAAGAAGCCAACTCTAAATTTTCTTCATGTCTTTGGCTGCAAATGCTATATTCTGAGAAATCAAACTGATCAAAATGGGAAGTTTGATGCTAAAGCAGATGAAGGAATTTTTGTTGGATATGTTGTTGGTAAAGCATATAGAGTCTACAATCTAAGAACAGACATTGTTGTGGAATCAATACATGTTGTGTTTGATGATAAAAAATTGAGGGACTTCAAGATGGAGATTACCATGAGAGCCTCTAATTCGACAATGTGGAGATGGTTAGTGATGACAGTGATGATGAAAGTGATCAAGAAACAGTATCAAAGGATAATGTAGAAAAATCTACTACCAATGAAGCACAAAATTCAACATCTGTCGAATTATAGAATGCTTCATCCGTCGGAAGACAATCTACCTTATCTGTCGGAAGGCAACCTGCTTCATCCGTCGATACTCAAAATTCACCATCCGTCGGGTTATCAAGAGGAGCAGAAAGTCAAGATAGATCACCTATAGAAAGTTCCCCTTTCTCAAATCAAAGATCCACAAACTCAGGGGGAGTTTCTAACAATCAAAACTTAATCATTCATCAAGACAACAATGAGGCCTCTTCATCTAGAGCTAATCTACCTCAACAAAGAAAATGGACAAAAGATCACCCCTTTAAGCTAATAATTGGTGATGTTTCTTCTAGAGTTCAAACCAGGAGAGCAACTCAAGAAGAGTGTCTATACAACAACTTTCTTTCCAAGGAAGAACCAAAGAAGGTAGAAGAAGCTTTGTTGGATCCTGATTGGATTTTAGCTATGCAGGAGGAGCTAAAACAATTTGAAAGGAATAATGTATGGAAGCTGGTGCCCAAGCCTAAAGGAAAGAATCCAATAGACACCAAATGGGTATTCAGAAACAAGATGGATAAAAATGGCATAGTAGTCAGGAACAAAGCTAGATTGGTTGCTAAGGGCTATTGTCAACAAGAAGGAATAGATTTTGATGAAACATTTGCTCCTGTTGCAAGACTTGAAACCATCAGAATCTTCTTAGCCTATGCAGCCCATGCCAATTTCAAGGTCTATCAAATGGATGTCAAAAGTGCCTTCCCGAATTGAGATTTGGAGGAGGAAGTCTATGTCAGTCAACCTCCTGGTTTTGAAGATCCAAATTTTCCAGAACATGTCTATTATCTTTTGAAAGCACTTTATGGATTGAAGCAAGCACCTAGAGCCTGGTATGACACTTTATCAAAGTTCCTTTTGGAAAATCATTTCACAAGAGGTACTGTAGATAAAACTTTATTCTTTAGAAATATTAATGGCTCCAGTATACTTGTTCAAATTTATGTAGATGACATTATTTTTGGCTCTACAGATGAGAAACTTCGCAAAAAGTTTGCGAAATTGATGTAAAGTAAGTATGAAATGAGTATGATGGGAGAAATAACTTACTTTCTTGGTTTGCAAGTTAAGCAAGTTAGTGATGGAATATTCATTAGTCAAACTAAATATATTTTTGATCTTTTAAAGAAGTATGATCTAATGGATTGCACATCTGCAAAAACTCCCATGGCTACTGCAACTAAGCTTGAATTAAACACCGCTGAAAAGTCTGTGGATATTTCAAGTTATAGGGGCATGGTTGGCTCATTTCTGTACTTAACAGCTAGTAGGCCAGATATAATGTTTGCTACATGTTTATGTGCTAGATTTTAGGCTGATCCTAGAGAATCTCACTTAATAGCTATTAAGAGAATTTTCAGATATCTCAAGGGAACACCAAAAGTTGGCATTTGATACCCTAGAGATTCTGGTTTTGATCTAACTGGTTATTCAGATGCAGATTATGCAGGTTGTAGAATTGATAGAAAAAGTACAACAGGAACCTGTCAATTTCTAGGAAACAAGCTTGTGTCCTGGTTCAGTAAAAAGCAAAATTCAGTTTCTACTTCTACAGCTGAAGCTAAATATATTACTGCTGGCAGTTGCTGTGCACAAATTTTATGGATGAAAAATCAATTGCTAGACTATGGTTTGCAAGTTGAAAGAATTCCTATTTTCTGTGACAACACAAGTGCAATTGCCATCACTGAAAATCCAGTACAACATTCAAGGACAAAGCACATAGATATCAAGTACCACTTCATAAGGGAACATGTAATGAATGGTACAGTGGAACTTCATTTTGTTCCAAGTGAGAAGCAGCTTGCAGATATTTTTACCAAGCCACTGGATGAATCCACCTTTTCAAGGTTGGTAAGTGAGTTAAGTATGCTTAATTATTCTTAAATCTATATGAGATAATTTGCAAGTTGAAATGCAGCAAAAAATTTAATTGATTTTTCAATCTTGGATGAAATTTTGGCTAAGTCAAAATTTACATCTCGACGGATGATCGTTATCCATCGAGTTTGATCATCCGTCGGTATACTATTTGCTAATAAAAATCAATTATTTTTCTGGAATATTTTATAACTCGACGGATAACAGTTTATCCTCATCCGTTGAATTGTCTTAATCTCAGTCGTTAATTTCTTGAACATTATCCATCGAGTATACTTACAGTTTGTAAGCATGACACGACGGATAATGGGTGGAATTTTTACAGTTTATTTTTTTTAACATCTATTTTAGGCAATTCTCATTGGTTACTTTATTTTACTTTATTATTTTTAACAGTTATTTTTGAGATAGTATAAAAGCTTATTTCATTTCTATTGCTTTTTTTATCATTCTCAAATCAACTGCTCCAATTTCTTTCTCTTTCAAAGAACTTACTCTCTCTCTTCAAGCTCTTATTCTCTAACAATGGCACCCGTTGTCAAGATTATGTCTCAAACTGGGTATATTTATGAAGAACAATTTCACTGCACAAGTAAACAAGGGGATTCAGCAATCTGGTGACTATCACAAGATGATGGACTTTGTGAAGAATTACAAGCTTAGCTATGCCATGCTGGAATCACCCACAATCTTTTGTGAAGTTGTTGAAGAGATGTAGACTACTGGTACATACAACTCAACAGATAAGACAATCACACTCACTATAAAAGGTAAGGAATTCTGTATCAATAGTGATGTTATAAAAGCATGTTTCAAGTTTCCTGATAACACTGTGACCTCACCACACACTGACACTGACATAATTAATATGCTTAATTCCATGAACTATGCTCTTTCTACCTCTAAGTTGGGTGACATTAGGATATTGGGTCTTAGGAAAGAATGAAGTTTTATGTGTGATATAGTGACAAAGGTCTTTTCAGGTAAAGTCGGTAATTTTGATTCTGTCAATATTTTCATGCTTAACATGCTCTACATGCTAGTTACAGATAAGTATTTCAATTTTAGTGACCTTGTTCTGGTTGAGTTGGGCTATAAATTAGGAGAGTTAAACAAGAGGGGTAAAAGTGTTTATTATGCTAGATTTTTCATGATGTTAGCTAACCACCTCTGTGAAGAAATTGTGCTTGAGAACCCAAACAACAAATTAGATTGTTGGGTTCAAGAGAGAAGAATCATTGCAGATTTGAATAAGGCCAATCATCATAAGGAGGTGCCACTGTTCTATTTCCCTGCAATGGAAACACCTCAGGTAAGTGAGGTAAGTTCATCTATCCCTGCTATTCTAACCTCACAAGTTTTTTTTTAGTTCTAGTGTGGCTATGGCAACTGTGTCAATGACCCAACAGTTACCTACCCAAGCTACTAAACCTGCAAAAAATTCAAAACTCAAATCAAAGAAAGCCCCCTCTGGTATCTCTCAAAAGATGCCAGTTGAAAAATGCACCAAAACCAAATAGGGGAGTGTGCAGGTGGGTAAGGCAAGTGAGGGAAGGGGTGAACATAAAAGATACCCTAAGGATAAGGATGGAGAGTTGAGTGGTTCCCAGCCTAGCCACACTGCAGTTTCCCAACAAGCTGCAGTGCTTAAAAAGGATAAAAGCTCATTTCTAGCTGCATCCTCCCAAAAGGATGTAGTTATTGAACAAAGCTCTCAACCAAGAGCACAGGCCAAGAGGGTTAGGGACACAAGCTCACCCCAAACTTATGCCAGAAAGAAGAAATCTAAAACCCCTGGGGATGCACAGGGTACACACACTGTGCAAACTGGTGCTAAAGACACAATCACTGCACCTTCACAAATTCAGTTTGATGTGGCTCCAATAAATATGGAGTCACAACCAAAATCTCTAGTAATAGAAGCACCTCAAACACCAAACTCACCCACAAACTCTCTGGATGTGGATATGATAAACACATCAATTCTTGATTCCCCCTCTTTAACTTTGTTGGGGAAGCCAAAATCTAGTGCAAGTGAGCATCATCTTTTAGATGATTTGTTGGCTCACTTGCCAATTCTTTCAGGAACTGTTGAATCATCTGTGCCCAAAATATCTTCAATCAACACAGAGTCCACAATATTTTCCATTCCTAGATCATTCATTTCTACTCTCTCGATGGATATTGCTCATCTGTCGAGTAGTGATTGTATCCCGACGGATAAGCTTAACAACAGTTATCCGTCGGATAGCAAAACCACTCACCCGATGGATATCACTCATCCTTCGAGTATCTCTGCACAACCTCAAACTTCATTTATTTCAAGTGCAGAAGAATTAGTGGTTGTACAGTCACTATTAGGATTGAGAGAGAAGAGTGTTTTGAGTGAGAGTCTGGGTTGCTCCCAGGAAAAAGGAGAGGAAATGAGTGAAATTATGCAATCCATTTCTTCAGGATTGGCAAAAGAGAGTGAGAGGAGTCCCACCTTAGATGGTGAAGGTGAGGGTGTGAGGGTGGGGAGCCAGGGTGAGACCCTGATGCAACAAAAGAGAGAAAATGAGAAAAATGCAGGTACTGGAGCTATAAGGATGGATGTCATTGCTAGTGAGTCAATGAATGTCCAGGATGCAGACAGGGAAGGACTATCTCAGCAACCTAAAGCTGTTATAGATTCCACCTCCCTTGATGCTGAGGCATTTACTCACCCTGTTCCAGCTTATCAACTTCTAGCTGAACAGGGCAATGACAATGTAGAAAGGATGCTCAATCTGGTGTATACCACACAGTCTATGATAAGAGCTCAGGATGCCATCACAGCTTTGCCCTCTACAGCTGGTGATGTGGATTATGAGACTGGTGGCTCAGCTGATTTCTTTGGTGATGAAAGTGGGAATAGTGAAGATGAAGCAATGGACATGGGGGAGAAGTAGGTTCCAATTCAAGATCAGGTATGCCATCATGGGCATTTTCAAAGCACTATGATGAGCACTATTTCAAGACAACCCTGATCCAACTAATCAATCAGACAAATACTGCTCTTCAAACCACTACAAATGCCAGCACCAAGAAGCTCCTTCAGGCACATCTAGCCTCTCTGCAACTTCAACAAATTCAAGGCTTCCACCATGCTAGGGATGTAAACACCATCAAGGGTGATATTGAGGAGATGAAGAAGGCCATTTCAGACAAGATGGATTCTAAGCTTCCAGAAGCTACAATGCTTGACATCAAGAGGTAATTAAGGAAAAATTCTGATCTTGCAACCAAGATAGATGCCTTGGATACAAGAATGTCAGCCATGGAAGCGTCTTTAACAACCATTATCTTCATCAAGCCCAACAGACAGATTTACTTCAAAAACTGGTGGCTGCTCAAACCTCCTCCTATACTCAACTTGATGATAACAAAAAGGGGGAGAAAGGACCAAGTGAGGGGGAGAGGCTTCAAATTCCAATCAGTAAAGTAATTATGCCTTCAATTACTATTTCAAAACCACCAATTACAGACAGTATAGATCTGATAAATGCAACAGCAGCCAACTTTAGAGCAGCTGAAGCCAATCAGCTGGGAGAAGATTGATGAGGATATACAAAGGAAAATTAGACTAGTAAAAGAGCCAGAAAAGTCTGCCATCCATCACTCTCAAATCAAGCAGATTCTGTGAATGAGATGAGCATGAACTATCTACAAAGGGGACAGTCATCCTGCATCAAATCTCCAAAGGCTAAAATAATTCTGAAACCAAGGGTGAACTATCCAAAATCATCATTGAAGAACCCTTTGAATACTATGTATGAGATACCTAAGCCTGATGAAAAGAAGCTTCTGTCAAGGTCAATTGTTTTCTACAAAGATCCAGCTGATTCAGCTTTGAAAAAGAGAATTGCTAAAGTTTTCAGGAATGGGAAAGAAATTTGTGTGGTGGCTGGACACCCTCAATTTGCTGAAGCAAAGAAAGAAGAAAAGGCTAGATTGAAGTAGGAAAAGAAGCAAGCTGCTCTAGATGCTAAAAAGGCTAAACAAAAGAAAGAGCAAATTGCTATCTTGGCCAAGCTACATGCCGTAAATTCATCACAACAAATTCTTGCTCAGCCATCTGAATTCATTGAATCTCAGGATCCAAAAAAGTAAGTTGAACAACTTAAGAAAGCTCGAAGAATAAAGTAATTGGCTAAAAGAACCAAAAGGAAACTGGACATTATTGATAAGGAATTGGAAAATCAGTTTCCCAAGGAATCCACTCCAACTACAACTCAAGCATCAAAACCCTCTGTGGTATTTGAAGATATCAAGGTGGTGGATCCTTACAGGAACATTCATGGTGAACTTATTATGCCTAAGGATGAGCCAATAGAATGGGAGAACATACCAATTCCTGACTTCAATTTTCCAATCCTTAGCAAGCCAAAAAGAACAAATTCAAGCGCAGTCAAAAAAGTGAAGTTGTCACCTCTCAAATCCAAATCTCTAGTCAAAGCTCAATCTAAAGCCAATAAGGGAGATTACCTGTACTTATGTGACATCAAGGAGTTTTCTGATCTAAACCTCTATCTAGATGAACTAGATGAAGTGAGAGGAATTGATACATACAGAAACCTACCTGAAAGGTTAGTTTTCAAGTACAAGGGAGGAAAGGAGTTTCAGTGGCCACTTCACAGGATCCTTCAAGAATGACATGATGTATTGATTAAGATTTATTCATCTTTAAAGAAGAACTTTGGGTTCAATATTACTGCAAGAAGATTGGTTCTGAAGAAGATTGAAGAACTAAGGAGTGTTAGAGCTAAAGATGCACTCCCAAAGACTCTAATCATCCCTTATACAGGGAGAAGAGTGCATCTAAGGCCCTACTGGCTGATGGAGTTCATGGATGACAAAGGAGTGAGAAGATTTTTCAGATTAGAAGACCAATTGAGCATCTCTAGCAATGAGATTCTCTTGGAAATGCAAGAAAAGCTCAATCTCTCAGAATCTGATGAACTGGAATTCCACAGGCAGCTCCAAAATCATATTGAAGAAAATAACAGAAAGCTTGGAAAGAGATCCAGACCTTCAAGGAACTAGATAAATCTGCTCAGGCTAGAGGAGCACCTTGAAAATGACTGTGAGCTAAACTTTATACATTTTGTTAATTGAAGCACTTTACAGTTTTATCTATCTACTTTCAAAGTTATATTTTTAGGGTGTTTTGTTATCATCAAGTATCCCTTAATTTATGGCTACAATTCCAGTAGACATAAATTGGGGGATATTGTTGTGTATATGTTGTGAACTTGATGATTTCATTAATAAAACACCTTGGTAGATTTTACTTAGTGAATTTTGTAGCACTCGACGGATAAGGATTGTAGTCCCGGCGGATGATGATTTATTATCCATCGAGTGAGTAGCTTATGTAACAATAAGTCTGTAGCATATTTCTGCATACACATTGTTTAGAATCTGTAGTAGTACCTAAGTCCTGTTGACTTTAACTAGATATGCAGAATAGGTTGATTAATTGTACATAGATGATGTCTTGTAATTCTGCATAAATGAAATGAAGTCAAGTGCCAGATTGCTACCCGACGGATAACCAACAATGAATTTGACGGATGATCAACAACCCGAAGGATGATCAATAACTCGACGGATGATCATGAACCCGACGGATAAAGAATTCAAATATCTGTTGATAGTGACAACACAGTCACATGCGTCGAGTATATGCAAATGGAATGTGGTAGCCTATTCAACTGGGTTTTCAAGAATAAAGAAGCATTGCCATTTCCATGCTATTATGAAGATATTCAAAGATGCTGGAATAGAGTAATGAAGTAGCATTGTATTAGACTTGATAGTTTTTGTTTTATTATCCTGTCTTATTACTTTGTAATCTTGGTGATATATAAACCAAGAAGCAGCAAATAGAACAGGAACTAAGGAACTAAGCAACCAAGAGAGAAACATTTGTAAGCTGCATTCTTAGCATTTCTCTCATTCATAGTTGTTATCATTTTGTAAGCAGCTGTGAGCTTTTT
The DNA here is from genome assembly GCF_009905375.1 of Apium graveolens. Lineage (NCBI taxonomy): Eukaryota > Viridiplantae > Streptophyta > Magnoliopsida > Apiales > Apiaceae > Apium > Apium graveolens. Next base: position 236,736,394 of record NC_133651.1, on the reverse strand, counting down.
GCACACAGAGTTTTCTCGATATATATTATATATCTCTGGTGGAATCATTCAAATCCACCAGAAAGTTTTTAAAGACTCTTTTTTTAATTACTTGTGTTTTGATTCATTTCTAGTAACTATTCCGCATTCTTCTAATCAATTCACACTTATATATATATTTGAGTTAGAACATTTTTATTCAAGAAAAAGTTTCAAGAATTCCATTCAACCCTCCTTCTGTAATTCTTGTTACATTGTTAAGGGACTAACATAAAATAATTAATGGCTACAATTAGAAACTTCCTTTGTGTCGTGGCCATGGGAAGGGCCCAAGTATATCCATTCCCCACATGGAAAAGGGGATGGGAGAGTTGATGGAAGTTAACATCTCGGGGGGTTGCCGAACAACCGGCGCATATTTCTGACAACGATCACACTTCTTCACATATTCTTTGACATCATCTATCATCTTTGGCCAATAAAAGTCTAAACGGGTTATCTTATGAGCCAACGCTCTTCCCCCTGGTGTTGGCCACATATTCCCTCATGTACTTCCTCTAGAGCCAAATGTGCATCATCGGGCCTGAGACATCTTAAGTAAGGAACCACGTAAGATCTTTTGTATAAAATCCATCAATCAAGGATTATATCAGTGCTCGAACAGCCAACTTCCGTGCTTCAGTCACATCATTTAGCAGCCAACCAGTTTGAATATGGGCCTTAGTGGGATCTATCCATGACGTCCCCATCCCTATAGGAGCTACAAGCTTAACATCAATGCTCCTTGTTTTCAAAACACGGAAGTATAAACTTCCAGAACTTTCCTCTATCTCTGATGAAGCAAACTTAGACAATGCATTTGCCTTAGCATTTTCCTCTCTTGGGATGTGCTCAACATGGCATTCATCTAATTGAGTCATCACAACCCTTACTAGGCGGACATACTTAGCCATTGTATCATCCCTTGCCTCAAACTCTCCCTTGACCTGGGATATGACTAACTTTGAGTCTCCACAGACTTTTAACGTCATTGTTTTTAGTTGGGAAGTCTAACTTCATAGCATATTCAATCAAGAACCCATCGGGGCTTTGTAAAACTAACCCTGCTCCGCTTTAATTTGTTTTTGATGCTCTATCAAAATAGAGAACCCAATATTCCTTCTCCTTAACGGCCTTTTTCTCGCAACTTTTATCACCTTCTATGTCTTGAGGTATAGTATCTTCCTGCCCCTCGACTTCTTTTTTGGGTATGGTACATTCCACCACGAAGTCAGCCAATGTATGGGCTTTTACTGTCGTTCGTGGCTTGTACTTGATGTCAAATTCTCCCTACTCTATTGCCCACTTAATTAGCCTTCCACTAGCTTTGGGACTATTGATAATATTTCTCAAGGGCTGATTTGTTAGCACTTCAATCTTATGAGCTTGGAAGTAAGGACGCAACTTCCTTGAGGCCATTACCAACGCTAAAGCAAACTTTTCGATATTTGAATAATTTAATTCATCCCCATGCAGAATTTTGCTAACATAGTACATGGATTTCTGGACTTTAAATTCCTCTTTAGCTAACACAACGCTCAAGGTATTTTCTGAAACGGCCAAGTACAAGCATAAAATTTCGTTCAAAGCTGGCTTGGCCAACAACGGGGCTTGGGCCATATATTTCTTTAGTTCTTCGAATGCCTTCTGGCTTTCCTTAGTCCATACAAAATCCTTAACCTTCGTCAAGGACTTGAAGAACGACAAGCACTTGTCCCCAGATTTGGAGATGAACCGCCCCAATGTAGCAACCCTTCCAGTGAGCTTTTGAACATCTTTGAAAGTCTTTGGTGACTCCATGTCCAAAATTGCCTTTATTTTATCGGGATTGGCCTCTATTCCTCTCTTGGACCATCAGTCCCAACAACTTTCCAGATCCCACTCCGAAAGAACACTTCACAGGATTTAACATCATTTTGTGAAATCTCAGGACCTTAAAAGCTTCCCTCAAATGGGTTATATGGTCAGTTTTCACTAGACTCTTGACTAACATGTCATCGACATAAACTTCCATGGTCTTGCCAATAAGATCCTTGAAAATCTTATTTACCAACCTTTGATTGGTGGCTCCTCCATTCTTGAGACCAAATGCCATAACAAGATAATAATAAACACCAAAATCAGTGATGAATGATACATGTGGGATGTCGTCCTTGTGGATCTTGATCTGATTGTATCCACTGAATCCATCCATGAAGCTCGCATCTCATGTCCAGCAGTAGCATCTATTAATGTATATATCCTTGGCAATGGGAAACAGTCCTTGGGGCATGCGTCATTCAAATCGGTGAAATCCACACACATCCTCCATTTTCCATTGGCCTTATTTACCATCACAGGGATTGCTAACCATTTTGGAAATTGTATCTCCCCAATGAAACCAACCTCTAAGAGCTTCTCTACTTCTTGTTTAATAGCTTTTTGCCTCTCTGGAGCAAAGCTTCTTTTCTTCTTCTTAACAGCCTTTCGATTTGGATCCATATTCAGCGTGTGAGTGATCAGTTCTGGGTCTAAGCTTGGCATATTAGCTACCGACCATGCAAACACATCACTGTTTTCTTGCAAAAATTTTACCAACTTCCCTCTAAGGGGTTCCTCTAGTGTTGCTCCGATGAAAGTCACTTTTTTAGGATCCTCGTGAGCCAAAGGAATCGAAACCAAGTCTTCTGCTAGCTTCCCTCTTTTCTCATCATTATCACAGATATATAGATCTTTAATAGGAAGAACCTGCCCCCCAACTCTATCTGCTCTAAAAGAGGCCATATAACAACTTCTTGCCATCTTTTGATCTCCTCTCTCTTCTCCAATCCCATTCCTGGTGAGAAACTTCATCACTGAATGGTAGGAAGAAGAGATTGCCTTAAAGGCATGTATTCCCGTTCTTCCCATGATTGCATTGTAAGTTGAACTAGCCTTCACTACCACAAAGTATAACATTTGTGTTGCTTGCCTTGGTTCCCGGCCTATGGTCATTGACAACTTAATTATCCCTTCTACGGGACACTCCACTCCTGCAAATCCATATATTGGCATATCGGTCGGGGTTAATTGAGAATCATTATAACCTATCCTTAAAAAGGTATCATGGAGTAAGATGTCCACCGAGGCACCGTTATCAACAAGGATTCTCATCACCGGGTTGTTCCCTATTATTGGTGTTATGAATAGTGGGTCGTCATGAGGAAACTTCACACCCTCCAAGTCAGAATCATCAAATGCCATTGTCACTCTTGTCCTAGCCCTCTTCGGGGTTTCCCCAACAATATGCATAACTTCTCTAGTATATGATTTCCTTGAGTTCTTGGATAATCTAGCAGCAGTTGGTCCTCCAAAGATTGTATTTATCATAGGCCCTCAGGGTTGCGGTCCTCCAAAGATCGCATTTATCACCGGTCCCCTGGGCTGGGGATTTCGCCCCTGATCGTCTTGGTCCCTCCTACGATCATCAAAGTTCTTTCTCCCATTGTTATTCCTATCTCCTCCATCTCCAGTGTACTTGCTCAACCTTCCTTTTCGAATGAGGAGCTTTATTTCATCTTTCAATTGTCTACACTCATCGGTGTCATGACTAGTATCCTTGTAAAATCTGCAATATTTACTCTTATCTAGCTTGGTAGGATCAGCCTTCAGGGGTTTAGGCCAACGAATGTCTCTATCTTTCTCAATTTCCATCAAGATCTGGCTTCTAGTAGCATTCAACTTAGCATATTCAGTGAACTTTTGCCCAGGTCCTCCCTTCTTCGGGGTCGAATCAGTGTTTTGCTCAGTTCAAGGATACTTGTCCTTAGAAATATACTCCAGATCAGTCATTCGCTTCTTGCCACCAGCGGGCTCGTTATTCACTATTGTCTTCCTCATGCTCTTCTCCACTTTGATGTATTTCCCGACCCTATCTTGGAGCTGCAACATGCTTTCAGGGGGCGCTTGGCCAAAGACATCTTGAAGAACTCGTCCCTAGTTCCCTGTTGCAGTGCTATTATAGCTACCTTGTCATCAAGGTCTGGGACTTTTAAAGCTTCCTTTGTGAAACGATTCAGATAGTCTCTCAAGGATTCCTTTGCTCCCTGCACAATGCTCATGGGGATGCTAAAATCTTCTCATGCACTCTCTCGCTGATGAATTGCTTAATAAAAGCCTGACTTAGTTCTTTGAAAGACCCGATAGAATTCGGGGGCAAACGGCTATACCATCTTTTAGCCATTCCCGACAGGGTCTGAGGAAAGGCCCGACACTTAATAACGTCGTTCACGGGCTGCAACAATGGTGCATTAGAGAATGTCCTGACATGATTAGCGGGATCTTCGGTGCCATCATAAGCTTTGATGGTGGGCATCTTGAACTTCCTTGAGATATGGGCGCTTATTATTTCTTCAATGAATGGTGGAGTAGGATCATCAGGATCTCCAAGGGGAAGAAGATTGCTTGGATCAGCCCTTGGGACAACAGTCCCTCTCTGTAGAGGACCATCCAGGTCTATGATTGGAGGAGGATTTCTCCCTCTTGGAGGTAACGGGGGTCTGGAGGTCTGATGCGCCTCCAAGTCGCGCTTTAGCCTTTGAATCTCAGCCTCGTGAGCCCTGATTCTCTCCTGCACTTCTTGGGGATTCGTCCCTCGAGTGCTCCTTGGACGCTGGTTACTATCAGGCATTGGCTCTTTACCAGCACGCCTCCTTCTTGGGGCCACATCATCATCCGAAGATTCGGAGTCTCTCTCAGTATAAGGACCAAAAAATTCTTGATCCTCGGGGATAGGAGCCAAACCTCGTATAAATTGGGGAGTCTGCCCTTGTCCTTCACTCCTATTAGCATGTCCACTTCCTCCTACCTCGGGGTAAAGGGGCATCCCATAAGGGGGGTTAGTGGTCACCACAGTTGAATACTCATACCCAATGGGTCAAGAATTCACATGTGTATGTAGTTGTTGAAGTTGGGAATTCGTCCCTTGAGGAGCCGGGGGAATTGTTCCTTGTGGCTAAGGTTCAGTTGGCCCTACCTGGGCTCCTCCTTAGGTGGCGGCATAGGTTGAATGTGGCGGTATCTCCACCGTTGACGAAATCATTTGTGTCGTCCCCGCGGGTGTTCCTTCAGGGGCACTGTTTCCTCTCCGTATTCTCGCCATGGTTGGTGTAAGCGTTTCCCACATACGGCGCCAAATGTTATGGGTTAAAAACTAAGGTATATTAATTGTTGTTTTTAATACTAGAGTTCGTGAGCTTCGAGGCTTGATTTAACTGCTCTTGTGTCTCATGACTCGATCTGCCTTAACAAGATGCCTACGTACCTTGCTGATTGCGAAGGATCAAGTCAAAAAACATAGTTCTACTTTGTGGGGTGAGACCCTTTATATAGATATTTAAAGTCCTTGAATTGGACTAGAGTTAGGATACATGGTGGGCAAGTCTCTGAATTAGAATGGACTTTGGAGTCCTAAGAGGTAGGAAACGGATTCCTTATCCCATGAGGTTCCTTGGAGGCCAATCTTCAAGGAATTATATTCCTAACTGGACTTAATTCATTATCTGATTTATCCCTTATTAATTAATTACGAAATTAATTAATATTCAGGGTTTTGGCCCCTTTTTAATTTGGCCTAGCTGTCATCCCAATTCTGATATAATAAATGCAACATTAATTACGCAATCAGGGTTTATTTTATTAATCTATCAGGCACTAAGGGCTTCCCTAAATGACAATTTCTTCACTTATAAGAAAGCCTTGGACGGGACAATAAATTCAATAAGGGTGATCTTGTTAACAAAAGATAACTTTCAGGAAAGAAGGATAGTGGTCAACACAAATGACTCAAGGGTAGACAGGTGTATGCAGGTGTCCCTCAATTATCTTATCTCTAGGAAGGCATCTGATTTAGACATTCTAATAAACAAAGTCAGAGTGATAATTCATGAAGACACTCTCTTGCTAAGAGAATTAAAGAATGCACAAGTGGCTGCTTTTCTAGAAGCTTATCTACAGCCTAGCAAGGGACTGGCATACATCTGTCCTACCACCAAGCACTTCAAACACTTCCAAATTCCTAAGTAGTGTGTCATGGCCAATAAGAAGCTTATCATGATTCTGGAAACTGACTTAAAATCAAAGAAGAACAAGACTTTTGAAGATGAGGAGATGATCAAGCTACTGAAAAGATATCTGAGTGATGGTGAAGCCAACTTGCCTAAAACTCAAATCAATATGGATAATTTGGATGATGATGAGTAGAGGAAAGATGATCAAAATCCTTCTGGCTCAAATCCAAGTCATTCCACTAAGCCATCTGGAAGCAATGGTGGAGAGAAGAATAAGGAGGATGATAAGAAAAATGATGAGAAGACGAGAACAAGTGAGAGAAGGAGTAATAGAAGACATGATGGTTCAGAACCACAACAAACCCTAAAAATCCAAACACAGTCAGCTCAACCTTTAGCTCAATCTTCAACATCAACTACCTTAAACATCGAACCACCTCAAACCTCAAAGCCTAAATTTATATACAAGCAAACTGCTAACTCTTTCCTAAAAATTCCAATCACCACAAGCTAGACAAGTCTCAAGAAAATCACAACCTTACCTTTAGCCAAGCCTTCACTAAAAGTCAATCTCAAATCTGTTAGGAGAAAGCCTAAGAAATCCAAGCTTATAAAGAAAGGAGAAGTCACTGAAAGGGCCATCTGGAACTGTTTCAAGCAGTCTGACTTTCTACCTTTAAATTGGTGCATCTCAGATGAAGATCATTTTCAACAACTTGTTGAGGAAATAGTCAGAGTCTGGGTTGTATCTCTTAGGGAAGTTAGAATTTTCTATGAAGATGGGTCCTTCACCTTCTTTGGCAGTGATTTAATGGATTCTCTTTCTCCCACAGAAATTAAGAGAATGATAAGTTTGCTAAAGGACAAGGATATTGCTACAAGGGCATGGAGATTAGTTATAGTTGACTGGTTGATTACAAATGAGAAAACAAGAAAAAGAAATAAAGCTGAATCTGAGGAAAGAGTAAGGAAGTATGATGAGGAAATTGAGATGTTCATAAAAAGATCAGAAGAGCTCAAGGCCAAAGGAATGAGTAGAATCTCTAAGGATGGGAAATTTTGAAACATCAAAGCTGGTGGATTCTCAAGATTTAGGATTTATTTACTAGACAGTGGTTATCCAAAGGTTGCAAGACAAAAACTTGTAGAAGCTCTAAGTGGAACACCTATTATAGAAGAACTTGAAATTCTTGATCACGTGAAGAATCTCCTTAGAGAAGAAGCAGATACAACAACTGTCTTTACCTGATACTTGTAATCATTAAACTCTATAAATCTCCTAATGTATAAAAGTTGTAATTCTATCAAGATTTTTGTATTAATTTCATTTTCCATTTCTTTAACTTGGGGTTAGTCTTGTTAACAGACATGAATTTGTGTTAAGCAATCATCTCACAAATTGGGGGAGATTGTTGTGCAAGAAATGCATGTACTTTAATTAGACTAAGTCAAATTGAAAACCCTAAGTAAGTTGTATTGTAATCTTAGTTTGCATTTGTACTTATAACATTTAAAGTCTGTAAAAATGTAAAAGAGCATACTGGAGTCTTTTTGTTTAAACAGTATCAAGCCTAAGGATTCTATCTGGAAGAAGATCAAGAAGATCATGCCTCAGAAAAATTATGAAGAAGCTTGGAGTTGAATAAATCTGTTTGGATAAAAATATTTTAAGTCAAGATCTCTACAAGTCATAGATTTAGTGTTATAGAGAAGTCACTCGAGAACTCCAAATAACTTATCGAGAAGTCAGGAAAGCTACTAGAGAACTCAGAGATATATATATCGACAAGCCAAATTGAAGACTGTTAGTCCCTTAACAATATAGCAAGAATTACAGAAGGGGGGTTGAATGGAATTCTTGAACCTTTTTCTTAAAATAAAAATGTTCAAACTCGAATACAAATATAAGTGTTTTGATTAGCACAATGCGGAATAAAAACTTAAGTGAATCAAAACATAAGTAATTAAAAACAAGAGTCTTTAAAAACTTTCTGGTGGATTTAAACAATTCTACCAGAGATATATATTATATCAAGAGAACTCTGTGTGCAAGAATGCTCACAACTGCTTACAAATTTGAACTACTGAGAATACAGAGAAATGCTAATAATTCTGCTTACAAATGTTTCTCAATTTTTGTATCTCAGATCATGGTTTCTATTTGCTACTTCTTGGTTTATATATTACCAAGATTACAAAGTCAAAAGATAGAATCATTATAAAAACTATCAGTTTTTATGCTTTGCTACTTTGTTCTCTATTACCCAGTTAATAGGCTTCCTCATTCCGTTTGCATACATCTCGACGCATGTGACCAGTTGTCACTGTCAACTGATGTTTGAATTCTTTATCCGTTAGGTTCATGATCATCCGTCGGGTGCTTTGTAGATTATTCGTCGGGTAGCAATCAGGCACTTGACTTCATTTCACTTATGCAGAATTACAAGACATCATCTATGTATAATTAATCAACCTATTCTGCATATCTAGTTAAAGTCAACATGACTTATATGCTACTACAGAATCTATACAAAGGTGTATGCAAAAATGTGCTACAGACTCATTATTACATAAGCTACTCACTCGATGGATAATAAATCATTATCCGTCGGGACTATAAAGATTTATCCGTCGGGACTGAAATTCTTATCCGTCGTGTGCTACATTATTTCAATAAGTAAAATCTACTTAGGTGTTTTGTTTGTGAAATCATCAAGTACACAACATATGCACAACAATCTCCCCCAATTTATGTCTACTGGAATTGTAGCCATAAATTAAGAGATACTTGATGATAACAAAACATCCTAAACATACAGCTTTAAAGAAAAGTAGATAATACTGAAAGTGCTTCAAATAATCAAAATGTACAAAGTTTGGCTCACAGACATTTTCAATATGCTCCTCTAGCCTGAGCAGATATTTCTAGTTCCTTGAAGGTCTGGATCTTCTTCCAAGCTTTCTGTTGTTTTCATCAATCTGATTTTGGAGCTGCCTGTGGAATTCCAGTTCATCAGATTCTGAGAGATTTAGCTTTCCTTGCATTTCCAAGAGAGTCTCATTGCTAGAGATGCTCAATTGGTATTCTAATCTGAAGAATCTTCTCACACCTTTGTCATCCATGAACTCCATCATCCAGTAGGGCCTTAGATGCACTCTTCTCCCTGTATATGGGATGATTAGAGTCTTTGGGAGTGCATCTTTAGCTCTAACACTCCTTAGTTCTTCAATCTTCTTCAATACTAGTCTTCTTGCAGTGACATTGAATCCAAAGTTCTTCTTGAAGGATGAATAAACTTTAATCAGTACAGCTTGGCTCTCTTGAAGAATCCTGTTAAGTGGCCACTGAATACCCCTTCCTCCTTTGTACTTGAACACTAACCTTTCAGGTAGGTTTCTGTATGCATCAATTCCCCTCACTTCATCCAATTCATCCATATAGAGGTTTAGATCAGAAAATTCTTTGATGTCACACAAGTACAAGTAGTCTCCCTTGTTGACTTTGGGTTGAGCTTTAACTACAGATTTGGATTTGAGAGGTGACAGCTTCACTTTCTTGATTGCCCTTGACTTTGTTCTTTTTGGCTTGCTAAGGATTGGTAGACTGAAGTCAGGAATTGGTATGTTATCCCATTCTATTGGCTCATCCTTGGGCACAATAGGTTCACCATGAATATTCCTGTAGGGATCCACCACTCTTATATCTTCAAATACCACAGAGGGCTTTGATGTTTGAGTTGTAGCTGGTGTGGGTTCCTTAGGAAATTGATCTTCCAATTCCTTGCCAACAATATCCAGTTTCCTTTTTGTTCTTTTAGCCAATTCTTTCTTTCTTGGAGATTTCTTCTGTTCTTCAACTTGCTTCCTTGATTCAGTAGCTTCAGATGGTTGAGAGGGAATTTGTTGAGATGAATTCACAGCCTGTAGCTTGGCCAAGATAGCAATCTGCTCTTTCTTTTGTTTAGTCTTCTTTGCATCTAGAGCAGCTTGCTTTTTTTCCTGCTTCCATCTGGATTTTTCTTCTCTCTTTGCTTGAGCAAATTATGGATGTCCAGCTACCACACAAATTTCCTTCCCATTTCTGAATATCTTAGCAATTCTTCTTTTTAAAGCTGAATCGGCTGGATCTTTATGACACAATCAATAATTCCCTTCATTTTCAATTAGGCCTTGCTCTAGCCTCTTTATATAAGGCAATTGATCTTGACAGAAGCTTCTTCTCATCAGGCTTGGGTGTCTCATACACAGTGTCCAAGGGGTTCTTCAAGGATGATTTTGAATAGTTTGCCCTTGGTTTAAGAATCATTTCATCCTTTGGAGACTTGATGCGGGAAGATTGTCCTCTTTCCAGATAGTTCATGCTCATCTCATTCACACTGATTTGCTTGACTTGAGAGTTATGGATGGCTGACTTAACCGGCTCCTTGACAAGTTGGAATTTCTTCTGTATCTCCTCATCAATCTTCTCCCAGTTGACTAAACTCAACTTTTCTTTCTTAGCAGCTTTCAAGTTGGCTGCTGCTGCTTGAATCAGATCTATACCATCTGCAACTGGTGGCTTTGAGACAGTAATTGAAGGCACAATTACCTTAGTGATTTGTATCTGAAGCTTCTCCCCCTCACTTGGTCCTTTCTCCCCCTTTTTGTTATCATCAAGTTGAGGAGTCAAGCATTGTGCTTTAGCCAGTTGCATTAGAAGATTGGTCTGAGACTGTTGATTTTAAAGAATGGTGGCCACAGAATTTTCAATAACTTGAACTCTGTCCTCCAATTTGGCCAGCTTCTTTTCAGCATCTGATTCTCTTCTCAGTCTCAGTAATAGATCCTGCATGGTACCATAGGGCATGATTGAATCCACCTTTTCAGAATTGTAGGTCTTCAAGTCAGCTATATCCTTTTTGAGTTCATCCACACTCAGATTCTGTCTTAATTGCTGTAGCTTCATGAGATGTAGAGAATCTAGGTGATCTTGAAGAATAGCCTTGGTACCAACATTTGAGGTGTTCTGAATGGCCTTTTGGATATACATGATTTGTTTAACTAAGAATACATTGAATTGTCCTGGTGTAGACTCCTTTGTCAATGCCCATTCAGGTAAATCTGGAATAGAACTTGGGCCTTCATCTCCCCCTAAGTTCATGCTTCCATCAAATAAAATAGAGTCATCATCATTAGAATTTACTCCAAATTCCTCAGATGGCTCACCAGCTATAGGAGGCATCAAATTGATAGCAGCTTTATCCCTTTGTAGAGATTCTGAAGTATAGACTAGATTCAAAGTCTTTTCTGCCTCCTCATTGCCCTGAGCGGCCAACAGTTGATAGGCTGACACAGGATGAGTAAAAGTGTCAGCATCCAAGAAAATGTTATGAATTACAACTTTGTAATGTTGCTGAAATTATCTTTCCTTTTCAGCATCATCCACAATCATTGACTCATAAGCAATGGCTGGATCCACCCTTATACCCTCTATACCTGCTTTTCTCTCATGTTCTCTCTTTTGTTGCATCAGGTTCTCACCCTGGCTCCCCACCCTCACACCCTCACCTTCACCTACTAAGGTGGGACTTCTCTCACTCCCTTTTGCCAATCCTGAAGAAATGGATTGCAGATTTTCACTCATTTCCTCTCCTTTTGCCTGGGAGCAACCCAGCCTCTCACTCAAGACACTCTCCTCTCTCAATCCTAAGAGTGACTGTACAACCACTAAATCTTCTGTACTTGAAATAATTGAAGTTTGAAGTTGTGCAGAGATACTCGACGGATGAGTGATATCCATCGAGTGAGTGGTAATGCTATCCGACGGATAACTGTTGTTAGGCTTATCCGTCGGGATACAATCACTATTCGACGGATGAGCAATATCCATCGAGAGAGTAGAAATGAATGAGTTGGGAAGAGAAACTATTGTTGACTCTGTGCTGATTGAAGATATTTTGGGCATAGATGTCACAATAGTTTCTGAAAGAATTGCCAAGTGAGCCAACAAATCATCTAAAAGATGATGCTCACTTGTACTAAATTTTGGCTTCCCCAACAGAGTTAAAGAACGGGAATCAGGAATTGATGTGTTTATCATATCCACATCTAGAGAGTTTTTTGGTGAGTATGGTGTATGAGGTGCTTCTATAACTAGAGATTTTGGTTTTGACTCCACATTTATTGGAGCCACATCAAACTGAACTTGAGAAGGTGCAGTGACTGGGTCTTTAACACCAGTTTACACTGTTTGTGTACCCTGTGCATCCCAGAGGTTTTAGATTTCTTCTTTCTTGTATAAGTTTGGGGTGAGCTTGTGTCCCTAACCCTCTTGGCCTGTGCTCTTGGCTGAGAGCTTTGTTCAATAACCACATCCTTTTGGGAGGATGCAGCTAGAAGTGAGCTTTTGTCCTTTTTAAGCACTGCAGTTTGTTGGGAAACTGCAGTGTGGCTAGGCTGAGATTCATTCAACTCTCCAACCTTATTCTTGGGGTTTCTTTGATGTTCACCCCTTCCCTCACCTGACTTTCCCTCCTTCACACTCCACTCTTTTGCTTTTGTGGATTTTTCAACTGGCATCTTTTGAGAGATACCAGAGGGGGTTGTCTTTGATTTAGATTTGGAAATTGTAGTAGGTTTGGCAGCTTTGGTAGGCAACTGTTTGGTCATTGTTACAGTTGCCATAGCTACTCCTGAATTCAAAGAAATTGTGAAGGTTGGAATAGTTGTAGGGATGGATGAACTTACCTCACTTACCTGAGGTGCCTGCATTACAGGAAAGTAGAACATTGGCACATCCTTGTGATGATTGGCCCTGTTCAAATCTGCAAGGAGTCTTCTCTCTTGAACCCAACAATCCAATTTGTTGTTAGGGTTCTCAAGCACAATCTCTTCACAGAGGTGGTTAGCCAATAACATGAAAAATCTAGCATAATACACATTTTTGCCTCTTTTAGCTAACTCGCCCAATTTAAAACCTAACTCAAACAGGACAAGGTCACTGAAATTGTAAAATTTATCTGTAACTAGCATGTATAGCATGTTAAGCATGGAAATATTCACTGAATCAAAATTACTGATTTTTCCAGAGAAAACCTTAGTAACTACATCACACATGAAACTCCACTCCTTCCTAAGACCCATTCTCCTAATATCACTCAGTTTAGAAGTAGGAAGTGCATAATGTATAGAATTAAGCATATTGATAATATCAGTGTCATTGTGTGGTGAAGTCACATTGTTATCAGGAATTTTGAAACATGCTTTTATCACATCACTATTGATACAGAATTCTTTACCTTTGATGGTTAGAGTGATGGTCTTGTCTGTAGAGTTGTAGATAGCAGTGGTCCACATCTCTTCAACAACTTCACAGAAGATTGTGGGTGATTCCAGCATGGCATAATTGAGCTTGCAATTCTTCACAAAGTCCATCATCTTGTGGTAGTCCTCTGATTGCTGAATACCCTTATTGACTAATGCAGTGAAATTGTTCTTCTCATAAATGAACCCAGTTTGAGACATAATCTTTACTACAGGTGCCATTGTTAGAGAATGAAAGCTTGAAGAGAAGGAGAGTAAGTGCTTGAGAGAGAATGAAATAAGAGCAGTTGAATTTGAGAATGATAAAAGAAAAACAATTTCAATGAAATAAGCTTTTATACTATCTCAAAAATAACTGATAAAAATAATAAAGTAAAATAAAGTAACCAATAGAAATTGCCTAAAATAGCCGTTTTAAAGATAAACTGTAAAAATTCCACCCATTATCCATCGTGTAATGCTTACAAACTGTAAATATACTCGATGGATAATGTTCAGGGAATTAACGGCTGAGATTAAGACAATTCGATGGATGAGGATAAACTGTTATCCGTCGAGACATAAAGTATTCCAGAATAGATATTGATTTTTATTAATAAATAGTATATCGACGGATGACTAAACTCGATGGATAAGGGTCATCCGTCGAGATGTAAATTTTGACTTAGCCAAAATTTCATCCAAGACTGAAAAATCAATTAAATTTCTGGCTGCATAATAACTTGCAAAATAACTCAGATAGATTTAAGAGTAATTAAGCATACATAACTCACTTACCAACCTTGAAAAGGTGGATTCATCCAGTGGCTTGGTAAAGATATCTGCAAGTTGCTTCTCACTTGGAACAAAATGTAGTTCCACAGTACCATTCATTACATGTTCCCTTATGAAATGTTACTTGAGATCTATGTGCTTTGTCCTTGAATGCTGCACTGGATTTTCAGTGATGGCAATTGCACTTGTGTTATCACAGAAAATTGGAATCCTCTCAACTTGCAAACCATAGTCCAACAATTTATTTTTCATCCATAAAATCTGTGCACAGCAACTTCCAGCAGCAATATATTCAGCTTCAGCTATAGAAGTAGAAACTGAATTTTGCTTTTTACTGAACCAGGACACAAGCTTGTTTCCTAGAAATTGACAGGTTCCTGTTGTACTCTTTCTATCAATTCTACAACCTACATAATCTACATCTGAATAACCAGTTAGATCAAAACCAGAATCTCTAGGGTACCAAATGCCAAGGTTTGGTGTTCCTTTGAGATATCTGAAAATTCTCTTAATAGTTATCAAGTGAGATTCTCTAGGATCAGCCTGAAATCTAGCACATAAACATGTAGCAAACATTATATCTGGCCTACTAGCTGTTAAGTACAGAAGTGAGCCAACCATGCCTCTATAACTTGAAACATCCACAGACTTTTCAGTAGTGTTTAATTCAAGCTTATTTGCAGTGGCCATGGGAGTTTTTGCAGATGTGCAATCCATTAGATCAAACTTCTTTAAAAGATCAAAAATATATTTAGTTTGACTAATGAATATTCCATCACTAACTTGCTTAACTTGTAAACCAAGAAAGTAAGTTAGTTCTCCCATCATACTCATTTCATACTTACTTTGCATCAATTTGGCAAACTTTTTGCAAAGTTTCTCATCTGTAGAGCCAAAAATAATATTATCTACATAAATTTGAACAAGTATACTAGAGCCATTAACATTCCTGAAAAATAAAGCTTTATCTATAGTACATTTTGGGAAGTGATTTTCCAAAAGGAACTTTAATAAAGTGTCATACCAGGCTCTAGGTGCTTGCTTCAGTCCATAAAGTGCTTTCAGAAGATAATAGACATATTCTGGAATATTTGGATCTTCAAAACCAGGAGGTTGACTGGCATATACTTCTTCCTCCAAATCTCCATTCAGAAAGGCACTTTTGACATCCATTTGATAGACCTTGAAATTGGCATGGGCTGCATAGGCTAAGAAGATTCTGATGGCTTCAAGTCTTACAACAGGAGCAAATGTTTCATCAAAATCTATTCCTTCTTGCTGACAATATCCCTTAGCAAGCAATCTAGCTTTGTTTCTGACTACTATGCCATTTTCATCCATCTTGTTTCTGAATACCCACTTGGTGTCTATTGGATTCTTTCCTTTAGGCTTGGGTACCAGCTTCCATACATTATTCCTTTCAATTTGGTTTAGCTCCTCCTGCATAGCTAAAATCCAATCAGGATCCAACAAAGCTTCTTCTACCTTCTTTGGTTCTTCCTTGGAAAGAAAGTTGTTGTATAGACATTCTTCCTGAGTTGCTCTTCTTGTTTGAACTCTAGAAGAAACATCACCAATGATGAGCTCAAAGGGATGATCCTTTGTCCATTTCCTTTGTTGAGGTAGATTAGCTCTAGATAAAGAGGCCTCATTATTGTCTTGATGTGTGATTGAGTTTAGATTATTAGAAACTCCCCCTGAGTTAATGGATCTTTGATTTGAGAAAGGGGAACTTTCTGTAAGTGATCTATTCTGACCTCCTGCTCCTTTTGATAACCCGACGGATGGTGAATTTTGAGTACCGACGGATGGGGCAGATTATCTCCCAACGGACAATGCAGATTGCCTCCCGATGGATGAAGCATTATGCAACTCGATAGATGTTGAGTTTTGTGCTTCATTGGTAGTAGATTTATCTGCATTATTCTTAGACACTGTTTCTTGATCATTTTCATCATCACTGTCATCACTAACCATCTCTACATTGTCGAATTTGAGGCTCTCATGGTAATCTCCATCTTTCAGTCCTTCAATCTTTTTATCATCAAACACAACATGTATTGATTCCACAACAATGTTGGTTCTTAGATTGTAGACTCTATATGCTTTACCAACAGCATATCCAACAAAAATTCCTTCATCTGCTTTAGCATGAAACTTCCTATTTTGATCAGTTTGATTTCTCAGAATATAGCATTTGCAGCCAAAGACATGAAGAAAGTTTAGAGTTGGTTTCTTGTTCTTGAACAATTGATAGGGAGTCATGCATCTTGCTTGATTAACTAGAGAAATGTTCTGAGTATAGCATGCAGTATTTACAACTTCAGCCCAGAAATATGTTGGTAGTTTAGATTCTTCAAGCATTGTCCTTGCAGCTTTAATAAGTGATCTGTTCTTCCTTTCCACTACTCCATTCTGTTGTGGAGTCCTTGCTGCTGAAAACTCATGTAAAATCCCATTTTCCTCATAAAATATTCTCATGACAGAATTCTTGAACTCAGTTCCATTGTCACTCCTGATTCTTCTAACTTTGAAATCAGGATGATTGTTGACTTGCCTTATGTGATTGATGATGATTTCACTAGCCTCATCTTTAGACTTTAGGAAATATGTCCAAGAGAACTTTGAGAAATCATCTACAATTACTAGGCAAAATCTTTTCCTTGAGATGGACAATACATTGACTGGTCCAAACAAATCCATGTGAAGCAGTTGCAAAGGCTCTTCAATTGTTGAATCAAGTTTCTTCCTGAATGATGCTTTAATCTGCTTCCCTTTTTGGCAGGCATCACATAGTCCATCCTTTAAAAACTCCACTAGAGGAATGCCTCTTACC
Source organism: Apium graveolens (assembly GCF_009905375.1). NCBI lineage: Eukaryota > Viridiplantae > Streptophyta > Magnoliopsida > Apiales > Apiaceae > Apium > Apium graveolens. The sequence goes on along the minus strand of NC_133651.1, from coordinate 236,719,438 downwards.
AGTTCTTTCTTTACCAGCTCATTCATGGTCTTGAAGTTTAAATGGGATAGCTTCTTATGCCATAGCCAACTTTCATCTTGACTTGCTTTACTGAGAAGACAAGTTACAGATTCTGCATTAGATGAGTTGAAATCAGCTAGATACACATTTCCTCTTCTCACACCAGTGAGAACCACTTTGTTGCTTCTTTTATTAGTCACAACACAGGCTTCTGAGTTAAAGGTTACTGAATTGCCTTTGTCCCAAAGCTGGCTGATACTCAACAGATTGTGTTTGAGACCATCCACTAAGGCAACCTCCTCAATGATGACATTGTCCTTTGAAATCAAGCCATATCCCACAGTATAACCCTTGCTGTCATCTCTAAAAGTAATACTTGGGCCAACATTCTCCTTAAACTCTGTGAGCAGGGTAGAATCACCAGTCATGTGTCTTGAACAACCACTATCCAAGTACCAAAGATTCTTTCTGTTTCCCTGCACACATCAAAATCAAATCAAGTTAATTTTGGTACCCAAGTTTCCTTGGGTCCTGCCTTGTTAGCTTTCTTTTTCTGTTTCTTAGGTCTTATCTCATTTGACTTAGGAATTTCAGATTCATCCTTAGTCATTTGAGTTGGACCTTTGAAACCATTCATTGCAACAGAACTATCATGCATATTATGACTAACAGGAAATGGCATGCTTGGTGTAAACATGTTATTCCAGTAAGGCATGCTAAATGGCATTTGTGACATACTGTATGCAGCATAATAAGGATTAGGTTCAAATGACATATTAGCAAACTGAGCATTCATGTTCTGTGTAGACATAGCATTAACAGGCATGGGAGGCATGACATTCATGTTAGGAAATTGAGACTGAACAGACATGGGAGTAGGCATAGCAGATTTGCAATTAACAGATAAATGATTTACACTACCACACTTGACACAGATTTTTCTGAAAGCATATTTATCAGGTGTGTAGTCATTGTGTTTGTTAATCCCTACTTTACCATTCCTATTGTTTTTCCTTTTAGTCTCTGTTTATACCTCAATTTTCTCAAGTCTATCACTTAACTGTTTGACAGTCATGTGACCAACATTAGCCTTTTTTCCCTTTCTTAACTTGACTTGACTCTCCTGAAACAAAGTTCTTGGAAACAGACCCATACTTCTCATTCAGCTTAATTAGTTTGGCTTTGCTAATGGGCTTGCTCACATCCGACGGATGAGGATTTTCGTCATTCGACGGATAACACTTTTTGTTATCCGATGGATAGTCCTCATCATCCGTCGAGTCTACATCTGTTAGCAGTCCATATACTAAATTAGGTTCTAGTTTCTCTTTGTTCTTTTTCCAGGCTTCATCACAGAAGGACTCAATTCCTTGAACTTTGGTGATTTGAGCATGGACATCCCTGGATGTTTTCCATGCTTTAATCACCTCTTGTTCACGCTTCAGCTGCTTCTTTAAAATCTCTTCCTTTTTCAAGGAATCAGTTAATTCCTCCTTGGCAATCTTACACTCAATTCTTAATTTCTCAAAATAAATAAACTGAGACTCAAGCACATTATTTCTCTCACTTAAAAACAAATTGTTTTCTTTGATTTTAGCATTTTCTTTAGTAAGAGACTTAAGTGTAACACGCAAATGATATAATTCTGTAGACATGTCATTTATGGCATCATTACACTCAGCTTTAGGTAAATATGCAAGGTTTGTAGTAATTACCTGATTGCTTGAGGAACTTGTCTCTGTCTCATCAGGCTTGGCCATTAGGGCTAGATTGACATAGCTGACATCTTCATCTTCATCCAAACCATCTGCTGCCCAGTTATTTTCTTGTGTAATAAAAGCCCTTTCCTTTTGTTTGAGTAGATCAAAGTATTTTTGCTTATAATCCACAGACTCAAACTTTTTCTTACTGGAATCTGACTTTCTACACTCATTGGCAAAATGCCCTGCCAAGCCACATTTGAAACATTTGAATTTTGACTTATCCACCATGTTTCTATTTGGCTTGGCTGCTCCAAAGTTCTTCTTGAACTTGAGCTTGGCAAATCTCCTGGAAAGAAATGCTAGGTGCTCATCAATGTCCTCCATGTCATCATGACTCAATGAATCTTCACTTTCTACTGCAAGCCCCTTGCCCTTGTTCTCACAGACCTTTGAAGTTGATTCAACAGCTTCCATCTTCACTTCCTTCTCCTTTTCCAACTCAGCAACTAGTGCAATGGATCCTCCTTTCTTCTTTCCTTTCTCCATCCTTTCATCCTGCTCTATTTCAAGCTCATAGGTTTTCAGGATGCCATACAGTATCTCCAAAGTAAACTCCTTATAATCTTATGAGTTTCTTAATGAGACTGTCATTGGTTTCCATTCCTTTGGAAGAGATCTAAGGAATTTCAGATTAGAGTTTTTAGTCTGATAGACTCTTCCATGCAACTTAAGAGCATTTAGTAGTTTTTGAAACCGACTAAAAATGTCAGTGAGAGAGACTCACTTTCCTCATTGTGAAAATGCTCATATTGTTGAATCAAAAGCTGCATCTTATTTTCTCTAACTTGCTCAGTGCCATCACAGATTATCTATATAGTATCCCAGACTTCCTTGGCAGTTTTGCAGTTGATAATGTTGTCAAACATGTCTGCATCAACTCCATTAAACAGAATATTCATGTCCTTTTTATCCTTCCTGACTTGTTCAATGTCAGGATCAGACCATTCATGCCTTGTCTTGGGGACTAATGGCTTGTTTCCTGTTGCAGCTCTCATTGGAACATGAGGGCCTCTTTCTATGTAGTCCACATAGGCCTCATCTTGAGAAAGCATATGAAAATGCATCTTTACCTTCTAATGATGGTAATTATCTTTATCCAGAAAAGGAATCTTGACTCCAACATCCTTCTTGTTCATCTTGCTGAATTGTTTTGATCTTTAAACTCTTTATAAGTTAAGAGCTTGCTCTGATACCAATTGTTAGTCCCTTAACAATATAGCAAGAATTACAGAAGGGGGGTTGAATGGAATTCTTGAACCTTTTTCTTAAAATAAAAATATTCAAACTCGAATACAAATATAAGTGTTTTGATTAGCACAATGCGGAATAAAAACTTAAGTGAATCAAAACATAAGTAATTAAAAACAAGAGTCTTTAAAAACTTTCTGGTGGATTTAAACAATTCCACCAGAGATATATATTATATCGAGAGAACTCTGTGTGCAAGAATGCTCACAGCTGCTTACAAATTTGAACTACTGAGAATATAGAGAAATGCTAATAATTCTGCTTACAAATGTTTCTCACTTTTTGTATCTCAGATCATAGTTTCTATTTGCTACTTCTTGGTTTATATATTACCAAGATTACAAAGTCAAAAGATAGAATCATTATAAAAACTATCAGTTTTTATGCTTTGCTACTTTGTTCTCTATTACCCAGTTAATAGGCTTCCTCATTCCGTTTGCATACGTCTCGACGCATGTGACCAGTTGTCACTGTCAACTGATGTTTCAATTCTTTATCCATTATGTTCATGATCATCCGTCGGGTGCTTTGTAGATTATCCATCGGGTAGCAATCAGGCACTTGACTTCATTTCACTTATGCAGAATTACAAGACATCATTTATGTACAATTAATCAACCTATTCTGCATATCTAATTAAAGTCAACATGACTTATATGCTACTACAGAATCTATACTAAGGTGTATGCAGAAATGTGCTACAGACTCATTATTACATAAGCTACTCACTCGATGGATAATAAATCATTATCCGTCAGGACTATAAAGATTTATCCGTCGGGACTAAAATTCTTATCCGTCGAGTGCTACATTATTTCACTAAGTAAAATCTACTTAGGTGTTTTGTTTGTGAAATCATCAAGTACACAACATATGGACAACAAAGACATATAGATTGAAAATATCGACAAGTCATTTCTTCACTAGAGAACTCAGACTTATCGATAAGTCAACATTCATTAGAGAACTCTGAGTTATCGATAAGTCAAATTCCACTAGAGAACTCAGAGATATCGATAAGCCAAAATTCACTAGAGAATTCTGAGTTATTGACAAGTCAAATTTGACTAAAGAACTCTGAGTTATCGATAATTCAATAAGTCATTAGAAAACTCAGAGATATCAATAAGTCAAAGTGAAGATATGAAGACTAGAGATCTCGACAAGCCAAATTCTCTTATAGAGAACTCATAGACCTCTACAAGTCAAATTAACTATGGAGTATTAGAGATCTCAATAATCCAATATACTTATCGAGATGTCAAGTTCTCTATAGACCAAATGAAGATCTCGAGGTAAAATCTCAAAGTACAATTTGCAGACCAGTTCAATATCCAAGATTTATAATCAACAAACAATCCAAACAGCTGGATTGACAAGTCTACAAAAAGCAGCTTAAAGGATGTGCAAGATCAATGGTGAAGATTAACTTACAAAGGAAGATCAAAGTAAACGCAGGGTGCTAAGATATGCTAAGCCAGAAATAGAAGATACACTTTTCCTAAAATGGAAATGATAAGTGACAGTTTACTAAAGTTAATAGCATGTCTTATTGCACACTGTGTAAACCAGTTTGTTAACTAAATTATAAAGTTAACACTGGTCCTTTAGTCAGTTGTAACAATTTTAGATAGAAAATCTTGTAAATCTCTCAAGAAGAAGCTAAGCTCTTTATTAACAAAGAGCCTAGAAATTTTGTAGCAAAATATTCTTAATTTTAATATAAAATTAAGTAAGTTTTGAAAGATCTGTGTTCTTTATTATTGCATGTTTAATTTCTGCGGTAACACATTTCACTACAAGATTTAATCTACTTTATTCAACCAGAAAAAGCTCAATAAAAGCATAAAAATAGTAAAACGCATTCACACCCTGTGTGTTATTCATTTCCTAACAGATTTAATTATGGAAGATGGTAGTGGCTGGGTTATTATAATAGACCAATAATATTTCCAATCCTGAATTTTTTACATCTCCTTACTTAAAATGTTATAACATTTTCTACGAAATGTATTTTTACGAGTCGAAGATATTGCTAGAAACTAGACTCCAATATCTTTTTGATGATATATCACCTTACATTTATAACTTTCTTGATTAAAGTAGTTAATTGTTTTAAGTTGCTACATTTATAGCTAACTTTCTATGTCAACATCTAATATACAATTTAAAAAAATTACTTGATAATAGAGACTCTTGGTTATTGTTTCTGATATATTAAAAAATGTTGAACATAGGTGTTGTGTAAGACACCTTTATGCAAATTTCAAGAAAAGAATGACAAGAGTGAGTTGTTACCCAGACAATAGGGGTTTATGCAAAATCTATAAACATGTTTGATTTTGAGTCTACCGTGATATAGCTTAAGAAATTATCACTCAAAAGATTTAAAAATATCTTGCGTACTCATCTTAAGCATTGATACAAGGCATATTTCATAACTGAGGTAAAATGCAATATTGTTGATAATAATCTGATTGAGACGTTTAACGGAAAGATTATTGAGTCTTGGACAAAAAATATGATATTTATTTTTAAAAATATATTATAAAATTAGTGATGATAAGGTACCAAACTATTAGGGAGTTGGCAAATACATGAATAAAAAATATTATCAATAGAATTCTAAAACGAGGTGAATGAGAGCTATTTAGAGAATGCAAATTTTCAGGTTATTTTTAATGTAGATGTTGGTTTTGCTGATTTGAACATGAGAACTTGTCCGTGGAGAAAATGGGAGTTAATCGGATTCTCTTATTGTCTCGCAATTTCATAAATTTTAGAAGTTAATATGTTGTTCAAACTCAAAACATAAATAAATATTTTACTGTTAATTTTTTGTTAAATGAAAATAATTGTCAAGTGTATACACCAAATTATTAGTACATGATAAATTTGTAAACCAGTTGAATTAATTTGACATGTCACTTCATGTATGCATGTTTGTTCATATCAGATATCATATTGATGTGCTACCCGTTAAAAAAATTGGAATTCCAACTCTTTTGAAAAGATTTATCGGTTTCAGATACCGAATTGATAATTATATAACTACATACCCTATATTGTCAAATTTTGACGAGTTTAGACACCAAATATTTCTTTTTACCGTTGCATAACAGTGTGACATTTAGTGAAATATTACTCTTATCAGCTACATAATTAGAATACATAAAAATGAATCTAAGTAGAGTTAAATATCTATAAAAAAATGTCCAAGTATGCTATAACTTTCTTAATAAAGCTGATATAATATCACCACCACGTATTTGTATTATCCTAAATAAAATAAAAATATATAAAAAAGCAAATTAAAGAGTTGAGCAGTGCTAAAACCTCGCATGTCAACTCGGAACTTGACGAGACGAATCTGGTTGGTATGGTCAAGTACTTCGTTAGTTTTTACATCAAACAATACATAAGATCCCATCAAAGTATTTACTTAGATCTTATTGTCGTACTGGTAAGTGATATATATTATTTAACCGAGACTCTTCTCCATGTAGAAATGTAGGAAGACAACTCTTCAAGTTTATGATCTTAATTCGGTTAAAAAAAACTATCTTTTTCCATCACCTTCATCAAATTAGTCGCACCATCAACAAGAACTAGTTGGAGAACCGGATCGTCGTAGCTCAGTATTCAACAATGTTGATGGAACCTCTAAATTTGGACCATTTGATCTCTTCACGCACCCACAAGCCACCATCTTTATTCTTGTTGTTAGTGCCCTTCCAAAAACATTCAATGTCTTTTTCAATTTACCGGCAAGTTAATCGGCCTTTGCATTAACACCAAAAATAACAAATAATTAGGCCATACTATTATTTTATCTGAACATCATGAATCGAAATTCATAATTAAAAGAAAATAAAAAGATTCACCTTCTTAACTTCTTCAAGCTCTTTATCGATCAAACCATTTTTTCTTATATTACCGATGTCTAAGTGTTCGTTTTTTAATCTTTGATCGACTGACGAGTTGCAATTGTAATGGAGTTTGAAACATGAAACTTCAGGGGAGGGACGTAAATGCAAAATTATCTTATGCCCCCTATCTTCAAAATATTTACTAAACAAGTTGTATTAATGAAATATATGAACAACTGGAATATAACAATTTTAATAGTAGAAAAATAAAAATGTTACCTGTAAGCCACACGAGGTTGGGGCTTAATCAACCATGACTTGTGTGTTATCATTATGACTATATCATTGGATTATTTTTTGAAAAGTGGGTGGTGTGTATAATTAATTAGTGTAGTTGAATATGCAAGATAATAGATGTTGTGCTTCTATATAGAGGTTGCATGAAAGCCAGTTGTGTGTATATATTTTATTTATTTATTTCTAGGAATGTAGAGCACAGTTAATCAATTTTGAATTGATTTTCAATTATAGTAAAGTGGGAGACAAGGAAAGTTAATTCCATCCTTGATTTTTCTTTTATGAATTTGAAGTCTTAAAATGTATATTACAATTTATGTGGGTGAAAAAAGAAAATATGTACATTTTAGTAAACTCAAAAAATTCTAAATATTAATTTTAAATATTCAAAAACACCATTGATTTAAGCCAAGTTCAAGAAACTCAAAATATTTTACATATAATATTCATCAAATTGTAAGTAATAATTTCGAATCAAAATCACAATAAAAATATCTTTTAATTATTTCATTATTAATGAAAACAAAAGCAATAAATTATTTTTGTAAGTCTTGGAGATATATTGAAGGATAAGTTAATGTATCCTCTAAGAGAATATGGGTAAAATCCTAGAAAAGAAGAAATTCTACATATTTATACATGATTAATTTAAACATTCTGAATAAAAGAAAGCACCAACTATCAAGGTGACAAAAATGAATTAGTAAAGCAAGAAAGAAAATAAAAGGATGCCAAAATTTATGACCATTAACTTTTTCTATATATTGAATATAATCTTCCTCCGTCATAACACAGGTAATGCAATAGTTATTTACATTATTTATTATCAAGTAATTATTTACACATTCAATTACATTATATTTGTCGATTCATGCATCTATTACGACTTGCAACCAGTTTCGATATAATATATCATGTGTTGTGTGTATCGGTATATTTTTAAGTATATAAAAGATATACTCTTCATCATCCAAGTCAAAGTATGTCCACGTTAATGTTTGTGCATTTGACGTGAAATTTTATATTATTTCGACTATGTAGCTTCAAATTTTAGCACTTAAATATTTACCAACTATCAGAATTTACACTTATAACTAAGAAGTGTGTGCTTTTGAATTGAGGAAATTTTCATCTGAAAAACGTTCCATGTTAAATAAAATTCGAAATCGCCAATGATTATTATCTAAAAAGATCAAATTTCATTTATGTGTGTCATATATTGCAATAAAAGATGTAAATTTTATATTAAATGTAGATGAGAGTTTCAAAAAAATTAACCTTACTTCACTCGAAATTCTATGTATGAACCCGTCACACTTCAACCCTTAATGAACATGAAAAACAAAAGATTAAGGCCGCTTGATCCATATATATATATGACTAAACCAGTCTTTAATTTTTTTGATCAATCATCCCAAATGAATTAATGAATTTTGATGTTTGATTTATGATTTTAAATAGAAAGGGTTAAGATAACAATGAATACTCAATATATATGTATATAATTTGTTTTGACTTTTAATAAGTCGAGTTTAACCTAATAATTTTGAATAGATTTCAAGTAGATGAGAGTTTCAAATAAATTAACCTTACTTGCAGCTTCATGACAAATACTATGAAGCCGAGGAGGTTAACTTAAAGTTTTTGCACACCCTTCCAGACCATCTTGAACAAAATATTTCATCTATAAAAGAAGGGAGAGACTTGATCGGAATGACACTTGAGGTTTTGTATGGCATTCTAAAAACCTACGAACTGGAAATGATCCAAAGAAAATATTTAAGAGCTTGTCAAGGGCACATTATTGGTGGATCAAGTGCATTAGTTGTTAATGACAGCCAATCATCTGATATGAACTAGAAGTCCAGACTCCAGTTGTTTCAAGTAATGAGCAAAAGAACAAGAAACCACGGAAGCAAGTTATTCTTGAACTTGAAGAGGATGAATTATATACTTTGGATGAACTGGATGAGTTAGATCAGTCCATGGCTTACTTAGCAAGGAAATTCTCTAAAATTAGAGTAAAGAAGCCAAAGTTCTTTAAAAATAAGGGACAAACATCCAACAAGGACAAATCTGGAAAGCAAAAGCACAGTACAATTCTGGCAACAAAATTGGCTACAAAACAGGATTTGTTGACATGTCCAAGATCAGGTGCTTCAGTTGTGAGGAATTGGGCCATTTTGCTACAAATTGCAGGAAGCCTAAGAAGGTGAAAAAGTACAAGGCATATCTTGAATTGGAGGCAAATTATGAGGCTCTTCTAAGAGAGCAACAGGGTAAAGCTTATATTGCATAAGAAAAGAGTTGGGATGATTCAAATAATGATGATTATGAGAAAGTAGGAAACTATGCACTCATGGCCTTAGAGCAAGGAGACTCATCCTCATCAAAAATACAGGTACCAACTCTTACCACTATTGATTTAAATGAAAGTCAATATAAGGAGACTGTTGAAAAGATGAGCATAGAAATGTTTCATATCCATACTAGCATGGTAGCAGCTACTGAGAAGGTCAGTAGGTTATCAAACGCTAATGAGAAGCTTGAGAGTGAGAAACAAAAGTTTGAGCTACTGCTTGTGGAGCTTGAGACAGTCAATCAAGAGAATGAATATCTAAAGAACAAGTTCAAGTGTGCTAGTGAAATAGAAGTTATATTAATAGAAAAGATAGAGAATAATGAGATGAAACTAAAGTCATTTAGGAATGCATCTCATCTAGTTGGTCAGTGCCATGAGAAGAACAAGCCACGTGCAAACATATCTATTGTCTTGGATTATGATGCATTGAATGGCAACAAAAAGGTTTAAGGTGACAGAGGCAAAACAATTATAAATGAAGATGTTCCAGTTATGCTGAAGAAAGGAGATGCACCTCTGTCCAAGGCATGTGAAGCAAATTTTATTGAAGTTGAGTTGGTGATAAAGAAAGAACTTGCTGATGAGGATAATGAGAAGAAATACACAGAAACAACTCCAACTCCTAAAGCTGAGAAGAATCCCATGATGAATCAAACTCCCAAGAAACCAATCAAGGAAGTTAAGACTGAGAATATAGGAAAGAAGAAGAAAAAAAGAAATGGGAAGGATGGAATAAACAAAAGCAATAACTTTGCATTTGTTGCAGATGCTCCAAGGAAATAATGTCAAAAGTGTGGCTCTGTTAATCATCTAACTCACCTTTGCAAAAAGGTTGTTAGCAATCTAGGAGTGGGAGCATGCAAGTATAATGAAGCAAAGGCTGATGATCCCTACTCATTCAATGACAAGTTTGATTGCATGCCTTGTAACATGAAAGTAAAGACAAGTTGCCACAAGCTGAGAGTAGATCTTAAAGAAGTCAATATTGAGTCCTCGGCTAAAAAGGAAAATGCACATCAATCAATGAATTCTATTCTTTCTGAATCATCAAATTCTACTTCTACCAAATTTGTTAACAAGAAGAAAGTACCCAACACTGTTTGGATTGCTAAACACACTTAATCCTTATTGTGTGCAGGGCAAAGTGAAGAAGGTCATATGGATCATAGACAGTGGATGCTCAAGACATATGACAGGTGATATGACCCTGCCATCACAATTTGAGGAGATGGGTGACCCATTAGTGACTTTTGAAGACAACAGCAAAGATTTCATAAGGGGATATGGCAAGATAATTTCTGGAAATGTTGTCATTGAAGATGTAGAACTGGTAGCTGGTCTTGAGGTGAATCTCCCGAGTGTTAGCCAATTTACAGATAGAGGATTCAATGTTTTATTTGACAAATGAGAATGCCTCATTATCATCAAAAAGACTGGTGAAACTGCTTTGAAAGGAGCAAGGAAGGGAAGCTTATTTGTTGCAGAACTGGACTCAACAAGTGAGGATGAAATGTGTTGCTTCTACACCAAGGCATCTGAAGAACAAAGAAAGGTGTGGCATAAAAAGTTCTCTCAACTGAATTACAAGGAAATCAATACCATAGTTAAAAAGGAGTTAGTGAAAGACATGCCAAATCTGGAGTTTGCTTAAAATGAGGTCTGTGAGGCTTGTCAAAAAGGGAAAATGAAGAAATCAAGTCACAAGAGTAAAACTGTGAATTTCATAAGTGCACCTTTGCAACTTATTCACATGGACTTATTTGGACCAGTAATTGTCTTAACAATTTGAAGAAGAAATATGCACTTGTAATGGTAAATGACTACTCAGGGTACACATGGGTAGAATTTAGGAACTCTAAGGATGAGACTCCAGACATCATAATTGACACATCAAGAAGATTGAGAAGCAGGCTGAAGATCGGGAATGTGTGAAAATATTGAGGAGTTACAATGGCACAGAATTCAGAAATGCAACCTTAAATGATTTCTGTAAAGACAAAGACATTGTTCAAGAATTCTCAGCTGCTAGAATATCTCAAAAAAATGGGGTTGTTGAGAGAAAGAACAGAACACTAGTAGAGGCTGCTACAACAATATTGTAAGTTGCCAAATTGCCAACAAGTTTTTAGGAAGAAGTTGTCAACACTGCATGATACACTCAAAACAGATATCACATTAACAAGAATCTTGGCAAATCACCCTACTCAATCTTATCTAAAAGCAAGCCTACTGTGAAGCATCTTCATGTGTTTGGAAGCAAGTGTTATGTTTTGAAAGACAACTCTGAATATGTGGGAAAATTTGAATCTAAGTTTTTTGAAGCAATTTTTCTGGGATATTCATTGGAGAGAACTATCTACAAAGTCTATGTGCTTTAACAAAAGAAAATTATGGAAAGCACAGATGTAAATTTTGATGATGACAAGTGTCCCAGCTTGGAATGCCTTGATGACAATGAAGCTAAAACCCTGAAATTTGAAAATCTCAACATTTATAGTGATTCTGAGGATGAAGCTAAAGTCAACGTAAATCATAGAATGTATGAAGAGTCAACTGAGCAAGTGAATCATGAAATAGAAGCCCATCTCAATTACCTGATTTGATAGCACAAACTCAGGGGGAGAAAGAGGAGAAAGTTCTACAAGTCATGCCAATGGTGAAGAAAATACAGAAAACTCAAGTCAACAAACTCACACCAGGAAATTGGATAGGACTCACACGAGAAGAAATTATTGGTGATCAAACTTATGGAGTGAGGACTAGAAGTGCAACTGCAAATGAATGTCTTCATGCATGTTTTCTTTCACAAATTGAGCCTAAGAAAACTGAAGAAGCTCTACTTGATCCAGATTGGATATCTGTTATACAAGAGGAGCTAAATCAATTTGAAAGAAACAAAGTTTGGGATTGGTTCCTGCACCAAAGAACAGAAGTGTAATTGGAACAAAGTGGGTGTTCAGGAACAAAATGGATGAAAATGAAATTGTCACTAGAAACAAAGCAAGGTTGGTTGCAAAAGGCTACTCACAAGAGGAAGGAATTGACTATGATGAAACTTTTTCTCCAGTTACAAGACTTGAAGCAATAAGGATCTTTCTTGTATTTGCTGCACAATCAAATTTTAAGGTCAATGAAATGGATGTGAAGAGTACATTCCTTAATGGTGAGTTGGAAGAAGAAGTTTATCTGTAACAGCCACCTGGCTTTGAAGATCCATAATTTCCAAACTTTATGTACAAACTACTCAAGGCTCTATATTGATTAAAGCAAGTATCTGGAGCATGGTATGACACACTGTCAGAATTTTTGCTTAAACAAAGTTCACTAGAGGAAGAATAGACAAGACTCTCTTCTACAAGAAGCATGGTGGTGATATGATTCTAGTTCAGATCTATATGGATGATATCATTTTTGGTTCTACTAATGAAAAGTTATGTCAAAGATTCTCAAAGCTTATGCAGGGTGAATATGAAATGAGTATGATGGGAGAGTTGAGTTACTTTCTTGGACTTCAATTCAGTCAAAGAAGTGATGGAATCTTCATCATCCAAACTAAGTATGTCAAAGATTTATTGAAAAAGTTTGGTATGCTTGATTGTTCACCTGCATCAACACCTATGTCTACAGCTACAAAGTTGGATGAAGATAAAAAGGGCAAAAGCGTAGGCATTTCAGGTTATAGAGGAATGATTGGATCTTTGTTGTATTTAACTGCTAGTAGACCAGACATTATGTTTGCAACATGTCTGTGTGCAAGATTTAAATCCAATCCAAATGAATCACATTTGATGGTTGTGAAGAGAATTTTCAGATACTTGAAGGGGACTCCAAACTTGGGATTATGGTATCCATAGGGAACTGGTTTTGAAGCTGTTGGATACACAGATGCAGATTTTGCTGGATGCAGGGTTGAACAAAAGACTTGTATCCTGGTATAGCAAGAAATAACAATCTGTGTCAACTTCCACAGCGGAGGCTGAATACATAGCTACTGGAAGTTGTTGTGCTCAAGTGCTTTGGATTAGAAATCAGCTAATGGATTATGGCATAGTGTTATAAAAAATTCCAGTTATGTGTGATAATACTAGTGTTATATCTATTGTGGCTAATCTAGGTAATCATTCTATAACAAAGCACATTGATGTAAGGTACCATTTCATTAGAGAATATGCTTCAAATGGTACCATTGAGCTCATTTTTATTCCAACAGAAAATTAGTTAGCTGACATTTTTATTAAACCTTTGGATGAAGCAACTTTCACTAGACTTGTAGGTGAAATTGGAATGCTAAATTCTTCATCCTAAAGGCAAGAAATCAGCTAATGTTTTGCAGCAGATTGATTTCTAATAAATCAAAATTCATTTGATTTAATTGGAAATTAACTGAAATATAAGTTATAAATATTTCAGAAATCTCTAGAACACAGTTGTGATAAGTACAGTGGTGCATGAGAACCAAGCTATGTCCATGGTGGTTAATTGCTCCATTCAATGCCAACGGGTGAAATTTTCTGAAGATGATGTCAATATGTCTTAGGGTATCCCTACTGACAATTTTTTGGAAGTTCCAACACAAGATGAGCTAGCTGAGTTCATGGACTTCATCAACTACAGTGAAAGAATCAACTTGGCTAGCCTGAACAAGAAGTACCTCAGGAGGGAATGGTCTTTCTTGTTTGATTCAATTGTGAGGGCATTCACTTGTAGGAAGACATGATATGACAATATTTCAAGTGTTGTTCAGAAGCTGGTGTTCTCTATGGCTCACAACATAAACATCAATATAAGACACCTGATAATGGAAGAGTTGAGCACCAGGCTAACAATGCCTTTGACTTCAAGAGGTAATGAATTTTTTCTTCCTCGATTAATAATGTCTACTTTAAATCATAAGTGCATGACATTCATATGCTTAATGGTATAGATAGAACTAATATAGACAATTGTAAACAAGTGTTCAAAGTTCTATTTGGTTCACTCATTACAAAGAATAAGGTACCTGTAAGCCTTAGAATCACTCCATTTATGTTGCAGAGATTCATGACTTACCCTTACCCAATGTCTGACATGACGTCTACAGTCACAACTAGTTCAGTAATGGCTCATGTACCTGTGGAAGAACAAAAATAGGAACACCAACAGGGGCCTTCCTAAGCTGAGACCCTTTCTTCTCTACCATTGGAAGCTAGGAAACCAACCACTTCATCCTATCAAAAGGGTGAAGTGGGTAAAAAGAAGAGAAAGCAGGCACCTATCACTGTGATAAATGAAAGTGGTAAGGATCAAACAGAACCAGAGTTGTTAGGTAATAAATACAACACATGGGGTGAATCTGTTTTGGATTATTTTTAAACTTTTTGAACAATTATGGAAAAGGTGAACAAAGTAGTTGTTAGGTCCCAATATGTTTGTAGAAGGGGGGGTTGAATACAAACTATACCGTTTAGTCGAATTAAATGCGGAATAAAAAATGAAACAAAATTCAAGTTAAATAAAACAATTATTAAACTTGAAAGGTGTTACAATAACGGTTCGTTTACAAGGAATTAATCACAAATAAATTATTACAAATCTAGAATAAATTTGACATGACTTTATTTCTATTTTTGTAATAAAAGGATCAAATGCTAAAAACAATTTGAGATGAAGTTCTAGGGATTTTGATCCGCAAGATAGTTATACAAGAACAAGATAATGATTTCTAGTGGTTTGAATTTAACATTATTGTCTAGAAATTAATGAGCTGAAAATGCAGTTGAGTTTTAACTTTGGCGGCTGCTTCTTTTTCTGTCTGTGTTCTTGAGTTTGATGGTCTCTGTATTGAATGTTGTAGTCTGTTGTAATTGTCTGAATTGGTTGTCGTTATATTCAATCACCATAAATCAACTGAACTGGCGAGATAATCGGTGAGACAATCCGTTGAGCTAGCAAGACAATCTATTGAACCACCATGACTTTCGGTGAGACAATTGAATGAACTAGCAAGACTATCAAAATGAACTGGAAAGACAATTCTCCTTCCAGTAGAACTTTCGGTGAGACAATCAGGAATGGCCTGGCATGACAATCGGTATGACAATCCAGATTATCATGCCAGTTCAATTTCAATTGTCTTACTGAATTAAAACTGATTTTAATTCAATTATAATTCAGAAAATTCTTAATATTAATTCAGAATTAATTAATCAATTAATTCAATTAATCAATAAATTAATCTTTGTAGATTTAATTTATTTTTTTAATTAAATTATATGACTTAATAAATTAATATAGAATTAATACTACTCTTGAACATCAACCATTTTTCTGAAAATCTTTTGAAAATTATGAATCAATTCCACCACTTCAATGTTGACACTCGATGTACTGTCTGGTTCATGAGTGACTAACTTCTGTGACGTTTCTTCATGTCTTGACTTTAATAACTTGATTTTCTTCAGATTAAATCCTTTTAATTAATTGATACCCTGACAAGATCTCTGTCACTTGATTAAATCCACAATCTTGATTTATATCACTGAGGCTTGATCAATTTCTTGAACTTCTTCCAGTGAAGTAATTCCTCAAGTCTGTAGATGAACATTGTTTCTGAATCCTTTGACAGTTGTTACTTTGAGAGATCTCTTTGACGGTGGATCTACTATTTACTTATTACATTCTTATTTGAGTTGAGTTAAATCCTCTAATACACAAATAGGCTATGACATATGCCTTTCAATCTCCCCCTATTTGTTTGTTAGACAATAACAACAAATACCTAGAGGATAACTCAACTAACAAATAAGAAAAAGATATAAACAGAAATGCAAAGTAAATAGCAGAAAAGTTCTGGATTATATTTAACATTTTCCAGATTCCAAAAGAAATTTATAAGTGAATACAAGATAGGTGTTCCTCTAGTCTGAACATATGAATACATTTGTCTATCTTGATTCATAAAGCTTTAAGCATATTATATTAAGTTTTAAGCTATTCGAATTCAGTTGTCTTCCCTTCCGAATTCACCATCTTCCAATTCTTGCAACAACTCCTTGTCAAAGACACGATCCTTTTCTGTAGAGAGACTTCCTGGTTTGACTGGTTGAACCCTGACTGAACTTAGCGTGTTCTTAAACTGATTGTACCTTTTGATGTTCTTTTCACAGTAAGCTTGAATCAGATCAGCAGCTTTAGATTTCAACTCAGATGAGTATCCAGCAGTTTTTAAGTGATGTTTCATCCAGACAAGATGCTTAGCAGAGTAGTCTTTAAGAGATTGTGAATCGAGATGGCAGATTTGAAGACAGTCAGACTTAAAGAATCTTACTTGAAAGGGTAAGTTGACCACTTGAGGACTAGCCCTATTAGCAAACTCTTTTAGCCTTTCACGAAGGACTTCATTCAATTCTGAGCTTCTTTTGACTTTGTTGAGAAGAACCCAAATCTCTGATAAAGAACGATTCTCAAACAGATGAAGTGATACCTTGAAAGATCCTTCACTCTGAAAATATATAAATATGCTCATTTCATTTAATGATCTGTCAAAAGCAGCTGAGATCCTTGAGATTTCAGTCTTGATAGCATTCATGTACACGTCATTATTTGGATTAGAAATTTCCAGTCTGTCGAGAAGATGAAGAAACTCCCTATCATTGTTTGTACTCATTTGAGGTATATCAATAACTCTTCTTTCTTCATCCCATTTTACACCATTCTTCAGAGTGACATCTCTTCTTCTTGCTTCAGCTTTAATGTCATGAAGACGTTGCTTTTCAAGATATTCTGTTCTTTGGATTTCTTTCCTCATATCAATGATCTGAGATATCTTTTTAAGTTCAGCTTCTTGTCTCTTCAACTCTGACTGCTGCTGCTGGAACTCTTTCTCAAAAACAGGATCCACTTGAGCTTCCTCTTCCCATTCTCCAAAAATACTTTCCTCCTCAGCTTCAAAGAAACCAGCTTTATCTTCCAAGACTGGTTCAGTGGGAATATGAAGAATATCGAAGTCATCTTGTTCTCCACTATAGTAGACATCATCAGCCTTCCTTGTCTCTCCAGCAGAAGAATCTTTTTCTTTTCCTTTTGCACTTCTCCCCTGCTTCTCCCCCTTAGTTGAGGAATCCTCTACAGATTTTCCTTTAGACCCTTCATGACCTCCATTACCTCCAGAGCCCGAGCCTCCACCAGACGGCCCTTCAAAGAAAGTCCTTTGCTCTTTATTAGGGCAGTGAGAATTTTTAATCATAAAATACAAATGCTTCATCCCTTCATTGAGATGTTCCATGCCCTTTTCTATCTTTAGGAATCTGGAGGAGTCCAGTGAATTGTTCATTTCAATTAGATCTTCAAGAGAGTTCATTCTTGTGTGGATAGAGTAAAGGTTTGAAATGTCTTCGGCTGATAAAGTTGGAGATTCTTGAATGGAGTTAAGCTTTCGTATCACAGTGGTCTTTAAATCTGAGATATCATTCCTGATGAATGCCAGCTGATTGTTGACAGAGGTAGAAGAAGAAGACCGTTCAACCACTTGTGCTTTGAATGTTTGAGCCTCAGCTTGACTTTTAGCAAGTTGTTCTTTCAGAGTAGCAATTTGATCTAATAGGTTTTCAGTGTTTGTGTATGTGTGTGCGCTCACCTGAATAACTCTCGTTCCTGATTCACTCATCTCACGTGCTTGTGTTTCTCTCAATATAATTGCTCGTGAGGAGCCATCCTGTTGCTGGTCTTCTGTACCTGCAATTGAAATCACCCTAGCCTCTTCAAGAGAGGTCAGTGGTAGTGCAATGGGAATTCACGATTCCCGATCCTCAGTCAAATCTATCTTTTCATGTGAAATAGATGTCTGAATTGCTTCAGGGATAGATTGACCGAGTTGCCCTCCACTTTCTCCAGATAAATCTGCGAGTGGCGAATCCCGTGAGGGAGTCAGAGGTGTTGGATCTGGGAGGGGAGAAAATGACTCTATTAGAGGTGGCTGAAAGTCAGATTTTCCCTCTGAAGCATGTGACTGCTCTTCTGTCGTAACTATGGCAGGCACTATAACCAACTCAATGTGCACTTCTCTCTCTGTGTCCTGAGTGTCATCTATTGGTATGTATGCTTCCATTGTGAGTAATGGAAGTGTGCTTGACTCAGTACAAGATGCCATGGCCCTATGGCGAATTTCAATAGATTCATCCTGTTGAGAGGATGTCTCTAGTAACTTTTCATTGGCCATTTCAAAGTTCATGTCATGTTGAGAGGACAAGGATGGGCTTTCAGATGTCTTAGTAAATGTTCTTCTTTTCTTGGGAGGAGGCGGAACTGAGGGTTCATTCACATCCAAAAACACACTACTTCCTACTAACCTTCTCGGTAACATTTTTGACAGTGGGCGAGAGTTTGAGACAGGTTGTGACTTTGTGTTTGGCTCTATGACCTGGGATTGAAGCTGTGGTTCGACAACTTTATGGTCAGCCCTATCAACCACTGGGGGTCTTTCAACAGAAGTAGGAATAGTTTGAGAGTGAGGAATTATTACCTGCAGTAGAAGAGCATCAGATGTTTGTGCCTGGGTGGCTTGAACCACTGGAGGTTGAGCTTGCTGTTCATGACCGGGAAGATTGAAAATTGGTAAAGGAATGAAAGTGGCCATAAAAGCAGATACAAGTACTGGAACTTGCATGAATTTGAAGGTAGTGTCTTGGCGTGTGTAGATCTTTTTGCTTACTGGAGGGGGTTCAGCTACAGATGAGTTAGCAAAAAGAGTCTTATGCTCAGGTGTGAGAAGATGTTCTGCTATAAGCATAAGAAAACGAGCATAGTAGCATGAAACCCTACGATTCGTAGAATGATCACGCAAAGCTGCAGTGAGACGTCTCAGAAGAATGGGTAAAAGTAATTTACCAAAATTGATCCTTTGATTGAAAACAACCGCAAGACCAATATACTGCAGAGTGGAAGTGATGTTGTGAAAATTGGATTTAGTGCAGTTGGCAAACACTTTGGAAAGTGTATCGAAAAAAATATCCCATTCAGAAACCAAATTGGATTTAGACAGCTTGGTTTAATTAATCACCCCCTGATAGTGAATGGCATGGAAAAAGTTTGAAATCTCATTGTCAGAGGGTAAATTACAAAAATTGTCCATTGGAAAATTTAAAGCTCTATTGATGACTGTTTCACCAACTACATACTGTGTGTTTGCCACGGTGAATGAAAAAGATTTAGAATCAGCGGCCATAGTAGAAATTGTGCAAATCAGTCTAAGCAAGTCAACATTTAATAGAACATTTGATTTAATAGCAGAGCTAACAGTCGAATGATCATTTAAAAATCTAATCCACGGCTTAAATTTTTCAACATTACAATTTTTCGGATTAAAATAACCAACATGATTATGCGAGACAATCTGGAAATTGAGAGCCATTAAAAGATTCAATAAACACACACTTTCAGAATTTTAAGAATTAAATTAAGAAAATTTGAATTAAAAAAAAATTAATAATTTAAATTAATTCAATTATATCCAAAAAAATTCGAAAGAAATGTATCTTGTTATTTTTTAACCCACAAAATCAGATAAGCAAACAGATTTATGCAAGCCCACTACACAAAACCAGATTAAAGTTCAAAAACAAAAGACACAAAAACAAACAGATTCGTTTTTGAAGAGAAAAAAAATTGGGCAGTACTTCTTCCTGTATGTATACAAATATATGTATATCACAGTTAAGTGTGCTGAGTAAAAACTCGAGCAAGAGGATCAATGGCGATCGATTTGTTTTGTTAAAGCAGAAGAGAGAGAGAGAGAGAGACAGTTGAAGACAGATAGTCGGATGTTTTAAAATAAAAGAGAGAGAGAGATGTAAACTAACAAGACAAAACAAAAACAATTGACTAAGTAGTATAACTGGTATGACAATTCGAGATTGTCTTACCGATTGTCATACCGATAGTTATACTTGGCAAAACTAGGAATATAAAACGAATAGACCAGAAAGACAATCGGATTGTCATACCGATTATCATTCTATTACAAAAATAAATATAGAAATATATAATATAAGTTTTATAACTGGCATGACAATTGATTGTCATACTGATTGTCATGCTAGTATAAAACTATACTGAATAATTAAAATAAATACAGTTAAACTGGAATGACTTTCAGCAAGACAATTGTAATAGTCTTGTCGATTGTCATTGAAGTTACAAAATAAAAAAAACAAAAACATAATAACACAGAATACAGAAAATATTAACAATTACAGAAAACTAAAATAAAGACTAATATAAATATGGCAGAAAATATTTATAAAATTAAAATATTTCAGAGATAATTATATTTTCAGTCCAACAATAGATTTCTTTTGAATTTTAGCAAATAAAATTCATAGAAAAATATTTTTAGAGAAAATAAAATATTCTGAGATATTAAAATTAACAAGTTGAATAAATAAAGAAGATAAGATAATAAAAATTACATAAAAATAAGCAAGAAATATGGTAAACATGATAAAATAAATTTGCAGATGAATTTTTCATTCATGAAAAATTCATTTGTAAATTCATTTAAGAACAGATCTTAGATATTAACTAGTTTAATCACTAAAACTATTCAACATACCCAATTTACCAACTAATCTGGTAAATGTGGATTCATCAAGAGATTTAGTGAAAATATCTGCTATTTGTTCTTCTGTTGGAACAAAAAATAGTTCAACAATACCATTCATGACATGCTCTCTTATGAAATGATACCTGATGTCGATGTGCTTGGTCCTCGTGTGCTGTACAGGGTTGTTAGTGATGGTTATTGCACTTGTATTGTCACATAGAATAGGAATTTTGTTCAATAAAGA
This sequence comes from Apium graveolens, assembly GCF_009905375.1. Lineage (NCBI taxonomy): Eukaryota > Viridiplantae > Streptophyta > Magnoliopsida > Apiales > Apiaceae > Apium > Apium graveolens. The sequence goes on along the minus strand of NC_133651.1, from coordinate 236,698,077 downwards.
GCCATAGTCCCGTAGTTGGTTCCTAATCCATAAGATTTGAGCACAGCAGCAATATATTCAGCCTCGGCCGTTGAGTTGGAAATTGTTTGTTGTTTCTTGCTGTACCATGAGACTAGCCTGCTACCAAGGAATTGACAACTCCCTGAGGTGCTTTTCCTATCAACAACACTTCCTGCATAATCTGAATATGTATATCCAACAAGGTTAAAACTAGATTCTTTAGGATTCCAAATACCTAGATTTGGTGTTCCCTTAAGATATCTCAAGATTCGTTTAACAGCAACGAGATGAATATCTCTAGGATCCGCTTGGAACCTTGCACATAAGCATGTAGCATACATAATATCTGGTCTACTTGCAATAAGATAGAGTAACGAGCCAATCATACCTCTGTAGCTTGTGACATCTACCTTAATGGAGTTTTCACATGGTCCAAGCTTGACAGCTGTAGATGACGGAGTCCTTGCTGATGCAGAATCCTCTAGATTGTACTTTTTGAGGAGTTCCTTGAGATACTTAGATTGAAAAATAAATATTCCATCTAACCTTTGATTTACTTGTAATCCAAGAAAGAACTTCAGCTCTCCCATCATGCTCATTTCAAATTTGTTGTGCATTAACTTAGCAAATCTCTTACAGAGACTATCATTAGTAGACCCAAATATTATATCATCCACATAGACTTGGACTAATATAGTATCTTTTTTTATGATTTTTGGAAAAGAGAGTTTTGTCTATGACACCCCTAATAAAGCCATTTTCAATAAGAAATTCAGAAAGAGTGTCATACCATTTTCTCGGGGACTGTTTGAGACCATAAATAGCTTTGAAAAGAAAGTAGACATAGTCTAAATGATTTGGATCTTCAAAACCAAGAGGTTGCTCTACATACACTTCTTCATCCAGCTTTTCATTCAGAAATGCACTCTTGACATCCATTTGATAAACTTTAAAGTTCGAGAATGCTGCGAATGCCAGAAATATCCTGATGGCCTCTAGTCTAGCCACTGGAGCATAGGTTTCATCATAATCAATGCCTTAAACTTGAGAATACCCTTTAGCTACAAGTCTTGCTTTATTCCTTGTAACCACACCATCTTCATCTAGTTTATTCCTGAATACCCACCGAGTACCAACATATTTCTTGTGTGTAGGTCTATGTACCAGTTTCCAGACTTGTTGATGTTCAAACTGATTGAGTTCATCTTGCATAGCAATCACCCAATCTGGATCAGTCAGTGCTTCTTCAATCTTCTTAGGTTCCATCTCAGAAAGAAATCCTGAGAACAAACATTCATTTTGAGTAGCACGTCTAGTTCTGACTCCAACATCTGGATCACCAATAATCAACTCAAAAGGATGAGCTTTATTCCAGACAGTCTATCTTTGAAGATTTGATCTTGATGATTCACCTTGAAATACATTGGGATGTTGTGTCCTACTAGTTGATCCTTCAACATCTGTAACACCCCCAAATCCGGGGTCGGGGATCCGGGTTGTCACGAGTTCCATTTCCCTTAATAACACCCAATCTTAATAATTACTTAACTACTCTGTACTGTGACCCCACAATAAACACACACACCACACGTTATAGTCTCAGAGATGAACATCCAAAAATAACCACAAGTCATTTTATTCCACAATTATCTGCCCATACACCTTAAAAGGTTTTCTGAATAAATTTACATTTCTTTGCCATTATTACAATTCATAAATATACATAAATCTGGTACATCAAAAGTTGAAAGCCTAGCCTATTGGTAGTTCCTACCTCAGCTACGGCGGCATCAATGCTTCTAGAAAACTACGGAACGTCTCCTAATCGCTTGCGAATCGGGAGCTTGGTCCTGTTCATCTTTTCTATCTATTGTTGTGTGATGAAAGAAGAAAGCAAGGGTGAGCAGCAAGCCCACCAAAATAATATGTATAATGATTAACAATATGAGCCTTCTCATAGTACTCATGAAAGTCTTGGTCAAAAGAAATGAACCAAGTTTGATATCTTAATGCGATGAAGTCGCAAAATATTCAGTATATATACATATATACTTTTTAAAATATTGGAAGTCCTCTTCCATGCATAATACACACAGAGTTCCAGTGTATAACTTTATAAAAAATATCGTTGCAAGGTGATCTCATATATCTAACCTTGTCTCAACATTTTTCTGAAAATCTTTGTCTTTCATAAGATAATTATTAACTAGATATAAGTTTAAAAGATGAAGTTACCAAATACTTCACTACACTTATATCATTTATAAAGCTACTTGAACTACCATTGTTCAAAGTATAATGAGATTTCAACAGTTCATCACATAGATGAGACTACAAGACAAGATTTGAATAGATTAAATCTTTAAAATATTATTAAAGGAAATGAAGTTATGACATACTTCATTAAGTTCTGATATATATATATATATATATATATATATCCACATATACATCTTCCTTTATATATTTCCTGAAAACCTCTGCCATGTAAAGTATGAACAGAATTGCAATATCCAATAAATTTGGAAAGGAAAAGAATTTTGGCATAAACCAGATATCTTGCTGATCAAGCAAAGATACCAATAAGTAACCTTTTCTACTAGTAGATGGACGAATTCCCCACTGGTCATCACCCTGGTCTCAATAGGACCTTATGCTGGACTGCCACTCAGCCACTTATGCATTTGATGGACTCCCACTGAGCCACTTACACTATCATGGACGCCCACTGAGCCCATGTTGCTTATGCCGACTCAATAGATGGACTTACTTCCCGAACGTTGGGTAAGTAATCAATTCATTTACCAAAACTGTAACCTTGTTGCGAATATAAAATACACTACAGAGCCGGATCCCTCAGGTTTTGAGCGAGTATTTAAATCCCCTTAAAAAGGAAGATCTTAAATATAAAAATGAGTTTTGGGATCCGCTCTAACTTTTAAAAATCATTTTGAAGACTCGAAAACACTTTAAAGAGTGTTTGGAGTAATACTGATTTATTAAAATAAATCAGTCCCGATATGAAAGGAATATCTGAATATTATTATTTAAATAATATTCCCATAAGAATAATTGAGGTAGAAGTTGGAAAACTTATACTTGAATGAATAGCAAATAACCAAAGATATACTTATACGAAAGTACTATCTTTATTTGAATAATCGAAAATAAGTTTGATTATCGAAAAATTATTCTTTAATAAAATAAAGAATATTATTTAGTAAATAATCGGAGTCATAAGTCCTCGAATGAATATTCAAAATAATATTCATTAAATAGAATAAACAGAGTCATAAGTCCTCGAATGAATATTCAAATAATATTCAATAATAAAATAAAGTTAAAGTTATCGAATAAACCTTATTCGATTAATATATAACCATATATATATAAAAATATATATATTATCCTCGGGAACATCGACTCCCGGTTTAGAAATATGTTTTCACCTTTGGGTCCCTATACTAGGGGTATATGCAAATTACCGCTATCCTCTAGCATAGGTATTGTCAACTGAATCAACAGATATATATGGAAAGAATACGAAACAGGCATGCATATATATATACCATAGCAGCATGCTTTAATATATTGCAACATTTGCTAATTAACCAACATGCATCTATCGCAAGATAATGCATATACATATATACATCACAACAACAGTTATAACGGGTAGAAAACTTGCCTGAGCGACTGGGGGTTACGAATGGCTCGGGACGAGTCTGGTAACCTATAAGCAACAAGTAAGTTGGAATTAAACCAAAGTCACTTGTAAATCTATACTCTAGTCAACTCAGACTCTAACGCTCGTTTTGCGCTTACTGATTCTCTTAAGTCACTCGAGTACCCTCGGCTCCACCATTTTTAATAATTTAACCTTTACGAGTTTTAAGGCGATTCCTTCGCGAGTGTCTTACCAACTGCCTAACACACTTACCATAAATGTTTCGTACATTAATTAACCCTTTTTGGTCTTTAACCTATGTTTCAAAGTAAGGCGAGGGGAAATGTTTCGTTCGCGAAACGCCGTTACTTAAAACGGTCATTTCTCCTAAACCGTGCATCGGAATCGAACGAACTACATATCAAAACGAAGCTCGTAACACGAGCTATCTAGACATGGCAATGGTCATAATCTAGCAGGGGGTTCTGGGGTCCTAATGTTATGCACAAAAGCAGTCCAAAGAAAATCGGACGTTACGACGGCTATGTTTACGCGATTTCCCAATTTAAAACCATTCAAAACCAACCCAATTCAACCTCAAATCCAACATACAACCAACATCCATCCTTATCACATCATAACAACCCCAACCAATTAAATTTTAACATTCATACTTATGCCTAAGCTTGAATTTAACTATACTACATTCTTTTAACCAAAACAACAAGATTTACCAATCCGATTCAATACCATTTCAATCCCAAACTCTAAATCACAAACATCAAGCTACAATATCACCCTACTAATCAAAATAATCTTATAATACATAGGAATCTAGGGTTTGGAGATGATATACCTTCCTTGAAGTGGTGGGAGGAGCTAGGAAGCCTTAAGAAGCTTTGAGAAGTCTTAGGAATGCTTGGATCTTCAAGGAAATCAAGAAAAATTTCAAGTTAAAAACTTGAAAACACTATTCATTGTCTTCTTCTTTGATTAAATGAAGAAGATTGAGAAGGAATTGATGGCTTAAACTCATGATATAGCCCTAACTAAGCATAAGTGTAATAACCCCAATTTTTGGAAATTTTTGAAACCCTTATGAATAGTGATTTTGCAGATTATGTTGAATGAGAAAACTTTTCATGCCACACTATGTAGGGGTTCTGTTATGGATATTCTGAGATTTTATTAGTACTCTATATGGTATATAAGTGTATGTAAAGATCGTCAGAATCCAATTCCGAACACTTTGATTTTTCCCGGAAATCCACTAGATACGGAAAGAATTGAGTATAAGGTAACAGGATAAAAATGATTTAAATTAAAGGATTATAAGAGAGGATCATAAAAGGATTATAATGTATTGAGAAAGGTTAAGGAAACCCAAGTAATAAGATCCCGGGTATGATCCCTCAAACGATAAACGAAAACGAAAGTTAAGCGAACCATACAATAGATCAGCGGTCATTAGGCAAACAATTAGGAGGTTAATCAAGGAGGTTAGGGATGATGAGGTCATCCAACCAATGAGAAGAGGGCAAGTAAGAGATGATGACACAATAAGGTGATGCAAGCATGACATAGGGAAGGAGGAGGTGTGGTTGGTTTATAACCACACAAATATAAGGTTATTAAGGTAATTAACCAAAAAACAAAACAAAAAACAACCAAGCTAAGCTAAACAAATCAAAAAACACAAAATCATTTTATTCTCATCATCTTGCTCTCGGCTTTTCTTCTTTTTCAAAGGAAGAAAAATCAAAAATCAAGTTCCAAGCATTGTTAAATCACAAGGTAATTATCTAAGGTTCCTTGTACATAGATATGGATATCCTATAAGTTTAAACTTCTAATTCCTTCACAATCTCTTCCAATAAATTAAGGAAGAAGATGGTGAATAGTAACCTTCAAGAGATAACTTTGGTTTTCTTGATTTTTATGAAAGTTCAAGGTAGCTTAAGCATAGATCAAGGCTTCCATGGGCATTCCAAGGATCTTTCATTGATTAAGAAGCTTCAAGAAGGTATAAACTCCAAACCCTAGCTTTAGTTTCGAGTATTTAGGAATGGTTATGAGTAATATAGTATATGTGAAGCATGAAGCTTGTTTGTTTAGAGTTTGGGTTGGAGTGGTAGTGGTATGAATGTTGAATCTTGTTGATTTGTTAAAGGAATTAAGTATAGTTTAAGTTCATGATGACAATAACATAAATTGGAAGAACTTGAGGTGTTGGGACTGTTGTAGTGTGTTTTGGATGAATGTTGATTGTATGAATGAATTGGGATTGATTGGTGGTTGAATTGGAATGGTATAAAATTGGGAAATCGCGTAAACATAGCCGTCGTAATGTCCAATTTACTTTAGACTGCTTTTGTTCATAACATTAGGACCCGAGAACTCCCTGCTAGGTTTTAACCATTGCCATGTTTAGATAGTTCATGTTACGAGCTTCGTTTTGATATGTGGTTCGTTTGATTCCGATGTACGGTTTAGGAGAAACGGCCGTTTTAAGTAACGACGTTTCGCGAACAAAACATTACCCCTCGCCTTACTTTGAAACATAGGTTAAAGACCTTAAAAGACTAATTGAAGTATGAAACATTTATGTAAGGTGTAATAGGCAGTTGGTAAGACACTTGCGAAAGAATCGCCTTAAAACTCGTAATGGTTAATTTATTAAAAATGGGGGAGCCGAGGGTACTCGAGCGACTTAAGTAAATCGTTAAGCGCGAAAGCGAACGTTAGGACTCTAAATGGTTAAAGTCTAGTTTCTTAAGCGACCGGGGTTTAATTCCAACTTATGTTGTTATTCATAGGTTATCGGACCCACTCTAAGCTTAAGTCTATCCGGGAGCACTCAGGCAAGTTTTCTACCCGTATAACTGTTGTTGTGATGTATATGTGTATATGCATGATCTTGCGATAAATGCATATTTGTTATTAGCAAATTCTTGCGATATATTGTAGTTTTATATATATTCTTGCGATGTTCCCGAGAATATTATATATATTTTATATATATGGTTATAGTTTTCAAAACTATTAATCGAATAAGGTTTATTCGATAACTTTAACTTTATTTTATTTATTGAATATTATTTTGAATATTCATTCGAGGGCTTATGACTCAGTTTATATTATTTAATGATTATTAATTGGATAGTCATTTGAGGATGTATTGACTCCTTTATTGTATTTAATGAATATTATTTATAATATTCATTCGAGGTATTATGACTCCGCTTATTATTTAATAATATTCTTTATTTTATTAAAGAATAATGTTTCGATAATCAAACTTATTTTCAATTATTCAAATAAAGATAGTACTTTCGTATAAGTATATCTTTGGTTATTTAATACTCATTTCAAGTATAAGTCTTACAACTTCTACTTCAATTATTTGTATAAAGATTATTCTTTATGGGAATATTATTTAAATAATAATATTCAGACATTTTCTAAAAATATTGGGACTGATTTACTTCATTAAATCAGCATTACTCCAAACACTCTTTAAAGTGTTTTCGAGTCTTCAAAATGATTTTTAAAAGTTAGAGCGGATCCCAAAACTCATTTTTATATTTAAGATCTTCCTTTTTAAGGGGATTTAAATACTCGCTCAAAACCTGAGGGATCCGGCTCTGTGGTGTATTTTATATTCGCAACAAGGTTGCGGTTTTGGTAAATGAATTGATTACTTACCCAACGTTCGGGAAGTAAGTCTATCTATTTGAGTCGGCATAAGCAACATGGGCTCAGTGGGCGTCCATGATAGTGTAAGTGGCTCAGTGGGAGTCCATCAAATGCATAAGTGGCTGAGTGGCAGTCCAGCATAAGGTCCTATTGCGACCAGGGTGATGACGAGTGGGGAATTCGTCCATCTACTAGTAGAAAAGGTTACTTATTGGTATCTTTGCCTGATCAGCAAGATATCAGGTTTATGCCAAAATTTGTTTTCTTTCCAAATTTATTGGATATTGCAATTATGTTCATACTTTACATGACAGAGGTTTTCAGGAAACGTATGTATATATATAGGTGTATATATATATCGGGACTTAATGAAGTATATCATAACTTCATTTCCTTCAAAATATTTCAAAGATTGAATCTATCAAGTCTTATCTTGTAGTCTCATCAGTGTGATGAACTTTTGAAACTAATTATAACTTGAACGGTGGTAGTTCAAGTAGTATTTGTAAAAGATATAAGTATATTGGAGTATCTTGTAACTTCATCTTTTAAACTTATATCTAGTAAATGATTATCTTATGCATGACAAAGATTTTCAGAAAAATGTTGAGACAAGGTTAGATATATGAGATCACCTTGCAACGATATTTTTATACAGTTATAAACTGGAACTCTGTGTATATTATGCATGGAAGAGGACTTCCAAGATTTTGAAAAGTATATATGTATATATACTGAATATTTTGCGACTTCATCGCATTAAGATATTAAACTTGGTTCATTTCTTTTGACCAAGACTTTCATGAGTACTATGAGAAGGCTCATATATTGTTAATCATTAAACATATTATTTTGGTGGGCTTGCTGCTCACCCTTGCTTTCTTCTTTCATCACACAACAACAGATAGAAAAGATGAACAGGACCAAGCTCCCGATTCGCAAGCGGTTAGAAAACGTTCCGCAGTCTTCTGAAAGCGTTTATATCGCCGTAGCTGAGGTAGGAGCTACCAATAGGCTAGGTTTTCAACTATTGATGAACCAGACTTATGTATAATATGAATTGTAATAATGGCAAGGAATATGTAAATTTATTCAGAACCTTTTTAAGGTGTAACGGTTTATAATTGTGGAATATAAGGACTTGTGTTATTTTTGAGTGTTCATCTCTGAGACTATAACTTGTGGTGTGTGTGTTTATTGTGGGGTCACAGTACAGAGTAGTTGATTATTTATTAAGATTGGGTGTTATTAAGGGAAATGGAACTCGTGACAACCCGGATCCCCGACCCCGGATTTGGGGGTGTTACAGAAGTGGTATCAGAGCTAAGCGTTATAAACCTCAGAGATGATGTGAAGTTAAGATAATAAGTTCACTAAGATAATAAGAACTCTTGCCAAGTTCCTAGTCGGGCTACCTAACATAGTACTGACAGTTAAAACCCTTATGGGAACCCTTATAAATATCGTGATAGTAGCGTAGTTCGTTATCTTATATGGTAACGGGACTCCGAACCCTGAGGTTGAGAAGTGACAGCGCGATGATGTTTTATTACTAATTGGAGAGCAGATGGTGGATCCGATAGAGCGTCCTAACGCAGGACCGGATGATGTTCATATTGAGGATGTAATGGTTGAGGATGTTGTCCTAGATGGGATTATTGCTGAGGAGGATCTCGTGGAAGATCCTAACAAGAATGAATAAAGGACCATTGAGGAATTGATGACCATGGTTAGGGAAACTACTAGAGGTAGGATTGGCCGGTCACTACCGGAGGTTCGTTCAAGTTTGTAAAGATAGTAGCCCCTTTAACGCGGCTTACTCGTAAGACTGAGAAGTTTGAATGGACAGAGAAATACGAGAAAAGCTTTTAACAACTGAAGCAAAGGTTGGTGACGGCCCCTATGTTGGCATAGTCGGATGGAAAAAGGAGATTTTGTGATTTGTATTGACGCTTCACATAAGGAATTAGGGTGCTTCTTATACAGCACAAGGTAATCGTGTACGCGTCAAGACAATTAAGGGAATTTAAAATTCGATATCCCCACCTATGAGCTTGGGCTCGTGGCAATAGTTTTGCCCTAAATATTGGAGGCACTACTTGTATGGATAGAAGTGCGAGATTTACACAAGCCATAAGTGCTCTAGTGCATTTTCACGTAGAAAGAGCTCAGCATGCGCCACAGGAGATGGTTAGAACTAATCAAGGACTACGATTATGAGATTCTTTATCATTCGGAGAAAGCCAATGTGGTGGCTGATGCCCTTAGTAAAAAGGAGAGACTCAAGATGATAATGTCTTTTGGAGAGTTTATAAGAGATTTTGAGAAGATGGAAATAGAAGTGAAGGTAACCGGAGCCGGTACCGAAAAGCTGTTTGAGATTGCAATACAGACCGAATTATCGGAAAAGAACATATTGTGCCAGAAAAAGTGATGAAGGAAGGCAAAAATCCAACAATTAGATAAAAGGTTAATACCAATAAAGATGATAAGGAAATAATGAGGTATTCCTACAAAATTTGGGTTCCAAATGTTCAAGAGCCTAAAGATGAAATCTTAGATGAAAGCTAGTTTGAGGAATAAGATTTAGGGCAAACCCTGAATGTGATAGTCAGGGAGGTTGCCATCAAGAAAGAAAGAACCCATAACATAATAGAGTGGGAAATGAGGATTTTTAACGTATAAGATAACCCCAAGTATGGGAGAAGGATGAAACATTTCATACTAAGGAAACAGAAAGTCGAGTAAGGAAAGGAGACCCGAGACGGTACTCCTATACGGCAATTCATGGACCTGTCTAAAAAGAACTTAGACTATTATCCCCAACCACCACCCTGAGGAGACAGTGCGGTGGGAAATTCTTTCATGACCTTTAAGTCGCTAAGCTCTCAAAGTTCCAAGGGACAGGTTGACCCAGTCGAGGCAAGAGCCTGGCTAAAGGAAATAGAGGAATCATTTGAGATTCTAAATAATTGACGAACCACAAAAGACTATTTTTGTCACTTACCCTCCTAAGAGAGAGACCACCCGCTGGTGAAAGGCCAAGGAAGGCACGGAGCAAGAGATTATAATAAACTGATTTAAGTTCAGTCAATTGTTTTCGGGAAAGTAATTCCCAAGGTTATGGAGATAGTGTAAAATCTTTAGAGCCAGAACAAAGGCGGACGAGTATGATGAAATATGAAGCTAAGTTGTAAAAGTTGTCAAGATTCGTTCGGATGACAAGAATCCCAGAATGATGTGATGTTTGAAGTCAATGATTAGTGGGTTCATGAAATAATGATAAGAGAAAGGAAAATAAAAAGAAACTGAAGTGGAAAGGAATATAAAGGCAATAGAGTTTGAGGAATGATAAGGGAGTTGGGTATGAGGAAACCCTAAAGACTCGTAGCAATAGAAATAGAAAAGTATGTAATCGTCAGGATGAAGGTGATTCACCATGAGTTAAAGTTGATGGTTTAAGGCATAAGTGATATGTATATTGTATCCCC